>NW_027185307.1:5542155-5952155 GCF_022577435.1 Embiotoca jacksoni
CTGCCTCTGCCATCTGAATCGTTTCAAGCCAGCGTTGCCTAGTAACGGCGAGCAGAGGATGCGAGGGCTGGGAGGGGAGAGAAAGACGGAGGGTGGGTTGATAGCGCTCAGCCGGGTGCAGCGTAAATGAGTCCTCTCCCTGCTCATGGACTCTCCAACCCCGACGTACTTGCTTACTTGCTCGCACGTCTCACTCCACAGCTTTCCTTTTCTTGCACGGCATCTGTCACACACACGGATCACACCGAGAAATCAAATAATCACCCTATTTGAACACAATCTCTTGGCTCGGAAGTTGGTTAAATGACAAACCATCTTTGCGTATGTGGACCTCACGGTTTGAAAATCTGTTTGACATGTGGCATCTGATAACTGCAGCTCCCGTCTGCCGACCCGCGACAAAGCATTAAAGTCGGTTTATATCGGCGCTACATGGGATTCGCATCCTGCATAATCGTGCTTTGTAAAAGTGGAGTAATGTTCTGAACTGCTCTGCTCTCATTTATTCGTATGTTTTCCGACTGAAAGAGGAGAGCATCTGAGTTTTGATGTCTCGCTTGACAACATCTCATGTAATGCTGCTCAGGTTGCTTCAGTGAACTGATAGTGTCATCAGCTAATGGGCAACTTTGAGTCTTAATGTCATCAAATGATTCTTCAGTTTTAATGCGTGGCCGCTGCACAGATGGGCAGAGAATTGCTGATGGATTGTCATTACAGTAAACTTAACTGTCAGACTTAAGTGCTTTGAAAAAAAAACAACGAGTTACTGGCTCTGTTAAATGAAATTCCGATAAGTATTTGCAGTGTAGTCGCTCTCTCTCCTTGCCATTTCATTTTTTTGTATTTTTATTTTGTATTTTATTTGTTTAATCTCCATCTGTATGGCCTCCCAGCATCAACCCCTACGATCGTATCTGTCCCCATATATCGACATAGCTTCCTAACATCTGTTTAGAGGTTTGTGTTGGAAACCATGATTTTTGTTCAACAGCTTTTTATGGTGCTTTCGCCGGGAACAGTTTTTCCAATCTCCTCGCTCTTCTTCCCTCCTCTGTGCTGTTTCATTTTAGCGTCACCTAATTACTGCCATCTGTCAAGTACACCAGCGCCGCTCCACACCGTACACATCGGTGTACAAGTACACTGCCTGGTAATCACTGGAACAAATCCCAGTGATGGATTGTTGTAATTTTGAGCTGGTTGGATGCTTTAACGTAGTCGTACAATGCAAAGGCTCCATTTTTATTGGAGGTCCTCGCAAGTTCTTTCCTCTTGTGAGTTCAGGATGTTTTCTCGTCTCCAGACATGACACGACCTGCAGGCACACAGGAGGTCTGCTGTGTGTGTGGTTGGAATTGTTTTTTTTTTCTATTCATAATAAGAATAATATTATGATAAATCATTTATGTGAAAAACACAGTTTTTATTGCATATATTGGAGTATAGATTTTGGTTTTAATAAACTCTTCTACGTGATCTTGCGTCCTTCAAAAACATGAACAGTAACCTAATTCAATCGGGTGTTTTTTTTTTTTTTAATTTTGACTTATTGATTTCAGTCAACTTGAAATTCTTTCCGTGACACACAAGCCAGTGACGCAGCTCATAATGTCCACATTGTAAACATTCTTTGGTCCTTCTTTTTTGGTGCGTGGCCTCGTTCTTCTCCGCCACAGGCTGAAACATACGGACTGAAACCTTTGGATGGATTGCCATCTAAGGCGATATCTAGTCTCGTACCACGATATCGATATGATATCGATGTGTTGGCCAGCCCTGTGCTGGAGTCGTGGGAATATGTTTTCTGTGAATTCTTTCCAGCTCATTCCCCTCCATCTTGTCGCTGTTGTGTTTTCTTTGATAAAAGCTCAGCTCTCCTCCTCCGAGTCTGCAGCGCTGCACAGGGTTTGACAGAAGTCGGAGATCAATGGTAGGAGCTGAGAGGTGGTTGGATCTGTTGGAAGGAGCCGTGACGGCGCTGCTGGGGTTTGTTCTGCTGCCCTGTGTGTGTTCATGTCTGTTAGTGGAGACGGAGCTAAAAGGAGAGTGAGTCATTAAGCATCAGCCTTTCATTCACTTGGTTTCCCCATTCATGTAACTGCTTTACAAGCTCTCCCTGTCGGTTTGATGCCCGGAAATGTGGCAGCAAATCAACCAGCGAACAAAATGAATCAATTTTAGTGCACGGCAAAGATTTACAGCAGGTAGTAAAAAAAATTGGTCTGATTTGTAATTTCCTTAACACTGAGAGGGATTCCTGACGGTGGCAGATGGATAACATGTTTAAGGTTTTTTTTTATTTTTTTTTTTTATCTCCGAGATGGTCTAACCACTGCTGCTTTATGTTTATCCTGCTCCCTCTTATCACACAGTGTTGAAACACAGCAGCTGTATTGTAACGTGATACAGTGGTAAACACCGCAGCACAGATAATTCACTTTCAGAGGTGGGGTGGTTGAAGCCACAGTGGAGCTCATAATAAGTTACCGTCCATGTTCTCTCTGCTGTCTGCAGAGTGTTTCGTTGTCCAAAGGTGAGAGCCCCTTCACTGTCAGCGCACATTCACATCCTCTTAGTTATTCACTAACAATGCCCGGCGAGTGCGGTGGTAGCTGTGCGCTCTCTTTTAGATTTCTCTCTTTCTGTGTCATTGAGGGCCAATTCACGGCACCATGCGGTGCAGCGTTCGTAAAGTTTGCGCTTTACTTAAGAGGCTGTTTTCTACCGGAAGATTCCAGGTAAAACAGGAGTTAAATTCAGTGCGCTAGCAGCAGTTTGTTCTAAGAAGTGATTATAAAGAGGCCAAATCATTACTTAAGAAGCTTGCATCATTTCCAACACCACCAAAACAGTCTGAATTGAAGTAACGGGAATATTCACAGCTACAACCACACAACACTGGCTTCCTTTTAACACACCATTACAAGATGTGCTGTGTGCTTCCTATCTTAAGCATGTGGGCGTACTGATTGAGAGCATGCTGTTGACAGCTGGACCGGGCCATGCTGCGCCATCTGGATCCCCTCGGGCTGGCACCTCAGCGGGGCAGCCAAAAAACAGCAAAGGGCCTTCGTGTCTGGACTGCTGTTGCATCCCGAAGCCACCCTCGGAGGGCATGTGGGCAGAGTGCCAGCTAACCGCTAACAACAGTGATAGATATACTGTTTATACACATATTCCTGTTCACAGCATCACAGCTCTATAGAAGGCATCGTTTTCCTCCTTGTTGTGCGTTTACGGCTTTTTTCCTGCTGCAAAATGGGGCTCAGGTGGCTCAACAGTCATCTGCTGGACCTCCACAAATTGTCAAAATAAAAGAAGATTTCACCAGCTTCTAAAGAGATGTCACAGACTACAGCTTCCCGTTCCCTTCTGACTCTGAATTTAAATAAGATGGCAGGAAAACAATATTTAAAAAATGTCGCATATACGATTGGATTTATTTTGTCATTATTATTCCGAGTGATTTAAAAATGACAGGAATAGACTCTTGTACATTTATAGTTATTTTTTTTTTCTCTTAAATAAATATGTTGTGTTCTGTGCTGTGAGCAAACAGCACAAAACGCAGCTGCTAACTGTGATGCTGTGGAAGAGACAAAATATAGCTTTATGTTTGATGCTTTTAGATCTTTCTTAAAGAAGGCATCAAAGACTTTCAAAAAGACTGTAGTTTCTGTCAGATACAATGTGTAATTTACAGTTCAAGAAGTGCTTGGGGATAGACAGTTGGTAGTAATGGCAATGTTTGAATGGAGGTACTTCATATGATGCAAAAAAAACATTTTAAGGGACAAGTTTGAGATGAATGTAAAAATGTTGTACTTAACACGACAAATGTCATCCTCTGGGAAAGCCTGTACAACATGTCACTAATAAAACAAACAAACAGTAAAAACGCACACTTATTCCCTGTTTTGTGCCGACTCTCGGGCAGACTTGGGAAAACGGCACACTCAAAATTCAAAATTTCAGCCAACTGTCTTCCTTTATATCCACTAAATTACACATCAAATATACTCAGAAACGATCTACAAAATGAATCATGCATTTGAGGTTTCTCAGCAACCTCTCCAGTTGTTGTGAAGATATTGAGCAGTCCTCGTCATTGGGTGACAACATTGCTCACAGCTTACTGATATATAGTATATGAAGAGATATTAAAAGAACTTTCCCTCCGTGTAAAAAAAAAAGAAAAGATGGTTAGTTCCCTCATAAATCTTGTGGACCATCACGTCCTCCGATCCTAGCCTCTATTTATTATTTCCTGACTGTGCAGCCTCACTCCACAGTCCCTGACAGGACAACGCTCAGATAATAGATTTCCTTCTCTGGAATAGCCCTTTAGCTTGCAGTGGCGAAACAACTGAAGTGTATTCATTTATCAGAGGCGAAATACGGGAGGAGGAGCGGCGGCTTATGGCTTTGTTACTGCCCTTCATCTTTCTGTCTTATAGGTGCTTTCTGTAGGGATTTTTTTCTTTATACATGCCTGGCTTAAATCCACACACTGACCTGTTCCCTCCACTCTTTGTCCAGCCTGCCTCCCTAACAATGAGTAACCGCCACCCCTTGCTTCATTTCCTCTCCACTTCCTGAAACGCAGGAAGTTGGGTGCTTTCGTCTCCCCCAGGTCGGCGAAATGGGGGAGAGGACCCTGAGAGGGAGGAACCACACCAGAGGTCATTGACACCAGCCATAGTGGGGGACACACCCTTCGTCTGTGGATAGAGTCAACTTCCTGTCTTAGAAAATATGACACTTTCTGGAGCCAAGAAAGAACTTTTACTTTCCAAATTATATTCGTGTGTTTTTTTTTTTTTTTTTTTTTTTTTTTTTTTTTTTTTTTTTTTTAAAGTTATCCTATATCCTGGCTCCAATGGTTGTTAAAATGTCTTACCCCATTGTGCACAGTTTCAGCTTTCAGCTTTTATTTGTGACTGACGTGTTGCGGATGTTTGTGTGTGTGTGTGTGTGTGTGTGTGTGTGTGTGCGCGTGCTGACTGCATGTCGCCACCTTTCGAGCACTGTGCAGCATCATTAACCCAACTTCAGCTCTCCTTCACTGCTCTTTACTTCTTCCCACACACCCATCTTTTATTCAGCACTGCATGTCACCTCCTCCTACATCATGCAGTGTGTGTGTGTGTGTGTGTGTGTGTGTGTGTGTGTGTGTGTGTGTGTGTGAGAGAGAGACAGAGAGAGAGAGAGAGAGAGAGAGAGAGAGAGAGAGAGTGTCCTTTGAGGCTCTTTAAGTGGCTCTCCATCACAAAACGACAGCAGTTCAAAAGAGTTTGTACACAATAGCAGTGGCCTGCATGTGTAACCTGCAGCGTTGTGAACGAGCCTCTGTGATCTCAGGTGTTCACTGGAGTAGTTATCACTGGGTGGTGTGTTTACTGGCAGATGCAAACCAAAGCTTGACATCAACGAGGCTCCTGTCCACCATATTCAATGCTTAATTTAACGCTCTTCTCCTCCCTCACATCTTACCTACACTCCTCTCATCCACCGTTTTCTTTTCTCATATCCCTCTCGTCTCCTTCACTCGTATCATTTTCTCTCTTTTCCCTTTCCTGTCTTCCCTCCCTGTCAATCAGGTTCTCATCAGATCTGTCATACTTCCGCTCTCTTGCCCTCTTTGCCCTTTTCTCTTTCGTTATCTCCTTCTCTTTGTCGGCCTCTTGGCATCTGCTTCTCTTTCTCTTTATTAGTCTCTCCGGGTGTTACTTCATTCTGAGCCTTCCTGTTTCTCTGACATCATCCAAGAAACCAGGAAGCTGCTGATGGAGGCACCACCCTTTATGGTCCCGGTGTGCTTTTAATTTTAGTTTTGTCTCCTCCTGTGTATATGATGTCATTTTGTTTGTGATGTTATATCAGTGTTATCACACGTATTTCTCCTGGCTTGTCCTAAGATTTGGAAGTTAGTTAGTTTCAAACTGGAACACAACAATGATCATAACATAATGTCAACAATTGTTTCATCTAAGGTCGTTCATGATATTAAATCACCTCACCAGGCCACCATAAAGTTCCACCATGAAATCAACTTTGGAGATATAATGAGTCTACTGTTCAAACAATAGTGCTTCTGTTTCACTAACCACAGATATGATCACGATGTCTGCAGGCTCAGAATAAAAACAATTATTGTTTATGATACGACAATAAAAAGTCATATTTCAGCATGTTTTGGCCTGCGGCATTTAATCAGGGCAAAGACGTGGGATGCTAATTTGATAGATACTGATATATTCACTGCTTGGCGACGGGTTCTGTAGCTGCTTCTGTTTTGACATGTACACATCTGACAAGGGAAGGCAATATGTTTACTGCAGAAAATACATCAAAGCAAATCAGGAAAGTAGTATTTTAAGTAGTTAAGTAGATGCATGTATAGAAGGAAGAGTTTCACATCTCGTGCTTTAGTTACTGAACATCATGAAAAGATTTACCTGTTGCATGAAGCACGCTTCAATTAGTTGACGTTTCCCCGTAGCATCAGATTCTCTTTAAAGTAACCTCAATACACATGTATTTGTTGAATTGGTTAATCGGCGGAAAATAACAACAGTTGTTGTTATTATTATCTATTAATCATTCAGGTTATTTCTCAAGCAAAACTGCCAGTTGTTTGTTTACCAAATTTTAAATATTGTATTTTTTGTATAGAAATAGCAAAACAAGCAAATCAATCAATGACAGAAATCCTCAATTTCTTTAGCCAGGTGATGTAGTGTTTGATCCAAAGAAAAATATATTTTAAAAAAACAAACAAAAAAAACCCCATCAGAAAGTAAGCCAGAATCAAATAAATAAATGAGGGTAAACAGTTGCTCAGTGATCTGCTCATTCAACTGTAAGGAGCTCTTTAGTTTTATTGGTCCTCTTTAGGTGTTTAAATTAGATAGAAGATCACAGTCCCAAAAATTGACTATACGGGAAAACAGTTTTAAAAAGCCTGACAAAGAACTTGATGAAACTTTCAGAGCCCTCGGGGCACAGAGTTGAATCTGCAGCGGTCAACGTCAAACTCAGCAGGTCGATGTACAAATCAGCCGAGTTCATCAGCTGTCCAACATTCTCTGTGTTTTAGGCGTCATTTATTGCAGGTTTTCTTGCCAACTGCTGTTGATTGTAGGTGGTGTGTGTGTGTGTGTGTGTGTGTGTGTGTGTGTGTGTGTGTGTGTGTGTGTGTGTGTGTGCGTCCAGACAACGATCTCATACAAATCTATACCATTCTGCTGTGTTTTCTGCGAGCATCGATTTACAAACCGCCGTTCACACGGCACCGGTGCAGCACGCTGTCGGCTGACGGATCGTTTTTCCATTTAGCTGCGACCTTTACAAGAGAGGTGTTTAACCCCCTGAAGCCAATCCCACACTTTCCACTTCAACATGAGGGGGTTTTATTCCACAGAAATATGATTTTGTCTGAAGAGGTTGCAAGATATCCAACAACTTAAACAGTTTGTTATTTTATTTGTCTCTCTACACACCGGAGCTGCATTTATCTGCTGCTAAAAAGATACCAGGAGGATCATAGCTCAGCCAGCGCAGCACAGGTCTCCAGCTCGTACATCAGTCTGTGTGGCTTGAAACTCTTTAAATAAAATCATCACTCTAGACTTTGCCTGTAAGACTCATATTTTCTTTCCTCTATCTTCAGATCTTCCCATGGAGTACAATCCCTCAGATCATCCGCGGGCCAGCACCATCTTCCTCAGCAAGTCACAGACTGATGGTGAGTTCTGCTCTGTTCTGTTGGCACCTTTCATTCCTCTAAAACCTATAATTGAAGCTTTCAGACTCCTTGCCTTGGAAATGGGACGGGGACTGATTTAAGTGGCTTTACTCCACAACAAAGAGGGGCTAAACACATACTATATATACAGTATATATACATATATTTTTTTTTAATCTTTTCAGAGTAATAAAAAGTGAAGTAATGTTCTGTGTTAATGTCCCGGTTGTATTTGAACACCATCATATGGATCTGTCTAATACAAATAACTTTATACATGACCACTGAACATTGTGCATTCTCATTGGTTGGAAAGTGTGGACTAGCTTTTATTAACCAGACATTTTAAGTGGACACTAACAAAAGCAGGTGTCCACATGCCCTGACTGAATGCAGAGTACGCTACGCGGCCATGCCTGTTGGCTGTATGAGTTTATTGCCACTGATCCTCCTACGTGCGTACGTGACAGACCGCACATCAAGCAGTCAAAGTATCTTTATGTTTCAAACTCGGGCGATTGGAACATGTGCCAACTTTGTGGGAAAGCAAGCTGTTTCATTGACGCAGGGATTTGAGCTGTGAAGCTGCACAAAACGTACCGTTGACCGCCATCCTTTTATCCAGCATAAAAGCTAAAAACAGGATCCTGTGAAAATGTCATAGCGGCTGTCTGTACGTCAGATTTGTGGAGACACACTGGGGTGTTTTTGATCATCTGTGGCAGGCAGAGAGACAGAGAGACAGAGAGACAGAGAGACCAAGAGACAGAGAGACCGAGAGCCGGCTGGAGCCTCGATAATGACGGCAATATAGTGGTTATTTTTTTTTGTGTGATTATTTCTGCAGTTTAGACATAATCTCTTTACTTGGATGATAAGCTTTTGATTCAGCTGAGCAGTTTGTAGCCTGAAGGCGGACATATTGATCTGGTATCAGGTGCTCTTTCATTACCCCGATCGGGCTCTGATGTGAATGCCCGCTGGCCTGTGTTCCCAACATAGTGTACATAGATACCAGTACAGGAGGCAAATACTGATTTCAGTTAGTGAGATTGAAGATTCGATCCGGAAACATTTGATAAATAAAAATGTTCCCTTGAAACGTTGACCGAAAACTGCTCTCCTTCAAGACCCACAAATAGATCTACAATTATACGCATGTGCTCTTCATCACTCATGAATAATTTAACGACACACACACACGCAGTGAAGCCTGTTGTGAGATCTGTGCCATGAACAAAACATAGAGACAACTTGGACTTTTGTTTTTCAGTTGCTGTGTCCAACAAGCGAGGTAAGCATGTGTGTGTCCATTCCCGGTAGGCAGACTGCTTCCTGCGTGTTTGGGCTCGACTGCCCTTCATGTCGTCTCAGACTGTGTATCGTATTCTTGTTCGCGGTCCGTGTCGTCTTCTGCCAGCAGGTTACCTGCCTCTGCTGCTGATGTCATTCTTTATGTGTGTTTCTTCCATTGCACATGTCGGTCCATGAGATGTACCGTGAGGAGAGTGGCTGCGTGGCAGTGACCAAACATGTAGTTCTCGGTCACTGGCGACTCACTGTATGTTTAATATCAGCAGTGTTTCGAAAAATCTCGTCTTTCGTGATCCGAAAACCAAAGAGCCAAAAAAAAACTGATTTGAAAAAAGCATCAGACATTGTTTTGAAGAATATTTAATGTGTCAAATGTGTAATTACTGACGGCATGTTTCATGAACTCATTCAGAAATCTCTGTGCTCAGGATTATTGTTTTTCCACCGAACTATGCAGCCCTAATGATGACGTAAGAGGCCGCTGCTTGTTGCTAGAAAGCAGCGCAAACAGTCCCGACTGCTCAGCGGAAAAACATGTGCATTAATACGAGTGTGCGTTCGTGTGTCAGAGAGGTCAAATACAAATGTGTGTGTCTGTCTGTCTGTCTGTGTGTCTGTCTGTGTGTCTGTCTGTGTGTCTGTCTGTGTCTGTGAGGTTCTGCTCTCTCCATCTGCTCCAGTTTGCTGTGCTAGCGATCCTTCCCCCCCTTGTGTGTTCTGCTAAATCAGAGCGAACATACAGTACATGCATAAACTGTTGACACACATGGAGACACAAACAGACTGTGCTGACACACAGCTGCGTGCGTGTGTGTGTGTGTGTGCGCGTGTGTGTGTGCGTGCGTGTGCGTGTGCGCGTGTGTGCTCTATTCATATTTAGACTGCTACAACGCAGCACTCGCTGAAGTGGGCTCTATAAAACTAACAAATCATCGTGTCCATTAAGCAGAATTAGCATTTCAAATGACCAGATTTGTTTGAACAGAAAGAAATGAAAACAGACCAGCTCGTATGACAATGTGCGCTCGAGTAAAACAGCCACTGCGCTCAATTTAATTTGAATTCATGTACGGCAAAATGATGAATGGATTAATTAACTGGTTCACGCTCCTTCACACACATTAATACATGGTTCCTAATGTTAAAGGAGAGAGAAAAAAAACAGACAGGCTTTTAAAAATGTCCTTTTTTCATATTAAACATTGTGTTTGCTGAAAGTGCTTTGCTTTGTTTAATGCAGTGTTGAATAATGATTGAAAGAAAAGCTCTTTCTCCATTATTTTCTCCTGATCCATATTGCCAGGGGAACTCGTGAACCCTGGATCAATGCTGCTCCCTGTCTGTGAGGGTTGTGTACTGCACTGATACTGACCTCCAAGTGACACCTGTTTGTTCTCTTATCTTCCCGCTTTAGTTCGAGAAAAGCGGAAGAGCCTTTACATCAACCATGTAAGTAAGATGCAGTTCATTTGAATATGGACCTGTGGAAAGATGTTTCTTCACTGTGTAGTGCATTTGTTACTATGATTACTGTGCAAATAGTAATTTTAATGTCTTGTATTTCTTTGCAAGTTCACACACATTTCGGAGAACAAGGTAAATTCCTCAGAATGACCCTTTAAAGTAACCCAAACCTTTTATCATCGTCACTCCATTTTTTTTTTTTTTAACTCCTCGGATGTGTTTGAAACCCTAAAATAAACTCAGTTTTAGAAGTGGTTTGTTATTATTTTTAGATGTAGCACAAATGTAGAAGCAGTTTCATCCCATTATGGTGCAGTTCATCTTTTTCCATCCCTCCTTCGGGCCCAGCAGAATGAACTGGTGAAATATACTGTGTGCTTTTGAACAAAATGTTGCAATTCATGAGGGCAGAATTGATTAGAAATGCTGTTGAATGAGAAAATGATCACTTGACTGAATATTAAGTGCACTGCTTCAGTATTCACCACGATAAAATGATTTTGCAGTAAATGGGCCGGTGACAAGGAGTACAAGAATCACTGAATGGAAGTTTGACACTTCTGTAAAGATGCACTCCACCATAAATGCCATTCCCGCATGCAACCATGTCAGGCGCTGACAGAATTAGTTGCTTGCAGGTGCCCTACTTTCCCGTGCTGTTACCAGGCCTTTGGCTGGTCCTAGTGTGACACAAATAGAGATTGACGTGTGTGTGTGTGTGTGTGTGTGTGTGTGTGTGTGTGTGTGTGTGTGTGTGTGTGTGTGTGTGTGTGTGTGTGTGTGTGTGTGTGTGTGTGTGTGTGTGTGTGTGTATTTTTTTTCTGTATGTTTGTGAACTCCAGCATCATCCAGGCCCAGTGAGACGGAAGTACAGCTCATGTTCCACCATATTCCTCGATGACAGCACTGTCAGTCAGCCCAACCTCAAATACACCATCAAATGGTAACCTGTCTGATCCGGTCACATGTGATGTAACACATTATCTAATGTTTCATCTAATATCAAAGACATGTTGTAGCTTGTTGACCTTTTCTGCCAGTTTTAGTGTGTCTTTGATGTCCCCGTTTTTGTTTCTACAGCGTTGCCCTTGCTATATACTACCACATAAAGAACAGGTATGAGACATAGTTTCTTATATTTCCTCATGTACTACTTAATGCAACAGTCCTCTTTCAAAAAAACACATCAGCGGTTTAGCAGACAGATAAACTTAGACGGAAGGAAAATGCTCCGTGTGGCCCCGAAGGCTCACGTTGAATTCTCAGCTCTTTAGATACTTCAACATCCTGTCTAATGGCTGTCGGCATGGGAAGCCTGAGTGAGCTGGACATCCTTCTGCAACAGGAATGTGGCCTCGTTAAAGGGTGTTGAGACATCGAGCCTCATGCAAGAAACATAAACAAAAGCCACAAGTGGTCTAAACCTGTCGTATGAGTCTTGTATAAACAGTCTGTCTCCACAGTGGAGGAAACACTTGTTGGACTTCACTCTTAATACAGTTGAACTTAATTATGAATACATTTTGGTTTAAATCATTTAAAAAAAATAAAAATAAATGAATGGCTTGCAAAATTACTGATTTTACAGGCATACTTTGGCATATTACTATTTTCCTTTTGTTCTCCATCCTCAAATACAAACACAGACTCTCAAATGTATGACAGCAGGACTTGAAGGTCTTTCTTCCTGTTTGGTAACATGTATGTGCATTAAACAGCAGAGCAGGCTTCCATTTGGCAATTTTAGTGGCATCAGATCTCATTAAGACGTAATTTGCAACAGGTTTGTCCCTTTTAGAGAGTTTGGTGAATCTGATTTGTAACGATGGTACAAGCAAACCTCACAGAAAATCAAAACACGATGTGTAGGATGAGGATACAGAGAGGCTCTTACATGAGGTCCAGTATTTCAGCTCGTTCTTATTCACTGGATCTGGTAGGAGTCCCATATAAGGAAGCTGTTTGAAGTGCAGGGAAATGCCCATAAAAGGCTTATCGAACTGGCGTATTTTAAATGGACTCACGCCATCTGTTTTTCACAGCTATCATTTTTTATTCCAGGGATGTCGACGGAAGAATGTTGTTGGACATTTTCGATGAGAAACTGCATCCACTCTCGGTGAGGCTTCCGCTGAAAATACATTTCCATTATGCGCAAACTGTCAGGATTCATCGGCAAAACAAACCACACAAGCTGATGAACAGCAGCTAAGTACACATGGATCAAATAGTGGAGAATCCTATGACGTCATCTGGATTACTCAGATGTTTTTTTTTTCAAATCGATTTATTTTCTTGACATTTAGTCAAGGGTCTCAGTTCAGAAATTGAAATAACTACTTTTCGTGATGCTCCATATTTAAAACCAACAGAGCACTCCATCCAAAAATAACACTTATTTGAAAGCAAAAATCTTAACTATCAGCTTGTTTTGACAGTCAGATGACGTAAATGTTTGATTTCATGTTGTTATCTGGTGTTTGTTATAGAAGTCTGAGGTTCCTGCTGATTATAATAAACACGACCCAGAGCAGAAGCAGATCTACCGCTTCGTCAGGACGCTGTTCAGTGCTGCACAGCTCACTGCTGAGTGTGCCATTGTCACTTTGGTAAGTGTGTGTGTGTGTGTGTGTGTGTGTGTGTGTGTGTGTGTGTGTGTGTGTGTGTGTGTGTGTGTGTGTGTGTGTGTTTTAGTGCTGACACTAGGAGGGAGTGTTGCTTCCTGGTTCTTTTCTTTTCTTTCTGGTGTCCTGTGCTGCCTTCCTTCTACTGCAGATCATTCCAGGACCTCAATTCTCCCTTTTGAATCATATGAAATGCTCAATATGCACCGCTGAGAATGTGTCCAAAAATATGAGACGGTGAACAGCAGGTGGAAGTTTGACATATGCAGTTTCCTTTCAGAATTACTTTGAAGAAGTAACATATAATTATATAAATAAAATATAATTGCTTTACTGTACAGTAGGATTTCTCCCTGACTTACGACATCCGGCGTTGCTCACCTGTCTATCTCATTTCTCTCTCTTCTCCACTGACAAAGCCTTTTTACCACATCACATGTGCATTTCCTCCCATCATAAATCCATAAATTGTTCAATGTTTTTATTCAATTACACAATTGGATGCTTGAAATAAAATATAAAATAAAACATGGCAACAGGGCATATTCGCTCATAAATGAGTATAACAGAGGGTGGATTCACTTATCTGGATTTTGCTAACTTGTATGAGTCACGTTCCCTCTCTCACTCATCTGCCCAGAAACATCTCTTTCCACACTGTGTCGCTCCGGCCGACACATGCGTCCCTGGAGAGCAGGAAAGAGCCTGGTTAATATGACCAGCCTGGTGGCTTACCGTCGTATTAGGTTGCTCTGCTTCCTGACAGATGCACAAATGTGTGAACAGTGTGTGTGTGTGTGTGTGTGTGTGTGTGTGTGTGTGTGTGTGTGTGTGTGTGTGTGTGTGTGTGTGTGTGTGTGTGTGTGTGTTTGTGTGTGTGCGCATGCTTTCGGATGGGTGTGCCCTTTTGTGTAGAAACTGGCCTGGAAAGCAATTACACTGCTAGATTGTGTGTGTGTGTGTGTGTATATATATATATATATATATATATATATGCGTGTATGTATGCGTGTGTGTGTGTGTGTGTGTGTGTGTGTGTGTCCCTGCCTGTCCGTGTCTGTCCCTGTCCGTGTACAGGTGGTCTTTTACAGAAATTGTTTAAGACTTGCACACAGAGCACAGGGGGGGCGTACGGCCGTCCTCCTCCAGGCCCCCAGAGTAACGTCTGGCATGCCATCAGTAATTGAATGGGGCCGCTGGCTGGTGGTTGTGGGGTTAGCTTAGCTGACACAGCTAACTTTAGACAGGGGAGAAGAGATGGATGCAGGGCGTCTTCCTTTCCTCCCGCAGTCATTACATCATAGGAGAGGGAAGTGAGGGGTTTCTTTAAGGGATGGAAAAGACAGAGACCCAAAGAGTCGGCATGTGTTCAAACAAATCATTACTCAAGATTTCCATTAGACACAACCAAGAAGAAAATCACACAGGGGCAGCATATTGGAAGAGATGAGGCTACAGCAGCGCAGATCAATTTCCACCATGACCAAAGCCAGTTTCAGGCAGCAGAGGTGATTCATCGGCGTGACACGCGGTAACTGGATAGTCCTCAAGTGGCGATAGAGAAAAGATGAAGAGTTAATGTGTATTATTAATATTACCCACAATCCTCTGAATGATCTCGGTAGAAAGTTTATCATGAAGGTCCAAATCAACATCATCAAATGTGTTTTACTCGTTCGCTGTGGTAAAGGAAAAATAAAAGAGAGACCGGTTCTTTGTCAAGCACCAAGCCTCTCTGACATTCGCCTCAGGCACACAATTCAATCATTTGGGTTCATTGTGGTTGAACCAGTCTTTTGATTCTTTGTTGTTTTGTTTGTATATTGATCATGCCAGCTTGTGGTCTGGCTCTCATTTTATGCCGACTTACTTCAGTGTTTGCCGCCTGCTGCCAAAACAGAGCTGGGCTAGCAGCGCCTGCAGCCACAAAGCCCAACGCAGCAGGACTCGTCCAATTAGCCACCCGAGCTGCTCTCGTGGTTCAAACCAGGATGTGAAATGGGCTAAAAGAATATTTTCATTTCTGTTTCACGATGTCACACTCTTCTGTGTTTGTACAAACCATAAGCTGTAATTATATGTTTACTATTTACTCATTGATGACTGTATTCAGTTCAGCAGTATTATTCTCTTCAGGTCTTTAAGGCACATAATCCTGACAGTCGTGCGTCTGAGCAGACTCGGACAGAATAATAATAAGAATCCACAGCACAGTATATTCCAATCTGTCATAAGAAATACAGCATCTCTGCAAACTCTGACTTGTCATCCGAGAGATGACACATTTCAAAGTTTTAAGCCACTGGTCTGAATTCAGTCGAGTCTGCAGTAAGTTTTATTTATGGAAAATGAGAAATGTAGTCCCACTCAGCCAGGGGAAAAACACCAGAGCAAGAACAGCCTTTATTGTTTATAGGAGACCTATTGTCTATTTCAAACTTATTGTGCATCAGAAAGTCTGCATTAATCCCAAAAGTACAACTACTAAAAATACAATATTATTATACTGAAATGTGTATTACAATTCCAAAATAAAAGCACAAACTTCAGTGTTTACTGAAAACTAAAACAACACGCCACAAAAAAAAATCGAAACAAATAGCACATCTACACTTGTGCTATTTTCACGGAAAGCCTGTTTAATTCTTGACTGCACAAGGGAAGGAATGCATTTTAATATTTGGGGGCGTTTTTTGGGAGATCAATTCAATTCTGTAAGAAATCTGCGAGATACACGTTCGCAAAACGTCCAGCGGTCTCCACGCACTAAGCTCTTACAATGCGATGGCAAACGTTCTCTCTTTGATTGTAACAAAATGATGATCAGTGGATCCGAACAATCAGCTTCTCTCCAGATATTGCAGCTCGTAGGGATCAGGTGCCGGCGGGCTCCGTGTGTCGACTGTGGGGATTCTGGCTCCTGAAAGAGAAAGAGAGAGAAATGGAAACGGCGAGCGGGGCAGAGAGATGGTAGGGATTCGATCGGCGTGGATATTTAATGAGGGAGCTCTGGGGAAGCTGGATTTCGTCAGCCGCTGACATCCTGGAGGACGTGTAGGCAGCAGACAGCGCACTAACTCTTCAAATGAATGAATGCAGGGAGAGCGCAGGGTAATTAAAACACCGAGAAAACGGGGAGGACAAAAATGGATTTAAAAAAAACAATTTTTTATGGTGTTAAAATCTGAAATTTACACAAACTAAAAACAACGAGAGCTTTTCAGGGTAGCAGCTGCTCGCCCACAGGTGAAGGAAAACATGCTGATAACATTTTAGTGATTTGAGAAAATGTGTGCGAAGGTCTAGTGTATTTTTTTTAAATTATTGTTTTAAAACTGTGTGGAAGCTATGGGAATGTTTTCCTGAGATACTTCTTTGCGCCACATCTGTTTGCCTCAGGTGTACTTGGAGAGGCTGCTGACCTACGCTGAGATCGACATCTCCCCTGCCAACTGGAAGCGTATCGTGCTGGGGGCCATCCTCCTGGCCTCCAAGGTCTGGGACGACCAGGCGGTCTGGAACGTCGACTACTGCCAAATTCTCAAGGATATCACTGTGGAGGACATGTGAGTCGCTGGAAGCCCCCTCCCCCCGCCCCCCCTGAAAACACTGCAATGAAAAGTGCTCATAAATGCAACACACACACACACACACACACACAAGAAAGGTATATAGACTGGAGTCTTTGAGGTCTTTTTTCTAAGGCAGGAAATATTTGGCTTTTTTTTTTTTTTTTTTTTTTTTTACTGAATTCATTGCATAATCAAATAAGAACATAAAAACCACATAAATTGGGGCGCGTTGGTAAATTCAGTTTAGAGCTAGCAGGCTCAGGCTTGTTTTATTTGGGTGGAAAAAGCTGTAAACATGCATTTTTAAAAAAACACAGAGCCCCTCTCACCAATAATATTCCTATAAGGACTGAGAAAACATCTGATTAGGTTTTAGTGACTTGAAATTTCTCTGGCCATCATTGTGCTGCTCGACAGGTGAATAATTGTAAATTGGGTGATTACCAGTAAAAAAAAATACATCATCAACTGATGATGAAGGAGCTGAAATCAACAATAATTACTGCTTTTTCTTTTCCTTGGAAAGTGTGAGCTGCACCAGAATAGAGCAAAGATTGTATTAGTGAGAAAAGTCTGGACCGTTCCACCACAACAGCTTCTCTCAAAAGGAAACCAGCGTCCGTGTGTGGGAGTTGCAGAGTCACGTGACTGAAGATACCATATGATGGCTTCAATAAAATTAGCATGGGAGAACATAATGCAGCACATTCTCTGAGATTGTAAAACACTTTAGTTGGAGAGAGAGGTTTGTAGCAGACGGAGAGCGGTATCACTCAGAACCCGACCTCAGTGGAGGGTGGAGCTGTCGTGCTACATGCGAGTGGTGCAAGCAGAAAAACCACAAGGTCTGCGAGGCATGACACCACACTTACGTGCACATCTGCAGAACTGACATGTTTGTTTCTTCTTGAGGTTATTAACTCAAAGACTGCAACTATCAATTATTTTCATCACTGATTAAACTTCAGATCATTTTCTTGATTGAGCAATACAATTTGGTCTTTACAGTATAATAATAAAAAATAATTTTAAAAAAAAGGGGTGGAAAATGCCTCTCAAAATTCCCCAAAGCTGCAGTTAACATTTTCATTTTTGCTTTTTTAAATTAGAGCAACGAACCAAATCTCAAAGATATTCCGTTTACCATCACAATTAAACTAATATTCACATTTTGAATATGCTGTTGTTGCTTGAAAAATGACACAGACCCCAAAAGAAAAACCTCCCTTTTTTGTTTCTCTATCACTTAAAACATGTGACCTGACCTTACAGTGGAGTACAGTCATTATTATTAACCCTTCCTCTGCTGTGACCGACAGTCTGGCTCTTGCTATGCTAAGAAATAGCTAAAGTGTGTTGATAACAGTTGATAAGAGTCATGTGCATGATGGTCTGGACATGCTCAGGGTGACCTCTGCCCACTCCACACTACATCAATGCTAATGAGGTACTGACCACCCTCAGTAAGAGGAAGATGAATACACAACACGAGCTAATGTCTGTAACTCTTGAATTTTTGGCCTATAAATAAACAGTAATCGCCCACATGCTGCCATGTCATCAACCCCATAAAACAAAACTGGTTTATTAGTTCCTAACAAGCTGATTAATAGGAGCTGCACGGTTCTTAATCAATTTAAGGCTTCACGCTGAAGCAATAAACTGGATTAAATTAGAAATGCAATTGGACAATGCTGTGTGTAATTCTTGATCTCACGGTGACACAGAAAGGAAGCATCCCGAGCACGAGTGCACCGCTCTGTCCTCCATATCCTCAGGAATGTTGGCTGGGTTTTCCTGAGGAGGAACACGACGCTGCAGACGTGTTGCCTCCGCCGCCACCTCTGACCTCCGCCGCTTTTCGCGCTCCTCTGCACTGGTGTCGGTCTGTCCTCGCCGTCGGGCTGTAATCCACCCGTCCGGGACTCAGTCCAGCGAGCGGGAGCCCGGCACGTGCGAATTTACCGGACACCGACTCGGTGTTTGACCAGAGCCAGCTAAATTAACCCCCCCCCCCCCCCCCCCCCCCCCTTTCCACCTACTGACCATTAAATATCTAGAGGGGAAAGTCTGGGGAAGAAAACTGTGGAGCAGGCCAACACAAGAAGAAGCAGAGATGAGAATAGCTGAATGAGCGCCACGGGGAGACGAACAAGAAGCAGCGTTATTAGGCAGAGTTTGGCTACAGCGGGGGCTAAATTTAGCTCGTCTGTTGCTGCATGCCTGGTAAATGTGCGTGGGTGAAGGGACAAAGGCTGGCAAGTAGAGATGGATAGTAGTTACAATGCTAAATGGAATCGGTCATGACCGAGGAGAAGCATATGAAAGCGGCTGTCGTCGCGCTGCAGCGGAGATCGCAGAGCTGTCGAGCACGAGGCAGCGCGTGACAATAGCATTTTCAGGATGCGGGATTAATATAATATTTCTTCCACATAATGCGCACAGCTCCTTGCTTAGATAGCGTTCCCTTTCATTATGAGGAAGGGCTTATGTGTGGTGGGCGTACCGGGGATTTACTGGTGTGTATCGGGACGGCGCGTGTCCTCCTGTGCGAGGTGATGGGTTTACCGGGAGGAACGCTTCCACTCGTCTCTTCTCGCCTCGCTATGCAGAGAAAATAAATACACCCAGAAATTAAAAAATGGAATCCTGATTCTCTGCTGCAGGAACGAGCTGGAGCGTCAGTTCCTGGAGCTGCTGCAGTTCAACATCAACGTGCCGTCCAGTGTTTACGCCAAGTATTACTTCGACCTGCGCTCCATGGCCGAGGCCAACAACCTCAGCTTCCCCCTGGAGCCTCTGAGCAGAGAGAAGGCTCAGAAATTAGAGGTGAGGAGCTCACACAGGCACAGGAGACGGATTCTGATTCTGGAGTTCAGGTTATACAGAGACAAAAAAAAACAACCGGAGAACATCTGAAACTAATTGACCGTGGCCTGAGGATGTGGGATACAATAAACACAGACTGTTCTGCTAATTAGTGTTTGGAGGAGCCTCAGCTCAACACTCGTGAACACAAAACACAGAAGGAGGATCCTGTGCAGGGCGAAGGACAGGACGAAGGGCTGTGCTGTCCACATCTGTCTCTCCCTTCCTGTCCTGCTGCCTCACTGCAGATGCTGTTTGAAATATCATTGCCATCACTTGACAGATTTGTTTTCTCTGTGCGAAAGATCTGTTTGACGAAAACTGATTTTTAACAGCGCACATTTTGACATTTTGTTACAGAGCTGTAATTAAAAAAAAAAAACCCACATCAAATATGGCTGAAGTTGATTTAGTTTTAAAGATTAAAAAATACAAAAGGTGAAAGTGGGTCATCTCCAATCTCGGAGTGGAATTATTATGATAATTATTTTTGCTGTGACCCTTCCCAACATTAATGCCACTTGTTGGCTTTATAAAAACACTTTTATCTTCTCAAATTGACCAAAGATTGCCAAGAATGAATCTGGCTGGAGCTCTTTTGAAATATCCCAGAAATGACTGAACGGAAGCCAGCGATCACATAAGTCTGGACAAAATAATAAAAGAAAAGAGAGCGAAGCTTCAGCCAGAATACTGAGAAGTTAAAGAGTGTTATCTTCCTTTCAGATGACTGAACTCTTGTCAACTTATGAAACCTAATGTTTTGGAAATATGTCCCGTGTTTGGTTGAGATTGTTTTATCAATATTGATGGAAGAAGCCCGAGGACAGAAAACGACTCTTTGATGTATTAGAGTTCGCGTCGTCGCTCACCCTAACTTTATTGAGCAGAGTTACAATCACTGTCTCCGAACATCCTGCGTGAACACAATCCATCTCGGGACTGTGGAGTCAAACCACTCGTCTTATATCACACACACACACACACACACACACAGTCAAAGATCACATCCGACCACTCACTGAAACCAAAAGGGAAAGCCTTCCCATCGCCAGCTCACCTTTGCTTTGTTTTCAACTTTCAGGCCATCTCGCGGTTGTGCGACGACATGTACAAGGACTTGAGGAAACAGGCCAAGAAGCGGTCGGTGAGCGCGGACAACCTGACGGTGGTGCGCTGGTGTCCGGCCATCATTTCTTAACACCGGTCGCCCGCGGAGGAGCAGATAGACCTGTGCCGTATTTTTGCCTGGTAAGCAGGCAAACCGGGTGGGCAGCAGTCCTGTGGATCAGCGGGTCTGTCTGGAATACACACACACACACACACACACACACACACACACACACACACACAAACACACACTGTCACACAGTCTGGCACTTTTACAAGTGTGATCGCTCCCTCTCTGGTCGTTGTACATAAAAGTCCCACCGGCTGCCCGCACTGAACCAAACAGAACTGAGCTGAACCAAACTGAAGTTTGAAGGAATGAAGACTCGGACTGCGCAAGAAAAGCAGCCACGTGGAAACGCAGAAAGACTCAAGAGACCGTGTGAAGATGAGGAAAGCAAATAGGAACGAGCTTACATCGCAAAACACACGACACAACAGCAGCAACGGCGTCCCATAATTCCCTCCGAGGCTCGAATGGCTCTTCGAGCTGCCTGAGGGATGCCGTGTACATTCCTTTCATTTCAATCTGGTGCTTCAGTCCGTTCCTCAGCTGAAGCATGACATGATCTTTTGACGGCTTGTAGGCACATTGCAGAAATTCAAAAATCCTCAATATGTTTGTGTTTGTCTGTGCTTTTGCATTCCCATCCAGCAGACTCCTCTCCCCCTCCCCCCGCTCACATATTCAAGCATATACAAAAGAAACTCGCGTACATTCCACCCGTAACGAGAGCGTACAGCTGATACACTGAACTGGACGACACATCATCAGAGCTCTCTCTCTACCACGCAACAAATCAACTCGCATCATTGACATTTTGACAGGAAACGGGAATTCAACTGGCAAACATCCAGTTGCAGAATAGTATCTGTTACAGCAAGGCCACCTATCAGCACACCGACAGAGCAATATCCACGGGTCACTTTGTTGTTGCATACTTGGGAGACGACCGACTGGAAGACAGACATGGGACATACTGTAAGAGCTTGTGTTTTACTCACTGCCATTGTCCCGACCTGTGGTGCCTGTAACAAGCTAGTTTAACACGTCTCCCCCTTTCTACTGGAGGAATAAGAACAAAATCACTCGGAAGTTGTTTTTTTTATTTGATTTTTTTTTTTCTCCTTTAAAAGTTTTTGTACGGTTCTTCCTGCTCACAAAAGGAACAGCACAAATGGAAGCCACTGAAAAGATTTGATCCTTCAGAGTTGTGTTTGTTAGTCTGCGGAGGACCGACGTGAATGGAAACGCATCGAGGGATGATCGAAACACTGCATCCAAAATCAATATATTGTATACATTTTGCTAAATTCTCTCTGTACAGTGTAAATACAGCTAAATCTGTAGAAGGAGGTCAAACTGTAAAAACAAAAAAAAACAAAAAAAGAATAACAGAATGATGTTAGAATATTTATATTGGGTCAGTTTTTACTGCACATGAGGAGGCGGGGAATCCGTTGCATTCTGTGTTCCTACGACAAATCAAGTCAAGAGAAAGGTGAAGTATTAAGACTTAAATGGGAGATGCCACTCCACTTTTTTTTTTCGCACCGCAGAAAATGCCATCTTTTGTTTGTTACATACTGTATGTGGAATATAGACAATGCAAGACATTTCAGGCTCATTTTCTAATCTTTTTTTTTTTTTTTGAGCCACTGGGTGGAAACATTGCCAGATTCATGTTTTTGATTGAAGAGACGATGCTTGTTTCTTATGGAGCCTTGAAACTGTTTAAATGTAGTAAAAAGGTTATCAGTTAAGTCATCGTTTTCCATTTACCTTAAATCAGCTGATAAAATAACATACCTTCATTTATTTCCACGTTATATTATTCTTCAGTTCCTACACTTTCTGATTTTTTTTTTTTGGTCTTGACACTCAAACATTTATCTGTACTTTTGTATTTCCTCTCCGCTGTTTTCCTTTTCCTTACGCATCCAAATAACAGTTTTGTTAGTGTTAGCGTCCAAGCTAAGAGGCTTTAGCGACTGTTACAAGAGTTTATTCAGTTTATGGATGATGAACATTAACAGGCGCTGGTTTGGTGGCGTTAGTCTCAACGGGAACGTTGGCTTTAGCGCAGTAGCTCCCTGAAGTGTAAACCAGTCAGCCAGCCGGCAGCTCCGTCCTCTCGTACTCGAGCAAGACTCTCCACACACAAAACCTGGATTAGACCAGAGCGTCTTCTGATATAAATATGAATAGAAACGAAATAAATATAAATAATCAGCTGATTCGTGTTAAAAGAAAATTACGAAAAGCTTTTCGCCAAATCATTTGTTTAAAAGGAAAAGTACAAAAGTTTTTTTTTTTTTTTTTTTTATTTAACCCACAATGTTATTTCCTGATATATTCAGTCATATCTGTGACTTATCTGATAACCTTTTTCCAGGGTTTTGTCAGTTTCTGAGCTCCACAGTTTCTTACATTTCCTGGATGTAAAGCGAAGCTGTCAAACAGTATTTCTCCTGAATTACTTACCTCCTGATTTGCTCTTTTTCTTGACCTTTCTGAAAACAAGAATAGGAAATCTACACAGATGTAGTCGACTGTAAAAATACAAATTCCTTGAGTTTAATTGTTTTAAGTAATTCTAGTTTTGAGGGGTTGATTCAAGTGTAAAGTAATGCTTTTAATATATATTAACTTTATGAAGGTGATTGTTTGCCTAATGATCTACTTTTCTCCACGACATCACTGAATAGACAGTTACTGTAAGTGTAAGCTTGAAAATGTCACGACGTAACCCGGAAATGTCTAAAAAAAAATAAATAAAAGTTTGTTTTTTTCTTTCTTCACAACATAACAAATGTCAGAAAAAGGTCCAATTTCAAATGTGACATCAGTGTACTCGCCTCTCGCTTGTGTTCTTCCACGACTGATTTAAGTTATGTTGTTTGTCAAGCAACTAGAGAATCTGCCAGGTCGGAGAGATACCCCCCCCTCCCCCTTCACCACTGACCTGCGGGGGGGAGGGGGGGGGGGGTGAGAGAAGGGACAGAACTGTACCAAAGTCATGGAGAGATGAAGGACGATCCTGTTGGACGTGTCAGCCAACTTGCACATGAAGTATCTGAAAAAGGGGTTCTGGTCTCGGAAAGAGAAGCGTTGCTTCTGCGTGGTGCTTTCAATGAGCGGAAAATTAAAAGTGCAAAACGTGTCTGCAGGGAAGTAACGTGACCGGAGTTGCTTCTGTGAGTTCAAAGGTATTCAAAGATTGTATATCCTATTTATTGTATGTGTGTGCATACAGCCCAGTGTGGTGTTTTTCTACACCCGGAAATAATCGTTGATGCCGTGAGGTCAACCGTGGTGAGTCCCGAGGTGGAACATGTACTACTCCGACAGCTAACACCTGTGGCGTCCCGTCGGCTGGTTACTAGGTGTGTGTCATAGCCTTGTGCACTGAACTCTACCTCTGCATAGAGCTTTTCTTGTTTCTGGATTTTTCTTCCTCTCTACGACGACAATTTTTTGGATTTGACAAATTCAGCTTTGATCATGACGATTTCCCGCGCTAACGTCAGTCAACTGCTGTAGCTGTGACCTTTTTTTTTTTTTTAATTATTATGTTTTTTTTTTCCACATGTTCAACAAGTTGTACTGTATTCTGTTGTTGTTGTTGTTGTCGTCTGTGTATTCTTTCCTTTACAGCGAGTCAGTCATTTGCTCCTGTTCTCAGTTTGCCAAACTCCTTTCCCTCTGTATGTTTTCAACTATGATTTCAAGAACTGCTCCCATTTCTCTTCTCAAGCAATGTTTAGAAAAAAAAATCTGTTCAAGAATTAAACTTTAAAACCTTGCAATAAATCCAGTGTATCTTTTATTTTATTTTTTTATTCTCAATGATTTTCATTTAAATAAACGTCCAGTAAGTCCAGGCAGCAACCTGCCCGCTGTTTGTGAACATGAAGCCTGACATTTTGAGCATCCCCATCTTGCTCTGAGCCTCTGGAGCCAGAAGTGACCATATTTGGACGAGCTGGGGAAGAGTGAGGGGCAGGTAGGACTCGGTCCTATCCAGCGCAGGAAGACACGACACCCGCCCACCTATGCAGGCAACCTGAATGCACCACAGGCATGTCAATCAAACCAGACCTTAACCATAGACTGTATATAAAAGTGGACTTCTGGGTTTGAAAAATGAGGCCAATGTGGATGGGCTGCGATACCACCGAGTGCCTCCAGAGGTTGCTTCCAAATAGCCTCCGGCTCCATCGCCTCCAATTCAACTCGTCCCATAAAATTCAGAGTCAATAAATATTTTCCACGAGTTATTTAAGTGTTGCTAGCTAAAGTCGCTCCTTCTTATTCGTTTTCTGGTCGTCCATCTGAAAACAATCCTGTCATTAATCAGAAAATGAGCTTTAAAAAGCATTGGGGTTTTTTTGTTGTTTTTTTTTTGGGGGGGGGGGTGTCTTTGATTGACAGGCCTATGGTGCAGTCAGGTTACGGCTATCGGTAGGCGGGAGGTAGTATCGCCGGGTTTCCAATGAGATCGAGTCAGATCCACTGTTTGATAGTCCATCCATTATTGGTAGAATTATTTCCAGATGGACCACCACAAAACTGATCAGAAGGAGTGAAACTGAACAGCAAACAGCAAGTCATCATACACGGTGTTATGACGAGTGCTTTCCACAACATTTCCATACGTACTCTACTGTACAACTGATGGGACTGAGGGTGTCTTCTCCCACAAAGAACTATTTAAACGGCTCAGAGAAAGTGCTAATACAGAGATTACACTGCCATATTGTCACTGAGGGACACATTTAATCCTCCACATTAGCCTTGATTTACATTTCAATCGCAGCACTGGTAATTGCTATCCAATTCAATGTAATAGAGACGCTGAGAGCTTTACAGACAATACTGTAAAACATGTACAGAGAACAAAATCAAACATTGAAACTGAAATACATACTGTACACATACACACAAATTGAACTGCATCTCTTTGGTTAATGAACACAGAGCTGACAACCTCCTGTGCTTTGTTTGGCGGTCGATTCATTTACCTTCAGGGAATTAGATGATGGCCGACTTCATTGTTCATGCGATCTGGTCCAGATTCAGTCAGTTTACACGTTGGGTAAGACCTGATAGAACATGACATGATTTTGATTTGTTGCAGATAATTTGTCACTGCAGGAAAAGCGCAGGTGGAATTAGTCACATTAAGTGTCCCAGTCAGGAATGATAGTGAACCAGCATGCACAGTAGCAGGACGTCTGTTTCTAATGCAGCTTGTGATTTCCCAGCTATGACATTTGAAAATGTTTGTGTACGTAATGCAGAACAGATTAAAGGATACATTTCACTTCGTAGCATAACAAAGTCTAATATGTTAAGGACATGTATTGCTTTTAACAACTGGAACAGAGCATGAGGTCAGCAGTAATAATACATTCTCACTGCTGATATTTGGGTTTTGAGGCATTTTTCTTCCATACTGTATGTTGTTTTCGGTTTCATATTTTAAATATTAAAGAGAAAAGTACATAGAGATCTCTAACACAAGACAAGCTTTGGTTGAGGACCTTGTTCTGTTTACTGCCACGGCTCGGATCACCAAGTTCAATTCTTGAAAGATACTAAATAAGCAGCACACTGTAATTATTGGAACTATTTGGTTTTGCATGCGTGCTGTTTGGTGCTGGCAGATAAATGCACTGATTTCATCTGAACCCTTTCTTTTTTGAAATAAATGTTGCTTGTCACGCATGGAAACAAGGTGATGGAAATGTCTGATCCTGTAAGACTGGAGCATTACAGGTGATGTATAGAAATCCTTCACCCACATCCTGATCAGTACATCTTGTGATTTAGTTTTCTTTTCTTGATTCAATTAAACCTTTGTAGATGGAATCATGAGCAGTCTGACAGAGTGTGGCAGGAAGGTCCTGCCAGAGATAACACGCTAAAGACGATCCCCAGTTTCTTCCTGTGCCGCACCGTGTGGTGCCTTCAAACGCCCTCTTAAAATCTCCTGGAAAGTCGCCACACTTGTGCCCCGGGCACATCAGAAACTTCTGCTGATTATGCTCATTTGCCTGATTGCTAATGAAAATGGAGAACAGCTGCCAGATCAGGATAATAGACAGGTAGTGGCTGAGGCGGGAAATCTCCCGAGTAGCTCCACAGGTAAAGAATAGCAGAATTAGTATGCGTAGACCAGCCCCTGATAGCCAAAGCAGATGGAAAAGCTTTCCTTGGGAGAGTTTCACCATCGCCAATGGCTTCACAGCGAGTTACGCTCCGTGTCATGCATGTGCTGCTCGATAGACATTCCTCCCTGAAAATAAACTATGGGCTCATCCATTTCTTCCGAGATGAACATGAGTGGATGCAGATGAGACGGAAAATTACGACCAAAGTGTTCTTGCCTCTTTGATTTGGACACACAACATTAAAAACATAATATTATTAAAAAAATTAAAAAAAATGACAACAGTTCAAAACGAAAGCCAGTGTTAAAGTTATACTGACCATAACATCTATCAATATGATGCTTCTTTTTTTTTTTTACCCAACATTGTATAAAAGGAGTTCATGTGTTTAGAGGAAACTTTACATGGGTTTCTAACTACGGTGTAAAAATAAAGATTTTGTGTGCAGCTGTGGGTCATCAGACGGATCAGTGAAAACAGGTGTTCATCATTACTGTGAGCAGGGGGACAACTACGGGGTTGTCCCCCTGCTCACATCTTCAATGATTGTGTGTGTGTGTGTGTGTGTGTGTGTGTGTGTGTGTGTGTGTGTGTGTGTGTGTGTGTGTTGCCACTTTTAATTTGAGTTTTTTGGGGAGTTTGTTTTTGACCTCGTGATAGATTTTGCTTCCTAAAACTGTGCCTTTAGTTGGTGCATTGCTCATCGTCCATTTCCTGGTTTCCCCAACTCCAAACAGCATCTCTTGACCTAAATAAGTAATTTCATCACTGCGGGGCCCGTTTACCTGCATCTCTGTGCCGATAAATACTTTTCCCGTGCTTCCCAGTGACACGTTCAACATCGCATGCCATTTTATTTATGTCAGAATCAATGAGTGTTGCCATCATTGTTAAAGTTATATGTGGGATTTTTAGTGTGAGCCGGCACGGAAGTGCTAATGACCACTGATCTACAGAGATCACCAGCCAAGCCAACTGCCTTTAGCCATGTGTCTCCCCCCCCCCCCCCCCAGAGACCTTGTTCATGAGAGAGTGGAAACGGCTTGAGAGGAAGAATCTGACTTGTAAGATAATGTTGTAAGAAAACCTTTACTATGATGTGCATTTGTTTCAAAAGAAAATGTTATTTTTATTTTACAATCCCTCTGGTTTTGATCAATTTCAACATAATAAATCTGGCTTCTCTATCATACATTTTGAATCATTCAATGAGAAAGCAGATTTATTTCTTGCCTGTGTAACACGACTAAACACTTAATCCCGGTCAGTCATAAACTGGCATCAGCTGTGGGAAAATACCGTTTACAACCTGCTTATGTTACATGAGAGCAAATTCACAACCCACATATCTCCATGTTATCTTTATTTATCACTGGAAGATGCAGCAGTACGCGCTTATATTTTTATGGCGCAGACATTTTGTCATTATATGAGCAAACTTAATGCAACAATCTAGAATGAGTAAGCCAGGAGGCTTGTTCCTCTCCCGTAAGGACGACCAGCAGCACCAAAATATCTCTGCAATGCCAGGACGGCGACGTGCTTTTGGAAGTGTGTTAAGAATAGACCCACAATGGGGCTCGCTCCCGTCTTCTGTTGTCTGAGAACAGAGAGTTGTCTGCACGGGACAGAGGAAGAGGTAAGACTGAGAAGTAACTCGGTTTACTCCATTCAGACTTTCAGAGACGTGGATCACTCAAACACTGGATCGGGTTGGATTTTTACCCACGAGGAGTGGACACGTGCTCCTTCTAGGACGGAATCAGAGTGTGAGTCTGCCGTCCACCTGGAAGTTATTGTGTTGCTTGAAGCCACTGTGACCTTTGGTAAAGGGGATTAGAGGTGGCTAGGAGGAGATGAGAAGCGAAGAGAAAGGGTGAGGTGTTGCTTGAGGGTCCCCCCTCTCCCCCCCCTCCCCCCAACCCCATGTTGACAGGAACCGGAGGACTGGAAGATTTGAGTACCTTGAGCAGAGCAAGCATGGCGGGATCAAGTGCCTCAGAGGTCCTCTTCATATATGTCAATCACAGCATCACTTTGATGGGTGAGTTGACTTTACTGACTAAATATAAATTCTAAAAGGTTCTACATGATCATGTACAATTAGATGTTTGGACCCTTCTACACATCTAAAAACCTTAAGTTGAAATCTTTTTTTTTTTTTTTTCATGGGCCTTAAGTTTCCCCAAGAAATCTGCAAAATGTGTGACACCTCTCACCTTAATTCATGAGCTGCTGTCAAATCAGCAAATTTGAAATTGTAGTGTGTTGTTTTTGTTTTTTTACAGGGAAGGTGTGGCTCATTGTGATGATCTTCCTCCGCGTCCTGATCCTCCTCCTCGCTGGTTATCCTCTCTACCAGGACGAGCAGGAGAGATTTGTGTGTAACACTATTCAGCCCGGCTGCGCCAACGTGTGCTATGATCTGTTTGCCCCCATCTCCCTCTTCCGCTTCTGGCTGATGCAACTCCTCACCTTGTGTCTCCCGTATATGATCTTCGTCACCTACGTGGTCCACAAGGTGTCCAATGCCCTCACAGTGGACCTGGCCTCCTCGGGAAACGCCAAAACCTTCCAGCTGTTCAAGCTCCACCAGGAGCCGCTCAACAGGGCGTCTGTGAACAAGCTGCCCGTGGTGGCGGAGCAGCGGGGGTGTGCCCGCCGCTTCGCTGGAGCCTACGTCCTCCATCTGCTGTTCAGGACGCTGCTGGAAGCCGGGTTCGGAGCGGCTCACTACTATCTGTTTGGTTTCTACATCCCCAGAAGGTTTCTGTGCCAGCACCCTCCCTGCACCACCCAGGTGGACTGCTACATCTCCAGGCCCACTGAGAAGACCGTGATGCTCAACTTCATGCTCGGTGTGGCCGCTCTGTCCCTCTTCCTAAACGTGCTGGACTTTATCTGCGCCATCAAGTGCTCGGTGACACAGAAGAGCAAGAGGAAGATGATGGTGGAGAAAATATTTGAGGAAGAGCAGTGCTTCCTTTTAGCAGGAGGAGCATCCAGGGGGACTGACCCTAACACCTCCCTAACGCAACCAGATCTAGAGGCACAATCTGGTAAAACGGGGAGTTTCCGGAACAGACGGGGCAGCAGGGGTTCTTATAGAGGAGGGACACTTGAATCAGGTCAAGGGCCGCCCTCCCTGGAGCGTTGCTCTCTCCCTCGTTCTCCAGGACCTTCAGGCTGCAACACCAACGGGAACAACGGCTACTCTGTTTCCCAGGAGGAGAGTCTGGAGAGGGATGGCAGTGAGGTGGCTCTCTGCCCCCTGGAACCCACGGGGACACCTAGAGCCATTCGTGTTAGCAAACGCAGCCGACTCAAACCTCCACCTCCCCCCAGACGGGCCCTTGGATCGTCCTCTGAGGGGCCAGAAGCCCCAATCGGCAATGTTTCCACAGCAACGGCACTCTGTACCAGGAGGGTCGGTCAGTGTGCGCTGGTCGAGCTGGGCAGCGGCGCACAGCTACAGACCAATGACGATGAGAAAAGATCAGAGTGGGTGTGAGGTTTGACGGCTTCGTTACCAGGTTACTTTGAAACAAGAGAATGAGGCGATCAGATGTGGGAACAACATGAGACACAAGCGGCAACTGTTGGCGCTGTTCTGCTCTTATTTTACGATGCAAACCGCTCCGTCTCTTGAGGAGAATTCAAAATGGCAACGCATTCACCAGACACCTTGGACTCACGAAACGTGGTCCTGTTTGCCGTGACGTTATCGTGCCTCTAGACCGCATCTCCTCGAGGAGCACTCGCCCAGTGATGCAAAGTGACACGAATTCAAACCCTCCGAACAAAACGAGTCAGGAGCGACAGATAACGCTCGCCTTAAGGCGTCCTTCAGCAAACCTCATCCTTGAAAATAAATCTGAAAGAGTGCGGCCCACCTGTTTCTCCCCTTGTTGATTTTACCCCCGACACATGGTCCATAAACAAAGGCAGGCCTTGACCTGTCCTAAATACACAACCCCCCCAACCCCTACCACTACCACACAGTCACCCTATGTGATACCACCACGGAGCTCTTCCCTTTGTGCTGGGGGGGTCACTGGGGTCAAAGTGGACACGGGCCCCCTCTGGGCCCTTTGCTTGGATGTTTGGATGACCTGTGAGGGTCAGGCCCAAATGATAGGCGGTAATCTCTCCAAGGTGCTGCTAGCAGGCTCACAGAATGGAACAGGACTCCCCCTCAGAAGTGAAGGACACGATGAAGGGCCCTAAAGCCGACATAGGATCACAAAGCAATTATGTTCCCCCATAGGGGCTCAGTATTTATGGAGACAGCTTGTCACTCTATTTCAGGGCCTCGCGAAGCTTAGGAGGAATACAAACCTCAACATACTGCTGACACTCGAAATAGAGCGCAGCGGAGCTCTGCACAGGAGCGCTGGCTGTTTCCCTTCAGGATGTCTGCTCTCTGCTTTGCTGCGGTTTTGGTTTCACCTTGATCAAAGCTGAGATTGTGGGTCAGACACTGGCGTCGCACTGTGATGCCTGTCAACCACAGACAGTGTAACAACACGCTGCTTTACCGAAATGTTTCCAGAGTGTCGGCCTAGTTTCTTTCAAATCTGTGGACTTATTTACAGCCGGAGTGTGAGACTCCCACAGTAAATGAGCGGCATCACTCCTGCATCTGTCGCTCCGTAGCTGAGGGGCCGGCCTCTGTGTAAAGGGATAGCTCTTGATCTTCGTCCTCTTGTGGTCTTTTTGAAGATGACAACGTTCACAGCTTCATATCTCACCTGGCAACAGAGCGCTGCTCTGACTGTCACGTGGGTGACCACAGGGGGGGGTTTTCATCACACCAACGCAGGGACGATATACATTTCTAACTTCTTTCACCAGAGCTGCTCTCAGTTACACTTGTGTTGTCTGAGTAGACTGACTTTGAATCTAAAACTTTATTAAGTTCTATTTTTGTTGTTGTCTTGCATAAAAACATAGCATTCTTATTATATTTCCATTTATACATATTTGATTACATTCAGTGCCACATTTTTGTGTATTATGTAATATTCCAATAAAATGATATGGTATCTTCCAATAGAATATCTGATGAATTTATGTACAGTTTCAGACACTATTGTAGGTGAAGTTGGTTCCTTTTTAAGGTGGAAATTTATAGTTTTTGTTTTATCTCTTATGTTGTATTTCTGTGACTGAAATGTAAAACACTTGACGTTTTTATGAACTGCTATACCACTATACCACTTTTTAAAGCAGTGTATTGGAGCTGTTCTTGTCTGGTCTAATCCATTGCGCTGTAGGAGTCGCTGCACCGATACTTTAGTCTGAAGCGATGCTGCCCTCCAGTGACGCACAATGTGAAATGCTATCACAGCTAAATTACACTTCTATTCAGCTGGTATTGTGATGGCTGATTTTGAGATGTTTTTCCTGAGCTGTGGATTTTCTAAAGGCTGCTAAAGGGGCTTCACCGGAGCTGACAACATGTCCCATCACGTGATCTATTATAAGCATAGGTTCTTTCCCTTTTTTGTTCATTATCACCATCATTGAGAGTTCCCAGTAAATGTTGTGGTTTTGGGGGATCTAAAAGCATTTTTTGTTGTTGTTTTACATGCAGACTGGCTGGCGGTGCCGGATTAACTTGCTGAGAGGCCCAGTGTCAAAAATGTGTTCATTTAATATGTATTTAAATTGTCAGGGATACATTTTTATAATAAAGTTTAAATCAACATGTTGTAAGCACAGTAGTACTTGACAATAAAACAAAGTAGGCAAAATTACTTAAATAAAGACTTAAATGGGTAAAAACAATACTGGTGGACACTAAAAGAATACTAATATGGGAGCTAACATGGAATGTGGAGAAATAGTATATGCATGCTGTCACAGGTGAGTCTCATACTGCTGCTGTTTAACAGAGCAGCTGCAAGGAGAGCAAGCAAAACAGAGGGGGCTTTACAATGTCTATATACAATCAGTTCAAGCCCAAACCTGTTAGAACCTGCTCTGTTACCTTTACACATGTCTGATATGTGTGTGATAGTATTCCTGTTCATTTATAGTTACAACAGCCGTTTAAAGCCGGTGAAACAGCGAGACTCTTCAAATCAGCCCCGTCTATCTCATAGTGTTTGTTTCTTTCATCTTGATGTGGATCTGTGTTTCCTTCCTTATTCTGTATATCAAATGTCAGAGACCCAAGAACCTTCCTCCAGCAGCTCCTCTGCTGCCAGTACAGGAGAACCTGTTGAACCTTAAGAACAACTCCGACTCTTTACACTATCTTCAACTGTTCTGCTACTGATCCCCAGCCACACCCATTCATCCTCGTGGCTTAAAGGTCGAATTAAATAGCGAGGATTATGAATGGAAGAGGCGACACGTAGCCTCGAGGCTCAGGCGACACATGGCTGACTATAAAAACTTGTTATTAATCCTGATTAAATTGTTCAAGGGTTACTGAGACCAACAATTTGTGTCTAGGAGTAAGGTCTGCTCGACCGTGCTAATATAACATATAATAAAAACAGATGTACTGCTCTTTGTACTCCTGGTACACTGAAGATTATTTAACTGGGTTAGACAGGTCAATATTCCCAGCAGCTGATTACTGCAGTTTACAATGATTATCGGGCCTATTATCGGTCACTCACCGAGCTGAGGAAGAGCCACTGAAACGTGTTCAGCCTGATTATTGGACTCAAATCAGCCCTAGTTATGAATGTAGTCCGGGCACTGAAAGAAGCCGATAAAGGGTGACCCTCTGACATTTTTGTTGGCGACCTCACCTAGAAAGGTGAGCATCCTATACAGAGAAGGACTCTTTGTAGGATTTAACATTTAGCATCATGTAAATTCCAGGTGTGGCCACAGTGGCTGCTGTTCAACCAAAGTTTGTAAAAATAATCTGCCAAAGCACCATAAACTCTTGTCCTTGCCCATTATAGGGACGCTTCTGTCAGAATATGGTGCTCATTTTAAAGGAGCATCGTTGCTTCACTGATGTAATTCTTGAGGAATTTTGGTCAAGAGTACCAATCAATGGGATTCTGGGAGAAATACAGTACACAGTGGAAACACTGGAAAAGAACGTTGGTATGCTGTCTGTGGGTGCATTTACTGTAGCCCCTCATACAGTAGGCAGTGTGAGCACAGTGTTTACTCTGTAATGGTTTTTTTTTTTTCCAGTAAGATGAATTGAATACACTGTTATATCTGCCACAGGTACAACAAGATTTAAAGGTCCAGTGTGTGGGATTTGGCAAAAATGGAATATGATACTTCCATTAGTGTTTAATCACCTAAAATTAGAGTAAAAGTTTCCGTTCGCTTTGAACGAGCCCTTTCTACCTCAATAGGGGGCGGATCCTGTTTCATGTCGTCTGCCATTTTGCCCCACCAAGTTTCTTCAGTATCCTCGAGTGGACAAACCAAACATTGGCTTGATGAGGGCCTTTTATTGAAGGGGAGAGTTGATGGGAGGACTATTCAGTTTGTTATTATCTGCAATCTCACCACTAGATGCCACTAAATCCTACAAATTTCTCTTTTAAAGCAAAATCTGGGCACAGAAATATTACTTTCTGATGTGCGACTGTGGGCCTGAGTCCTGCTCTGTTTTAGTTAAAAAATGCCACAGCCAATGATTTGACATCCACTAGGGACCCTGCTTTATTCCTCCTCTTCATCATTTAAAATGCCTTATAAGTAAATCAGACAGATTTCTCAGAATTTGATATTTCATGTGCTGGTATGACAGTGTGATAAATGAGTAGAACACAACAAAACAATGTAAAGTCTCGGATAGATTGTGGTTCATAATGTACATTTAAAAAAAAAAAAAAAAAAAAGTATGAGTCCTGAGTCTTTTTTTTTTTTTTTTTTTTTTTTTTAAATGCTAATATTATTTATCTCCTCTGGAGGATCTATTTTGCAAGATTAGTAGTCACTTTTTTGTGATTCAGCTCCTACAAAGCCTGAATTATGACTTTTTTCCCCCTCAAGTCTGATAAAGGTTGAAAACATGTTATATCATCTCTTGTAATCCCGGCAGTAGTCCATGAAGTTCAGAGGACACTAACACTGTCCCTCTTTGTGTCTTCCACTGTACAGCAAAAGACATAAGAGCTGATGGGATATTCCAAGATAAGAAGCCGTTTGTGTTTCTACTTAGCTATAAACTTACAAAGTTCAGCATTTATATATTTTTCTCCCTCTGTGCTCTACATTTTCTCCAAGGGGTCCATACATCACCCATAACCTGAACTTTGTGTTGAATGAAGAAGAACAGTGGAAAATCCCAAATCATTTTAACCCTGAAAACGTCCTGGAGAACCTGAAGGAGTTTAATGACCTTCTCTGCAGGTACGAGAGCCAGAGCCGCTCTGTTTTGTTTTACAAACTGTACAGATAGAAAGGGATGTTTCAGGTCCTCGTATGTGTCTCGGAGAAGGCCTGGCTCACATGGAGCTCTTCATCCTCATGGTGACTCTCATAAGGAAGTTCAAATTCATCTGGGCTGTCTGGGAGGTCACTGTGATTCCCAAACCATACACCATGATGACGGTCCAGCTCACAGCCACACGATACGCAATCCAGTTACACAGAAGAAACAATAAAGACTGTAAATTGAAAGGACACAAACTCCTGTAACTCCTGATACCACAGCAAATCCAACTGAAACAACAGAGGGCTGTTTTGTGTGTCGTTAATTTATTTGTTTTATTTTCAAGAGAATAGATGATTTTGTGTTTAATAGATTATGTGTTTTAATATAAATTATGAAAGAGAGAAAGAAAAAATCATGTAAAAACAAATAAAGAACATGAGTAGGACCTAAACTAAAAATAAACTCATGAGGTATATGAAGGAGGTTAAAATAACTTAACAAATAAATCGGGGCAGAAATGGAAAATGATCAGTTAAGTTATGTTGAAGACAATTCTTAAGTTTGAATCTGTTACCTTGTGCTCATTTACTATTCACCACAACACATGTCTTAGTACCAAAAAAGGGAGCTTTATTCTGCCCATTTCCATCTGCAGGAGAAATGACAACATCTGGTTCATGGCGCCCTCAAGTGTCCGTAATAGGGTATTGCATTTAATAAAGTCTGAACGAACAAGTGTAGCGCAGGCTGATTCATGTAAAAAATACTGTATAATGAAGTGGTAGCTGTAAAAGCAGACCACTGTTTGTATTCATTTGGTTGTATTACATTCTCTAGTGGAAGGGGACAAGTACACCGAGAGACATTGTTGGACAATATTAAAGGAGAAGTCCAGTCTTTTACAGTTTAAAGTCTTTGAGTCGTGGAAATACTTCATACTGTAGGTCAGGTTGGTCCAACAGTACCGAGCTTACAAGACCTCTGTTGCTTGCTCCTCATGTAAAGCCTCATGAGGCTAGTTGCATCATGGGTAATGTAGGCACCAAGCTTTGATGAGGAGGAAAAATACATGCAAATTAAAAACGGTTATAGGTTTGATTTTGCTGCATTGGTTTTGATACTTTGTGTTTTTAACTTTTCATTGTGAGTCCAGAATGCAAACGGGTGAACAACTCTGGAGTATTTTTTTTTGGATTAAGTTTGTATAGTTTGTATTATAGTTTTACCCAAGCAGAGATCTCTATCATCTATCTTTCAGACATCATCCTGTTTCCACATTATATCCCAGACAGAATCACTCTGACTGACTCTTTATGTTTTTTGATTGTCCCGCTCAGTATTTAGTTGTTATTAGAACTATGACATCACATCCCTTGTCGGTGCTGAGCTGTTTTTCTGAGCTGGGGGTTGGCCCGGCCGCGGTGCCCGTACACCCAGAGCGAATCTGGGAAAAGACTCGGCGCTTCGAGATGAAAGAAGTTTTCCTTTTGTGTACATGTCAGTCAGTCAGTGAAGGACTGAGGGAACACAGTGTTCTGCTCCTGCTGTGTGTGTGTGTGTGTGTGTGTGTGTGTGTGTGTGTGTGTGTGTGTGTGTGTGTGTGTGTGTGTAAGGAGGAGGAGGGGGAGTCCTTGGATTGGAAGAGGCAGCAGGGGTGCACTGTAAGGACTACTAAACCACAGCAGCATTGTTGCTGTGCTAATGGGGAGCCGACCATTTGTGCTGATATCTTTGTTAAATGAGTGCTCGCCCTAAAAATAATGCCTTTATTGTTTAAAAGCTGCACGACTGACACGACATTACTTTTATTGTTATTGTTGTTTGACCTTCATTCCTTGACGTGTTCTCTGACAGACACAAAGACAACTAAATACAAAGAAACCCATTCAAAAGAGTCCTCAGACTGACCTAAACCATGTCCCTAACTTCACTTTCAAAATGTTTAAACCAAACTGCAACAACTTTGGTGACTCCTGCACCCCTGACAAACCGCAACCCTGCAGCCTGGAAGGACTCCGAACCCAGAGACCCTTTATTTTCCAACATCTGGCATCTCAAATGGCCAGCTGGGAATAATGTGCCTGAGCTGGAGGTCACCAGCTTCAACATTAATCTAAATTGGGTCACAGAAACCCGAGGTCACTGTTATGCTTTATGCATTGAAGAATACACCCATGGAAACTGTGGGGTTTTTACTGCCATTGTTCATCTGCAATGGACAAATGTAATCTGGAAAATACAGAGCAGTGATAGTACCTGGTTTTATGTTCATGTAGACACGTGTACTTACTTCAAAACACAGTTTTATTGTAGATATAATAAATATATGAACAAGTAATGCAGATCACAAGATGCTCTCCACACCTACAGCGTCTCCTCTCGTGCATTAAGACTTCACCTGAGTGCGTCAGGAGGATCGATAGTATTAAAAAGCATGACCTGCCGAACACCCCGCTGCTCTCCTCTGTCTGCCTTTCATCAAACGCTGCCATTAATATTTGATAGGCAGCAAGTCAGAGTGTTCCTCCTGGCTGCAGAGGGTGATCAGCAGGAAACAAGACAAGTCAATCAGAGAGAGAAAGAGAGGCTGCGTGGCTCGAGCTCTTCGCTGGTTTTCTAGGATTTGGTTCTCAGATTGTTGGTTACCGATCAGTGTCACCTACAAGAGAAACAGAGAGAGACAACAAGCCCTGACAAGACCACATCCATACAAATGACCTCCACATAAAAACAAACGCTTAACTCAGGCTTGACCTGTCCTACTGCCAGATAATACCCGACCACTCAAGAGAGCCCTGCCCCATCTGTGTGAAGCATCTCTCCACCACGCTCCTTAATGGGTTGTGGAGGAAGCAGGCTGTTCGTTGATCATTACAATGTGTGTAAAACAACCAAGCCAAGACATGTTGCTTTAAGTGCCTGGACAGTTGGTTTGTGGATCTGGATATGTGGTTAGTGTGTGTATTTAGGAGTGAGACACTTTTAGGTTTGAATAGAGAGGCAAAGGCACCCAAACCTTATGTGTCAGGAGATTCTTCTGACTTCGAAGCTTTGTATAGACAGTCTAAAGGTTGTTTTAAGGTGCAGCATACAGTGAACTATACAGCTCATGTATCTTGTTCTTGTCCTTGAGTCACACTGTGCAACATTAGGAGCTGCATTCTTGCTATTTGTATACACCCCTGTGTGGCGACATGTGAAGCTGTGCAGAGCTGCTTTCATCACTAGATGGGGCTGCACATTAGCAGCTGGCAGGCAGAAGAGCGCTGCAGCTGCACACTGGGGTTTCTGGGGGTAAACACCAGAAAAACAATCCGCAAGACTGAAAGCAGCCGTGACTGTACGATGGAAATGTAACGGTTAAATGACTCAGAGCTTGAACTCGTACTGCAGGACCAGTCAGAGAGCAGTGCAGTGTTTACATCTTTTTGGAACTTATTTCAAACTTGAAACTGAAATGATCTTTGGGAACTTCACACAAACGTATGTAATGACTCAGAACTGTTGGTCATCTATGTGGGAACATGATACCAAAGTCCGTTTTTGTGGGACACTTTATCGCCTGATGTCCTCGCTGACAGCACTGATGCAAGATTTATACGTCTGATTTACACTGCCAACAGATGCACGTCTCCACCACACTGAAAGGAGGCTTTTGGGGCTTCACATCTACAGTGTGAGTGTAAAGGAATAAAGCAGGAATAAAGCAGGAACAAAGCAGTCACCTCAAAGCCCACTGTCACCATTGACCAGCAAATCAAAGGCACGTCTACGCTGGGTTACAGTGTATCATCTTATGCCAGCGCATTGGGTTAATTGGGACCAAACCAGATACATTTGTAGCAAAAAAAATGCCTCGATTAAGGGGCCCTAAGATGTGAGATCATGTGAACAGACCACCTGTGGGGCTTTCATTGCTATTTCAATATCATTCATGTCAAGGCCCCTGCTCTCGCTGACACAGCTTGAGCCGAGGGAGAAGATGTTTCAATTCAAGCCCGCCGAAAAAACCAAACACAAGACGCAGGGGCTCTGGCAGGTTTCAGCTCTGACAAACCTCCAAAAAAAAAGAAAAAGCTTGGGGTTCCAAAATGCTCTTTCAATTGTAGGACATCCATCAAAGCATCCAAATGGGGACGTTTAGGGGGAACCTTGGCACATCAGACAGACACTCCTAATACACACCACCTTTATTCTAAGCCGTTAAAAAAGAAAGATCAAAGTTTCTGCAGATGAAAAGGGTCCGTTCCCTGCATTTATACCCCCATTCACCCACTCCCTCTTTTACCAAATTAAGAAAGCAGGCTTCGGCAGGCATGTGAAGAGGACTTTAACAATTATGGAGATGCTCCAACTCAACCCCTGCCTCTAATTACTGGTCTCTGATGGTTAAAAGGGCTTCCTTTCTAACCGGGGACTCTCAAAAGCTGCTATTGCCACTGCCATCCTCAACACGGTGACCACAAGGAACCACAAAATATGCCTGCACGGGCTGGGACGCAGAAGAAAAAAAAACACCCTTTGGCCTGGAAAACACCGCAAAACTTACACAGAACCTTTTGAGATTTATCAAATGTTTTATTGTCAAAATAAAGGTCATATTTGCTTTTTCTCACAAAAAGAGACATCTACACTTTGTACAAATTTACAATAGCTTATAAACTTTTCTTTTATACACAAATGTACATGTTTTTTTTACAGAACTTTTATATAAATACATTTGAAATAACAAAACGAATGACCCGTAAAATAAGTGGGCACTATTAAGGCTTAATTTAAACCATCTTTGATGTGATTGAATTGTACAATGTTATCTGGCACTATGTAGATAAAATGGTAATAAAAATCCCAAATGCTCTTTGAGTGAAACTTGTTAGACACCAAACTTGTCTCTCTTGCCTTCAGGGAGTAATGCCCAGTTTGAGTAAAAAGCCTCAGTCTGTACCTCTCATACATATAAACAGGGAGAATTACCCTGTGTGAATGCCAGGTACATTGTTTCAACCAGTTCTCCCCACAGAGGTGTGTGTGGGTGGAGGATGGAGGGGGGGATACCTCAGCAGCAGTACATTAATATGCAAATTGCTCGAGACAGAGTGATGGGTTATCTCCCAAACAATTAGTAGTCCTCATAAGCTGCTTTTATATCTCTCCCCCCCCCTCCTCCCCCCATCCCCCTCATTCAAACCTGGGACAATGGCATCTGCTTGGGGCAAGACACGGAGCTGGCCGTGCCTGACCTCCACGTCAGTCCGGTGCTCACGTCGCTGTACATGGAGCCGCTGGTGCCTTTACTGCCCCAGCAGCACCGGGTGCAGAAAGTCCTCCAGGAGTCCAAAGTTTTCCCGGACCAGATCCACACTCCGGACGTGATGCCCACGAGAAGGCACATGAAGTACTTCAACATAAAAACTGCATAGTCCGGACTCCTGCGGTCCCGCTCTAATAAACAGTTTGAGCAGTTGTGCGTGATCTCCCAGCTCTGCCTGTTGTGCTGTTCATAAAAGTAACAGGCTACTATGATAGTTGCTGGCACCGTGTAGAGAACGGTGAAAATGCCTATTCTGATCATCAGCTTCTCCAGTTTGTCCGTTTTGGTTCCACCTTGCTTGATGACGCTGCGAATCCTGAACAGAGACACAAATCCGGCCAGGAGGAACATAGTGCCTATGAATAAATAAATCACCAAAGGGGCGAGGACGAAGCCCCGCAGATTGTCCAGATTCTGGTTCCCCACATAGCAGATGCCTGCCACCGAGTCTCCATCCACGGAGCTCAGCGCCAGCACTGCGATGGACTTCATGCTGGGGATGAGCCAGGCGGCCAGGTGGAAGTACTGCGAGTAGCTGGCGATGGCCTCGTTGCCCCACTTCATCCCGGCCGCGAGGAACCAGGTCAGAGATAGGATGACCCACCAGATGGAGCTGGCCATACCGAAAAAGTAAATGAGGAGGAAGACCACGGTGCACAGCGCGGGGCCGGTGGTCTCGTAGTGGATGTGCTCCAAGTCGAACTCCCGGTTACACGCCACTTTCTCGTGTCCGGCGATCAGTCTGACGATATAGCCGATCGAAACAAACATGTAACAAGCTGAGAGGAAGATGATGGGTCTCTCTGGGTACTTAAAGCGCTCCATGTCGATGAGGAAAGTGGCGACGGTGGCGAAAGTTGACACGAAGCACAATACCGACCAAAGTCCTATCCAAAAGGCGGTGAACGCTCTCTCGTCGTGCGTAAAGTAGGGGTTGTGGCACGGCATGGCGCAGTTGGTTATCTGTCCGGTCTTGACGCGGTTGTAAAGTGGGTGTCGGTCCGTGTTCACCGGCACCATGGGCTCCAAACACTTGCATCCCGGCTCACACGGAGTGGCAGGCGGCTTGTATTTCCCAGGCGCGCCGGGTCTGCCAGGCTTATTTTTAGGCGGATTGTAACCCTTACCGGGGTGGTTCGTGGGCTTGGAGAGCACGGGGGACGCAGTGGTGGAGTCGGTTCTGTTGTAGTCCATGCACAGCGTGTCCGGGTTGCCTTGCACCGGCAGCAGGTCACACTTCATCCTGTCCGGCCAGGGAAAACCGTACTGCCTCATGAGAGGCGCACAGCCAGCCCGGGCTCTCTCACACACGCTCCGGCAAGGCGGCAGAGGTTTTTTGTAGTCCTCCAGGCAGATCGGGGTGTACATGCTGCACAGGAAGAACTTCAGGTCCGGTGAACACTGGATCTCAACCAGAGGCCAGAACTGGTGCACCTCCAGTCCCGCCTCGTCCTGCGTGTCGTGGTTGAACTGGTTGGGCATGTAGGTGTAGTTGTAGCCGATCCCCTTACACAGGGGCACGGCTATCTCCTGGCAGGTGATCTCCTTGGCCGTGGTGCAGCTGGATCGGGGAAGGAGAGCGAGTGAGAGGAGCAGGTAAATCCCAAACAGGTCCATCTCTCCGGCACGTCGTGTCCCCCTCTTCTGCTCTGGTACAAACAGCAATAAATCCTCCCCGCCGTCTGCTTTCGCCCCCGGTCCGGTTAGATGTTGCGCAGCGAGCCCATCTCGCTTTGCTCGGGATCTTGCACGGAGTTGCAAGCAATGTGCAAGCCGTGTTTACTTTGAGCTGAGGAGGAGGAGAGAAAACAGCCTTCAGGGCGGCGAGCGGCAGTCAAGATGGCTGAGAGGAGAATCCAGCTTCTTCTGGAAGCTGCTCTCAGTATCCTTACACAGTCTGTTGACCAAAAGACCCCAAGTGTTACTGTCCGATTGCCACAAACGGAATAATGTGGGCCTCCTTTCTTTCATCAAAATACAGCGACTACATTCAGTCGGTTCGTCCCACCTCACTCCTGGTTCCCATACAAATCATCGGCTTGGAGACGAAGCTGTGCCGATATATACGAGAGCCTGACTGGAAACACCCCCGGAGCCGCTCCACCAATCCCGGAGCGGCAGGGGCGGTGCTTCCAAACGCTCTATCAAGTTTTTTTTAACCTAAAATGTGAAGTTATAAAGCTCATGATCATACTAGTTGTGTCAGTTTGTGTTGCTCCGGGGAACAGGATGGTGCTGTGGATGATGCGGAGAAAATGATTATGATGAACGTTATCTCTGCAAGGGAAACAACCACATACTGAGGAAAGATCATCAGTTATGTTTAGTTATGCAGTTTATTTCATAAATGATCAGACCGTAGGCTCTGTATTTATGAATTTAAATTATACCCAGAGCCATGACTGACCTTAAATAAAGCGTGATGGATTTCCATATACAAAAACTACATGTTTGATAATACTATCATGAGTTTAATCATGCAGGCGCGATGTAGGCAAGAATATTAACCCACCGTTTCATAATCGTTTTCAGTTGTTCCTGTCTTGTAACTTCCTTCAACACACAATATTTGATCGTGCCACGACAATAGTAACACACACCAGGCAGAGCGACGATGCGTCTTACTCCAGATGATTGTTTCTGTGTGTATGTGTGAGAGAGAGAGACAGGCCAGTTTGGTAAATTGGCTAATTTGCGCATGATAAGACTACCCAGGGAGCTGTCTGTCCTTGTGAAAAGCTGTTTTATTTTTTAAATGAGGTGCTAATGTTTCGTTTAACGCTTGCATAAAGCTCCGCGGGAGGCGTAATTGCGCGAGGCAAAGACCAAGCAGCACACAAGCACACAGACAGTGGCAGAGCCCTCATATCAGTGTTAACATGCTTACAGGGTCTGTCTGGGGATCTCAGTAGTGATGTGACAGGAATGTCATTGTAGTATCCCCCCCCCACACACACAGTTTCTGTTCTGAAAATGTCCTCTGACTTCTCTAGAAAGAGTCCCAATACAGTGCGTGTAACCTATTATTCTTCAGCCTCAGCTGCCTCAAATGACTGACACTTTTGTAAACGCCTGCCTTTCTTATATTTTTTTGTGCACACACCTTTTTTTGTTGTTGTGGTTTTTGCATTGCTTTAATGTAACTAAAAGCATTGACTCATTTTCAAATCAGAAGTATGTGTACTTTATTTTTCATTTTATTCTCCCATATACTTGTACTTTCAGAAAGAGACACAATTTAACAGCAACGGTTAACATACAACTTCACGTACAACACGAGATTCTAAAATATGATGTATTGCCGCAGATTAAACTGCCCAACAGTAAACAAACTGGTTGAATAAGCTTCACTTTCATCAGCTAAATCATTAATAAATAAGTCAAAATCTAATAATAGAATACACATGAAGATATATATATATTTGGGGCCATTTAATGTTTTGCTTCCTTTAATGATGTTTTTCTAATGATATTTACCTGCTTGCAGAAGCTGATGTATTCTTCTTATGTCCATCTGTGTCCCTCTAAAATGTTGCACAAGTACAAAAGCTTCTTCATAAAAGAGCAGAACTTGCTGCAAGGGCTAAAATCTCTTAAATCCTGTTTAAAAAAAAAGTATCCACATATTGCACAGTATTTTTATAATAATTAATTTGTATAATTTGCTCCAAGAAGTTGGACCACGAGTGTTACTCACACGCCATTCTAACATGCTGCACAGGACCATTTTGTCTGCGATATTAAAGAGCTGTTTTTTTTACTCTCCAACAAAGTCAACAGATGTGTAATTGATATTTAATAGTTGTCTCATTATCATAATTATAACAGACTATTCACCGGATGGAAAATCCTGCCGCTCCTGGTAAAACGAAACAGGCAGGGCCAGACATGTGATCAGCACATCTGTTCGAAACTCGATCTTCACTTCACCAACGAGAGAGATGTGTTTTTGCAAAGACATTTTGTCCTCTTATGTGCACGTGCTCTCACACACATACTCACACACACACACACACATACACACACACACACACACACACACACACACACACACACACACACACAGCGTCCTGCAGAGTTTGGGCGCTAACAGGCCGATGTGTGGTCTCCCAGTTCAAGATGAGTGTTTCAAAAGAAAAGCATCTTCCTCCCAGTTTCCCATCCAAACATAATGCAGCGTTGTGTGCAGGGTGCGGTGCCGTTGGAGTTTAAGTTTAGTGGTATTTTGTTTGGAGTGGAGCCAGGTCTTTATCACGCGAGATAGGTTTTTTTTGTTTTTTCACAGCCTCGACCCCACTGAACGAACAAAATGAGCCGGAGTGAGCTGGGCATCAGGAGAACACAGATTGATTAAGTGACTCGCCGCTGTGAGATAACAAGGAAGGAGCTCTGTTAATGGCTGTTTGCTTTTGATTAGGAAACAAGAGTTGGGCTAGCCAGCACCGTGGAGGTATGTGAGTGTATGTTTGTGCACACGATGAATGGTGTGATATTTTCCCAATAATAAAGCCTGGAATTTGGGATGTGTGAAAAAGGACACCTAATAAAAAGGGAGTGAGGGTAAGGTGCTGGTCGCAGTGTGGGAGAGTGATGGAGGGAGTAGAGGGAGGAGGGATGAGGGCGAGAGAGGGCTCAGGGTCTGTTCTTCACAGAGATAATGATTTACTTGGAGGAAGTGCACTCATCTCCTGTTTGTGACGCAGAGCTGCATGCTGTGAGAAAATATCTTCCCCAGGCCAAAGCCTTAAAAAAAACAACCTGTGACCAATGATTAAAATTCACAATCGTGTCAAGATCCAAAGTTAATGTGTTCGGTTTAAAGCCCCACTCTGTGAGAATCAAGTGCAGTCACTGAAGAAAAGGAAGCCCATCAAGTGTGACTGCTTGCCAGATCCTGGACTTACCTCAGAGATGGTGAGACAGAGATATGCTAATGCAACTTTATCTTGTAAAGGAAAGCTTCGAGGAGATTTAGCCAATCTGCTGGACACAATTCCAAGAGCCTCGGTGGCATTTAGTGGGCTCGCGCTAACCCGAGGCTGCTTGTTAAGACTTCATTAGCTGTGTTTGCTCAGGCCTCTTCTCTCCAAAGAGGTGGAGGAGGGCTCCCCAGGCTCCAGCCTCAGCCCCAGCCCCACTATAGACCCTCCATATGGGGCTTGTTTGCTCATGGCTGGCCTGGTAATCACTTTCAGGTGGAGCTGGAGGAGACGGAGCACGGCTGAGCGGATTTTGGAGAGAGCTAGACCCCCCCATCCTGCTTAAGTCCCAGCCCCCACCGGCAGCCCCCTTTTCACCGGGGTACTCCTGAGGTGACAGAGTGTGCAGCGTGTACCCTGTGAATTAACTCACCTAGGGCCCATTACCTTAACAAACACAGCCGGCCCCTCCAATCAGCCTACTGCTGGGAGAACAGGCGGCCCCTGTAAATCCTTCCTTACAGCCAGTGGCCCTCTCTGTGGGTGTGGAGTGAAAAGTAGAAACTAAGTGAGAGAATCGATTCTTGCCTTAACAAGGCAACATTAAACAAGAGGAAAACTGAAATTCGTATCCCAGAGGTCATAGGACTTGACATCACGTATGTGAACATATGTTGACATGCCCTACCTGTGATGGGTCTGAGGAGGCAAAAGAGGGGAAGATATCCCCAATTAAAATTAGAATTCATTCGGGCAAGTAGAAAAATCATCTTCCACATCTCATTTCAAAAGGACAACGCTAGACCTTGAATTGGGATTACTTTTGACTGACAAAATAGTCCCAGTGAAAGCTTTTGCACAGAGTTGCTGTTGACTTTTTAAATATACATGTTTATGGCTGTAAACACCACATCATTTGGGTTGCCAGGTTGTGAGAAATTCCTGTGAGTGATTATTTTATTGACATGTACAACTGCAGAAAAAAACAAATACAAAATATATTGACATTTATATCTACGGTGGTTTATGAAAAAAAAAAAAAAAAAAAAAAAAGAGCACGTGTTGATAGATTAAAAACATTTCCATTCACCTCCACTGTATTGGTCGTCATCAGAGCTCTCAGGAATGGAGGGATATCTCCAAATTTGGGCAATTTATTGATCAATTTAACATGAACCGTCCCTTTAATGCTCATAACAACATTGCATTGTTTATGTAAGAATATATCTTGTTTAATACTGGCCACTAGTTTTCTGACATAAACAGAGGAAGTGGGTAGAAGTTGCTAAGCAGTGATGTACATCTGTTATATAATTCCACAAACATCTGTAGGGTGGTTGTCTAAAATTCGGAGAAAAGCAGATCTCCTTTTCACTCTCTGCTAATTAAAAAACAACATTGCCTCCATGAAGCGGTTCTGTACCATTCTGCTGCAGCCAAAGAACCGACTGTTGTTGGCTGCTGTCCCTCGGCCAAGTGTGTGTGTGTGTGTGTGTGTGTGTGTGTGTGTGTGTGTGAGTCTGTGTGTGTTATCGTGTGATTGTTTGGAGTTTTCAGCAATCCGATGCGACAAGAATCTGGCCAGCCAGCAGAGGTCTGCTTTTGGCTGCTATGACGCCTGATACTTGACACGGCCGTCAGATTTATCTCCCCTCTTGTAAAACAGCGTGCAACTTGTTCTCTCTGTCCAGAGAGGTACGCGAGCCCACAGAGAGTTATCCTGAACAGGAAACACACACACACACACACACACACACACACACACACACTGGCCCATATAATAGCTGGTGTACCCCCTGCGTGTAACCAGAGACGAGGCCTGCGTGTCTGGAGCGACACTTAAGCAGGTAGACTTGCCATCTGGTTCTAACACGGGGTGAAACACTTGTCTTTGGATCCTGAACGTGGTCATTTTCTTTTCGTGCTCTACTGCCTGTCGCTGTTGTTGCAGCAGCACACAGCGGTGGGACACTTTGGATGGGTCAGCCTGGCTGCTTCGGGGGTGATTCTGACCAGACCGCGGAGGGGTCGCAAGGTGTCTGCCGTCATTCCTACCGGGAAGGAACAGAAAGCGAGTCCTGCTCATTAACTCGTCTCATTGATATTCATGCTGTCTTTGAGCGCATCCTATTCCACCTTTACCTTTGCTCCTTTAGCCTCCTCTCAAGGTATTAATGTCTCTTCATGTCAGTTCCTATGAGCAAAAAAAAAATCCTTTAAGGTCTTGTATTGTCAGCTGGGACTCCCGGGACGTCCGCTGAGCTCCATCACCGAGCAGCGCTGCTTTTTAAACTAAGTGATGGCAGCATTAGTGCGTACCCTGTCCCTGAACTCATAATCTGCAGGTTTCACAGACATCTGACATTTTTTGTTGGGAAATTTGGTTCGAGTCTGGCGCGAGCTCCAGTGAAATACCGTGTGGTTTCTGTGTGATTCACATGGAGCTGGTGAGGCAATCATTCACATATAGAGGTTGGCTTGTAGTTCATCTATAATGTAGTTCAGCTAAATGGAGCCACAGTGGATTAAACACTTGTTAAGCAGTTCCTGGTGGATTTATAATACATATGATTTATGCACCCACATAAAATCACAACATACCTGAAGAGAAGGTGGTTGTAGAAGTTTTCAACCTCATACATCACAGTAAATCTTCATTTGCTGCCGATTGTATACCCAGGTGCTGAATCTACAGTGACCCACAGCCTTACACATATCAGTAAACCGGTATATTCAGATTGAAAAGTAGATAATCTCGCTAATGGGCAGGTTGCCCTGAAATAGGCAGTAAACCTCACTGAACACCAAATTCACACTTTATTAAAGTAGAGTGTCCACATCAACATAAAAATGATTCCACATGATGTTAACTCTCCGCTGCAATAAATGGAGTTCAGCAGTTTGAAGATGGAGCTTTTTCAGTCATTTGGGTTTGCTTGAAAATTCTGTGAAATATGCTTATTTGCTTTCTTGCCAAGAGTCAAATGAGACGATAAAGGCTTAGGCTGAAGACTAAAAGCAGGAGGAACAGTGGATGTGGAAGTAAAACGTGTAAATCAGTTAAAAATTGGCACATTTTTTCAAGAATTAGTTTTGTGCTACAGAGAAACTTGGCGGTCTTTATGTTTAAATGACTACAACCAGATCATCAACATGGGCGTACCACAAGGCTTTGCATTTAGCCCTCTCCTCCCCCCCTCCTTGTTCACTTACGACTTTGGTAACAAAAAACGCTCCAGTGGCATCATGAAGTTTGTTGAGGCCACGAACACGGCGACACGACCTACAAAGAGCAGGTGAAGATGCTAACCAGCTGCTCCCAGGTCAACAAACTCTGCAACTAAACAGATGATTGTGGACTACACGAGTGACATCCTGAACTTCTGCAGGTACACCATCGAAAGCTTGCTGACTGGCTGCATCAAGGTCTGGTACGGAAACTACAGTGCCTGCACCCGCCAATCACTACGGCACGGCATATCGCTGGTAAGAGACAAACAGCTATTCAAGATGTCATCCTGTGGAAGACCTGACGTCATCGAGGACCAAAGCCACCCAGCGAACAGACTGTTGTCCTTGTTAACTTCTGGCGGACGATGCAGAGGCCGAGCTAACAGACTAAAACACGGGTTTTACCACCAGACCATCAGGCTTCTCAGCTCACGTATGTGACTACGTCACATCACATATTTCCTTATTTGTTTGACTGCACAGTTCACTGCACCGCTTACATAGAAATACACTATCAACTGCTGCTGGTTTGCTACTTACCCAATGTGCAAGACTCGTGCTCTTACTGATGAGCTGACTTGTTTTTCTCATCCAACACACGTTGCACCGTTGACCCTGTGTTAAACAGCGTACGACTAATAAAACTGGCCTGAACTGAAGTCTCTGTAAAAAGCAGTCCCAGAGCACGACTCCAAAGAGTCTCAAAATATCCATAGAAGCATCCTTCATGTTTGCCTCCCTCATCCTCTCTGTAGCACCTTCTCCCTCTCCCCGCCTCCCTCCGTCTCTGTGTGCGGCGCGCTGTGAAACAGATGGCGAGGGCAAGGATGACCGCCAGACAGAAGGAGGGAGAGAGCGAGAGGCAGAAAACGACAAGGTAGGGAAGCGGGAAACCCTATCCAGAAGGTGAGAGACGGAGACGCGGAGAGGTAGCAGATGTGTAAAACACAAACGACCTTGTGGAGTTTGCGACTCGGTTCTTGGCGGGCTCCGATCAAACCCCTCCCTCGCTCGCTCGCACCGTGCACATCAGAGGCTGAGCGGCGCCCCCGGTGAGCTACCCTGGGCATCCCATACTGCTCATTAGCAGTCCTATTAAGACGTGTTTATTTTTGTAAACACTGGCTTCATTTACAGTATTAATCTAGCTTGCATGGCAGATTTACGCGGGATACCGTCAGTCAGATTTGAGATGAGGAACAGTTCCCGGCATAAAGATATTATTTGCAGCTCTGTGGCAAACATCTGCGACGAGCTGGGGGCGTGACGAGACTCTTGGGTGGGTGGTGTTTGTGCAAATGTGCGTCAGTGAGAGAAAGATCAGGCTCCCTAAGGCCAACACAGTGAGACACTGATGACCTTATCAGCTACAAGCTTCCCGCCCCTCCATCTCTCTGTGGAGTGGATCGCCTCCTCATTTCGACATGCTTTACCCGCCCCCCTTCATATAAACGCTGACAGGCATATCATTTCTCACTAAATAATTAATATGAATTGATAATAAACAACGTAGTTACCCACATAAAGTGCTCGTCGAGTGTCACAGATGCGAGGCATCGTCTGCTGCTGTAGGTGTGAGGCGCATCAACACCAATAAGGAAAGAGTGGAAGTGTATGGGCTCAAAAGGGACTTTTGTGTACTTTTCTTTGCCATGTAAATAAATGTTGCAAACATGTCAAACCAAATATACTTGATGTGGAATTTAATCATTCAAATATAGTGTTGTAGACACACAAGTCTTCCACAGTTGCATGCAGCTAGCCGTTTTCTGTTGTTTTCACAAACAGAAAAGTAGGAAAGAAAGAAGGAGAAGACTATTTTTTGCACCAAACATTTAGCCTGAAATTGTCCAAATAATATAACGTAGTCTTATTTTGACACTCTGTAGTTTCTTCTTCTCTGACCTCTCGATGACCTTTTCTCACAGTAAATGCACACGCTAACATGTTGTTCCTATTCGACGTCGCAGTTATACTCCCGATCTAACTGTGCAATGTGCAACACCAGCAACAGATTAAAGCTCACTGCTGACACCCTCTAACACCACGAGGGCCGCCACTCCTCCGAACGGTAATTGGATCAATTGAAATCACAGTGTTGCTGAAATGAGGCTCGTAGACTGGATGGAGCTGCTTCGAGGGCACTTTTGTTTTATTTTCCCTGATTGCATCAGGCAGGTGAGGCGCGGCATAATAATGCTTCGACTCTCCAGCCAGCAACGTTGTCTGCCCTCGTATAACTGAGGACGTCTTTATCAGCCAATGACACCATTAAGATCGGCATCTCCAGACAATGCAAGTGTGCTTACTGGGCTGCTGAGCTAATTGTGCGATCAGGGAGGATAAACATGTGGGTTGTGACCACGTTCTTATTGAGCTTTTACACACGTTATGGTGTGGCTGTGCAGCTTGTTTTTATGTCTCACTGACGACTTTAGCTAATGATTAGCTTTTGTTAATCTGTGTCCTGTTTAAATCTCCAGATAATATGTGCAGAGTTTGTGGCGATTATAGGGAAATGATTGAAAGTGACGTTTTCCAAAGCCGTCATTTACCAAAATCAACAAAGTATCGTCATTGTCATAGCCTAAGAATATAAAGAACGCTAGATATATGACTTCCGATGTGTGTTAAGCAGTACTTCTCGGTCACGTAGTCAACTCGGATGCAGCGTTAAAAAAACCCCGTAAAAGATTCCCACTGTCACGATATCTGTCAATCGCAGGAGGAAAATGTGGAAAAAGTAACACTCTGGATGGATCTGAGCGCATTGTAATGTGCCGTGAAAGACACAGAGGTGAACAGAGCACCAGAGGTTGAGTAGAGGGGGGCAGTGAAGTGGAAGGGAGGGCCTCCCCCGAGCTCGGCTGTATGATGTCTGATTGACAGGCAACACGCTAAGCTCACCTGAGCCTCTGACCTCTCTTTTTTAAAACTCTCTGTGGCTCTTCTCCTCCCTCTTTCCTGAGGAGGGCCTGATCCAGGGTGGAATGGCTTCAGGCTGCGACCTGCTCTCAGGGTGGGGTGGGGATGTTGGGTGAGGGGTGTGGGAGGGGGGGGAGGGGGGATGGGTGTGGAAGGGGGTCACGGGGAAACAAAGGCCATTCAGGTAAACCCCTCTGAGCTGCCCTTAGACAGACAGGCTCCCAGTGCAGATAACACCGAGGCTAATGTACTGGCGTTTGCACAGTCAATGGCACCAGACTCGGCCACAGTGAGTGCTCGGGGGAGGGTGTGTGTGTGTGTGTGTGTGTGTGTGTGTGTGTGTGTGTGTCTGTGTGTGTTGTTTTAATCAGTGAGAGAAAAGGAAAAACAAGCTGACAGGTGAGTAAACGCAACGCTCTGAAAGCCCCACTGAACATTCCTGAAATGACTACGCCAGTGTTGAAAATATTCCATACAAAAGTGGTAATCCTCTTTATGGAGGCTAATCTCGGGCAAATTCACAATTTACAAACCACGTAAGAGGACTTGAAAATCTCTCCTCGCTCCAAACGCCATTTGTGGACCACACGACTCTTTTTTTTTTCAGGGGAATCAATATGCTTTGTGTTTGATTAGTACCTCTTCAGCAAAGTGCTGCAGACGGAATGTTAATGAGTGACCGAGACGTCCATGTTAATCACAGCAGGACAATTTGCACCTTATCTCACCTGACTGGTCCGCTCTTGTTCAAGGACTGATACAGCTGATAATCATACTGATGGAGCAGATGACTTCAGGGGCGGTGGGAGACAGTCTGCCGTTTCACAACACAAAGGTTCTTGGGTTCTGAATTAACATGTTCTCCCTGTATTTATGAGTGTTTGTACTGTATTTCAGGATTTTCTGGTTTCCTTCAACCTAACAGACATGAATGTCAGGTTTTTAGGGATACACCGGCTCTGGGTTCAAGACCTTGGAGTTTGAGCTAGTCCAGAAATGACCCCTCTGACACCAGTGAAGAAAAAAAATGATGTATTTGTCATAAACTTCTTAAACAAATTCTTAAAATGTTTTCAGTAGCACTTTTTTTTTTTTTTTTTTTTTTTTTCCCGTCTAATAATGGAACTACAACAGGCTTTACAAACATTATGTTCTGCGCTACCATTCCTTAAATGGTTTTAGAAAAAAAAAATAAAAAAAATCTAGCTGGGTTTCTTAGTTTAGCATAAAGACTGGAAAAAACTAGCCTGGTGCAACCAAAAGGAAACAACTTGATCACAAATTTGCTTGTGGACTAAATATATACAAAAAAAAACCTTGATGTGTAAACACCACATATTGTGGTTATGAAGAGTTATATTGTATTTCTTGGCAAAGTGCAACTATTTTCTGGAGCCTTGTCGTTGACATTTTGTTTTTACACTCGTAAGAATCGTTACTTGTTGTCCTCTAACGTCCTGGTTAGCTAAAAGTAAATGCATCCCCCCCTCCTACGATCCCAACCTCCAAGGCTTTTCTTTTGATGTGAAAATGCAACCTGTGTGCAGCTACTCTTTACGTTCTCTTGATGCTGAGGAAACTCATTTCTCTCAGGTAGGATAAACGGCTCCTCAATGGACTGAACTGAATTCAAAACTGCAAAAAGTGAATTTAGTTTTAAATTGGCAGCTTCCGTGCTTCCACAGGATATTAGTTTTAACAACCGCTGCTGTGTCAATGAACCACTGAAGACGCTACAGATGGTGACACTGTGCTGGTGAACCTGAACCCATCCTGCTAAACTGATATAATGAACACTGTGGAAAGGTCTCTTCCTTGTTTTTTTGCCCACAGATCTCCAGAGCCCACTGTCCCCTCTCAAAGCTTCTTTTAAAGTGTCACCGTGGACTATTAGCATAGGCCGGGCTGCTCACCCCAGGCAGCTTCCCACATTGCCACGGTGATGAAATGTTATCTGTAGCTAAACTGTAGGTTTGAATCTCCCTCCCCCCTCGTCCATCTTCGCCATCTCCCTCCTCCTCGTTCCTCTGAGCAGGTTTCACTCTTATGCCTGTCATTCTTCTGCCTTTTGTATCTGTGGGCCTTTTTGCTATTGAATGCTGCTTTCTCGCCCACCCCCACTCCTCCACCCTCTCCTCTTTCTTCCATCTCCTCTCCTGCTCTCCCTCACTCACTCATTCACTCTAGGGCCTAATTATGAGATAGCTTCGAATAAATACATGTATTTCTTCTCCTGCAAGCGGGAAAAAAAAAAATCCTTGTGCTCCACATTTTTTTGACAGTAGGTTGAATTCTAGGCTCAAGGAGGTTTTATTCAGTGAGGTCCCTGCACAGATTGGAGCGGTCGCTGGGACGGGAGATTTTCTGGGTGCAATAATTGTGTCTCATTAATTCTTACTGTAATGCCGGATAGCTAAACAGGCTATGCAATTAGGGGGCTGAGCCCTGAATAGGCTGGTTAATCAGGGGACAAAAGCTGCGGCTCAGAGGCCATTAGGCCTGGAGGAAGTGCTTCCATTGTAAGGAGTGGTCTGTGATGCCTTCATCTCCCTCCAGTGAGGGTGGGGTTGAAACCTTAGGGGGGTTCTTCCACTTCTAAACCTTCACTGCTCAATTCATAACAATGTACCTGGAATACCTTCAGCTTCGAACAAAACAAAGGCAGCATCCTGCTCTTGATTGTGCAAGATCAGCAGTCGATTTTTCAAGATGTAACAGAACCAAACTTTAAATCATTTTTTTTCCCAACACCTTGTTGAGGCCAAATTTGCTGAGGGGCCTATTAGAATCAAGCGGCAACCAACAGTGACGTCACCCATTGGTTTGAAGCCTCAAAATTTAGATTTTTGCTAGTTTGAAACCAGAAGCCAGAAGTGACCATATTTGGATGAGGGAGGAGCGAGTGGTGGATCTGATCTGATTGGGAACCGAGGACACGATGCCACGTCGAAATCTGACTGCACTAACAGGAAGGTCGATTAAACAGACACGCCCCAAAAAACACAAATAATTTCCGACCTAATTTCTAATTATTGACGGGATTATTTTCAGATGGACCACCAGAAAACTAATAAGGGGTGACTTTAGCTAACAATACCATAATAACTTGTGGAAAAAAAATTCTATTGACTTTGTATTTCATGAGAAGTTGAATGGAAGTCACTGGAGCAGGAGGCTTTTTGGAGCCCCTAGCAGCACTCAGTGGTATTGCAGATTAAGGCACTTCCACATCGGCCTCATTTTTCAGACCTGGAAGCAACGTCCATTTTTATATCCAGTTCATGTTTAGAATTCGCATGAAGTGCTAAATTACAGCAATTTTAACCAAGAATATCCCAATTGGCTGCTCTCATAAGACGTCAAGTTCATTCAGAAACACTGCCCCCACCTGCCTGCTGTCCCTCCCACTTCCACCTTCTTCTCCTCCTCCTCCTCCTCCTCTTTGGCATGTGCCCCTGCAGCCCATGCGCTCCTCCAAACTGTCGACTCAGGAGTCTGCGAGACCTTTCTGCCATCTGGGAAGGGTGGAGTACGGAAGAGAATAGAAGATCCTACAACATTATCTATCCCCCTTGCCTTTCTCTTTCTCCTCTCTCCCTCTTTCCCCTCTGCAAGCTTTATCTTTCATCCCTATTAATCACATCGTCAGGCAGCCAAGACGGAGAATAAATGAACTCTCCTGGTCATTAACATTAAGCATTGAATTATTGACATGCAATTAGCCTGGCTTTTTTTTTTTGTGGGGAGACACTGAAAACTTTTTCCCTGCAGCGCGAGGGGAGAAATAATATGACTGCTGTAGTCATCAGAACTATAAAAAAAAAAAAAAAAAAAATGGGAAAAGTGTCGAAAAAAATATAACATGCCAGAAAATTTTAACTTGGAAAATCCCATTTATCACATAATAAGAGCACTAAGCCTGGTTCCATCTCATTTAGCTGAGTTTTATTCCCATAAGGAGTGGTGTCTTGCGCTCGTTATCTGCTTCGTTATGGAGAGGCCTGTGCCGCCGCCTCTGGATTATACTGTGGATTATGTTAATGTCACACAGACACGTGGACACACTAACTAACATTTAGGTGATCTCTTCCTGCTGCAACGTTCCTATGCACTAAACTTCTGTTTTCATTTAGCATTATGCAGATTCCATTATTCTAATAACTGAACAGATGGGTCCCTGACTCTATTTGCAGTAATCCCCTATCACTCAAAACACAACAAATTTTAAGAAGAAGAACAAAAAAAAGTCAACAATATTTTGGGGAGATGCACCTACAATATTCCCCTTTCACACTCACTTCCAATTACAGTGACAATCGCATTGGTAATTTCATGAATAGCAAGAAAAACTTACTGTGCTTGTTAGTCAAATACACATTCTGCAGCCTTTTCATAGCAGCAGAGCAGGAGTTTGACAAGCTGTTTACGCTAAGCCTGAGTAAATCAAATTCGGAGTTTGCCTTCCCTCCCCAGTAATCTCATTTTGTTTACCGCTAACGCTAAGTACATTAGCATCTGCAAGGCCTGTCTGTATTTACTCGATTTACCCCTACTGTACTGGCTCGAAGCCAAACAGGGACTAATGTTACGAAGTGAGGGTAACCAGCTGTATATTCATGAACGACTCGCCCCTAATCTGACACCGAGGCAGGAATCCAGAGCAGGCAGAGCTGCAGACGGAGAATAAACTGACAGAAGATGTAGTTTTTTTTTGTGTTTTTTTTTTTAGCTTAAATGAATGGAGATATTAACTGCTTTTAAGCTGCAATATTTTCTTTCGCTCCTTTTGGGTGTTTATATGGGAAAGTGAGGCATGGCAGGAAGGGAAATTCCGAACCTCCCTGTCAGGAAACCCAAAGATACACAGTAGGATGTAACGGTTTGGGTTAGATCCTTCCAGAGCAGTTTAGCTACTCAGGGTTTACATAGGAAGTCATGGTAATTTGAACCGTGAGGAGGAAGTGACATCAGGGTCAAATATGGTCAGGTTTCCGTGCCTCTGCGGTGTCCTCTCGGAGTGAATGGGGCCGGTGTCGGATCTCACCTGTTGTATGCGTCCTTCTGTTTGTCCACAGTTCCAGGGTTTGACCACGGACCAGGTTCCCACAACCTGCGGCCTCCACGCCTCATTAGGCAGCCACATCACACATGAACACCGAAGCGAGGTGGCAAACAGACACTGACTGTGGCTTAATGAAAAGCCAAACCGCAAGACGTGAGATCTCACTTTCTGTACTCCACCATGTCAAACTGAGTAATACGGGAAAAGCAATAATTGGCAGTTCAAAAGGTACGAGGAGAGAAGAAACAGCTACTTTATTTTGAAGACTGGAGCTAAACCAGAGCACGTTGACAAATGTGTTCACAATTATCTTTTGATATTTGACATTGAAAACCATTTTCACCTCAAAGCGTAACCTGAAAGTCAGAAAAGCATCAGGTGGTTTGTGGCTAAAATACATGTGGACATAAACAAGTTAGATGTAGATGATGGTTTGAAATAGTCATGCTTAAACTGCGTGCATGTCATTCTTGGTCAGTGACACAGGCATTTTGGAAACTATGAGTAGTCACTTTCTGTCAGTTCAGTAAATATGACGCTACATTTAGCAGCCTGTTAACTTAGCTGAACATAGAGAGTGGAAATAGGGGGATCAAGTATGTGCGCTCTGTCCAAAAGTAACAAAACCCATTTATCAGCACTTCTACAGCTCACAAAGTAAACACACTGTATCTTGTTTGTTTAATCAGAACAAAAAGCAAAGGGAGAAAACAACAAGTTGTGGTCAGAGGGGTCGTTATGTGCTGGAATATTTCTTGGTACTGAGCAACGGTTCCCTGAACTCTCCAGGTTTTGCACATCAACGACGAACGATTTGCAGATTTGCAATCGAGCTGTGGACACTATATGCATGTACACGTGCTGTAATCAGGGCTACACATCATCCTACATGTTCTCTGGAAAACATGACGGAAAACAAGAAGTGAGCTTCATTTAACAAGCATGTCCTGTCGTGTCCAGTTTATCTTGCAGTTTAGTTTCCCTCTGTTTCCAGTCTTTATGCTAAGCTAAGATAGTGAACAGCTGGTTGTAGGTTCGCTGGCATGGAAGCATAAGAGTGCTACTGATCTTCTCATCTAACTTTTTGCGAGAGGGTAAATAAAAGTATTCACCATTTTAGTGATGTCATTTTGTCTGACATCACCAACAGTCTCGCATCAAGATGTGTAACAGCTTAGCTGATCCACAGAGGGATATATATTAGTTTCGCAATAACAGGTCACAAATTGTCAGATGCTTTTGTTTGAGAGTGGGTTGCTGGAGAAGGAAGTCCGATTTTTTTTTTTTCCCCTCTTTCCATTTGTCAACTGTGTAGAGAGGAAGTTGGATGAATCAAAATACACAAAAGACTGCTTTTTGACTTTATGAGAAAGCAACAATGGATGACTGGAAGGAACGTATTAATCAGGTGCACACATCAGGAGAGACGGCTGCTCTTATTGTGGACAAGGAGTCGCAGGGAAACTTAACGAATACGTAGAGAACGTGGTTTTACACCCGTGGAAACATTTTTGAGATGAGAGGGAAACATTATTTAGACATATTGTTTGTCCAGCGATGACATTTCTGAGTTATTGAATGAACTGAATGATGATTGACAGCCAACAACAAGGAGGAGCCAACTTTTGGAAGGAACACGCAATTTAGTACGGTTTCTTTGAGATCTTAGTAAATCAGGCCATTAGTGTGAGATGGCAGTGGGTTTTGTTGATTAGTTACATCATGTTGACACAGGCCAATAAAAAAAAGAACAAGCCCAGAAAACATGCCTTTCTCACATTTTGTGAGCAGTTATTGTAAAACTACTACGTTTTGTGCTCTGGACCAATATAGCTGTTCCACATTTTAATATCTTATTGTGTCCATGGTTCAAATATAAAAGGACGTGAGCTCCCCTGACAACCGAGGTTGAGACGTTTAGCGCGAAAACTTTGTCCATTTTTGTTGTCACTTGTTATAGATTTATAATCACACAGTTTTTGCTGCCACAGACAGATGACAGATTTCACTTTGTTTGGTTACCTGGTTTCTGTTAGTGGTTGTAAACATAACTTTTAGCCTAAATTCTGTTTCCTCCGTTGGGGAAAAAAAGAACACGACAGGAAAAGTGAAGAGACAGCCAAAAAGAGAGGGAATGTTTTTCACAGTATCCCTTCAATTGACTGCACCACCATACACTTTATTTGCAGAGCGTGTGACGTGTTTAGTAGCTGTGCGACTGTGTAATTTGAACCCTGGATGTGTCAAGAGTTTTTATTTTCCTTCCTGTTTTGAAACACTTGTGCTTGAAATATTACTCAAAAATAAAAAAAAAAGTAGAATAAGTTGATTTCAACATTTGTCTACAGATTAAAACCTTATCTCTCCCCCGAGTGACTGCTTGTGCAAACAAATGATTAGCAGGGGTGCTAACGAAGTGCTTCATTTGACACTGCAGAAATGACCTATTGTCTTGCTAATGCTGCACCCGGTATGAACAGATTACCTGATGCATTTTACATCTCCATAGAGAACAGTCTAACACTCAATTAACATGTGGGGCACAGAGAGTAGTCGACTGAATTAGCAGAGCACCTCCTGCGCTGATCTGTTCAGATGTTCGCTAATTGCAAAAGAACGCTGATCCAACTCAGAATTTAAACCTAGAAACTGCTCATTGATTTAAGCTTTCTAATTAAAAGGTAGAACAACTTTTTTTTTTTTTTTTTTTTTTTTTTTTTTTAAATGTTGCTGGAAATAATCTATCAGAAATGTATTCACATTTTCAGAGGCCAGAAATCCCCTTCATTCGCAGCGGTTTTAAAAGTGTTTCCACTTGGCTTTCAGTGAAATTAAAGCAGTGTCTTCTTATGCATGGGTATGTACACATGTTCATCCAGCTCACAAGCCGTGAAAACTTGAATAGGATTTCAGCACTTCATGCCTGTGCTTGATTTTCTCCCATGTTAAAAGGATCAAACACGGTTGGACTGGAGCCGCCTCGCCGGGCTCATCCCGTCTGGTGCAGCGCTGAGAAGTTGTACCGATGGGAGTACTTCAGCCCTGTGGCAATGCAATCTCTATATCCCAATGTAATTATCAGGATAAGACATGGTGCGGGCCAAAGTTTCCTACAGTGGTGCTGGGAGATTTGATTTGATTGAAAAGGCTGTGCTTGCGTGGCACGTCCTCGCCGGCTCCGGGGGCTTCTGCAGCTCATGCATTAAGCCGCCGTGTCCGTGCACAATAGTTGTTAAATGCATGACTTTTTTTTTTTTTTTTTTTTTTTATATCTCTGAATCATTGCTGCATAGAATTTTTGAGAGGAACCGGGAGAGAAACTTTAACACAATTGCTGTGGAAGAGTCCTGTAAAAAAAAAAAAAAAAAAAGTAGAATAAGATTAAACACATATTGAATTCTGAAAGGGGACAAATGCGCAGCGTTTTGAATCGTCTCCGCCCGGGGGCTTCGGGGCGCTGCTTCTGATGACGGCGCCGTCAGGTGTCTCGTTGCGTCTGCTCGAGGCATTTTGCTTCAGCACGTCAAAACACCAATGTGTGTAAAAACAAAACATCTAACCGGAGATGGGGCGGAGGTCAACGGAATATCCTCTGGTTCCTTGGCCGCTGGGGTCACACACACACACACTGAGAGCTGACATCCCTCAAAACAACTGACTCGTTGATAAATGCGTCAATGTAACTGTTGCAGCACAAACACGCGCATCAGTTGATTCGTGCAAACATGTCCATTTGGAAGTGTGATTAATTTTTAAATCCCCGGCTTTCATGCTGCATCCTGATTCATGTGCAAAACTGATTCCAGAGAACACAGCCCTGAATGCACCGCTCAGCTGGTTAAAAATTAATCGGAATGTCATTGCCTGAGTATTGTGTTACTTTTTAACCGTGCGCTTCGTCAAATATTCAATCTCAGGAAGACAAATGTCACATTCCTTTACCTTTAGTTTTGTCTGGGTCTTGTTGCTTCCCAGCCTCCCTCCTCTCTTCCCCTCTTCCTCCTCTCTTCCCCTCTTCCTCCTCTCTTCCCCTCCGGTTGACTCCGACGCCCAGGTTTCCGCTTAATTGGTATTTCTGTTGAGCTTTTCAGAGTGGGAAACAACAGAGCTTCACACCTCAAATACGGCATTTCTTCATTATTTTGCACACAGGTGTCTGACAGCAGGAAGCCTTATTAGGCAAATTAATTTAAGGGGTGACTAGCAATCCAATTAGATGTAATGGGAGGCTGATAGAACAGCCTTCAGAGGTAACCTGCACTGACTCCGGCCACCGCTGCATCCTCTCACCCCCGGACGCCTTCCTCCTCCCTGCGTGATTTTCGCAGCCGCCCTTGCTGAGGTTTTGGTTAGTGATTCAAACTTCTGCAATCAGGTAATAATGAGATTGTTGCATTGTTACGGCGCAACAAAGGAGATCTATTCATGGTGGTTTGATGGAGCAGAGGGGGCTGTGAGAGGCTAATTCAGCGAGGCCTTCTTACAAAACCCGGGACAATGTCCTGGGTAGAGAGGTGTTGTCTCAGCCCCAGCAAACCTTCGCTCACTCTGCACACAATAGACGCTGGTGTCCTCTTGGGAGACACTCTTGAAACATGACCTGCGCGTGGAAATTCACATTTCACAGACATGATAAAAGATGCTAAACATATGCCTTAAGAATAACAGATATTATCGGATTTTTTTCTCAGGAGTCGCTTAAAAACACACGAGTAAAAAGGTCTTTGCACACAACACACATCATATAGTTATTAAAACTACTTTTGACAACTTCCCACCACATAAACATAATTCTGGTGCCTGCTACTTTGCATCTGCACTATAATGATGCATGCCACGCTTGCAGTACTTTTTAGGTACTCTGCATGTGTCTCGGTGTGTATGTAAATCTCTCCGAGCTAAAAGTTATTTACTGAGGCATCACACTGTTGTTCTAAATATCTCAGTTCTGTTATTCCACAAGTAAAACCAAACATAAACAAACGGCATAAAGCCTACTTCCTAGTATGGCTATGTACATCACACCAAGAGTTGTTTTTTTATTTGCTATATTACATTTGGTTCTGTTTTGTTTTGAACATGAACATCTTTCATAACAGATTGTAAAATTTTCCTAAAATTGTGGTATGAAATTGCATCTTAAGTCTAACGTAACTGGAGAACACACAAGAGCCTTAAAAATCAACAGAGCTGAATCTAATTAAATCCACTCTGATGCAGTTGATGGATAGTGTTGTACAACTGATGCTGAAGCCACCTTGGTATATCATTAGGTTGAATTCAGATTTGTACCAGTTAGAAATGCCTTTTTCATTCCCAGTGTGTCACACAGTGAGATCATATTAAAGCCGGCCGTGTCCCATAAAGGCACAGCAGGTTCCCCCCCCGGTGTCTCATATAGATGCATAAGGTGCTTTAGGCACTACAAAGAACCTGGTTAGAGTTAGAAAAGATCATGGTTTGGGTTACTTAAAAGAAATCCATGATGACTTTATCATGCACTCATACACCGTGAATGTCCTGGGTATGTTCCATCGAACACCCCCAACCACCTTCATCTGCCGACTTCACCCCTTTTGTACTTTGTCACATTACCTGCATAACACATAAAGTACCTTGTGGATATGTGTTAGACGCCAAAGGTTGTGATAAAACGGCAGCATTTGACACCCTTTGAATAAAAATGAGCTGGAGTTCTAAGACTTTATACTATTTGGCCAAAGAAAAACGTGTTTTTCGCTCAATGGACCAATTTGGGGGCCCCTAAAGCAATCATTTTAGTTTTTGATTTGGTCAGTCCTCTGCAACTTGTGTGATAAAAAGAACAACACAAAGAACACTGAACAAATAAGTCTTTAATAACTATTAAGGCGTTGGGTGTCAGCAGTTGTACTGGACCATTTTAGCTGCCTTCCAGTGGTTATGAGCTTCAGGTAGTGACCAAAAGAATGACATCGCAGCTACAAGTGGCTGAACGGAGTTTCCTCCACAGTTTGGCAGGGCTCAGCCTTGGAGAAAGGGTAAGGAGCCCCAACATCCGGAAGGCTCAGAGTGGAGCCGCTGTCCCTTGAGCCAGTTTGGACGCCTTCCATTGGAGGTTTTCTGGGTATCCCCAACTGGTAGGGGATCCCAGGGTAGACTCAGCGCATGCTGGAGGGATTACTGATCTCATCTGGCCTTGGAACTCCTTGAGATTCCCCAGGAACAGCTGGGAAACATTGCTGGGGAGAGGAACGTACGGGCTAATTTGCTCAACCTCCTGCTACGCAACATGACATCAGGTAAGCGGCAGAACATTTATGGATGAATGGATCCAGACATTCAGCTGAATTGTACAAGTTTGCACAGTTATGATGTGAACCAGCCATAATAGTAACCCACAAAATTACAACATTTTAAAAATGGAATATTTTGGCCTGCACAGTGCAGGTGTAAAGTGTGTACCCTGTTTTCCAAATAGGGTCACATACTTGTTTCACCACTTAGCAGCTCTTCTCGAGCTTCTATGCACATCACATGATATTCCTGAGATTCACATTTTCTTGAGAACTGTAGGGACTTCTCTTTCATGCTAGCTGAGATTGATAGTTTATTTTTTTTTTACCTTTAAAAAAGGACGTAACAATAATGGTGACACACGTTCCATTTTGTAGTTGCTCTGGGGCTTTCAATCATGTTACGCAACCTTCTTTAGAATCGATCCATCTTTAAATCTCCAGATGTACGCTGATGGTGACAAGCACTCCCTAAAATGCTTGAAAAATAAACACGTTTCGTGCTGAGGGAAGATGTGATACAATCCCAAACACCTAAATGGCTACTAATTAGACCTTATGGTGAAATTATTTGCCAGCTGTTACTAAGAACCTTTAGTCTAAATTATTAATTAATACAAAGAGAATGGTTAAAAAGGAAACAAAAATCTGGAATTGTGGGAACATATACAATCATATAATATTTATAATAATATAAACCAAAATATTTGTTCCGGTCCTTAAATATCCAAACAAACTATCCCTTTCACTTTGACGATCCAATGAGAGGGTTCTATGATCACGAGGACTCACTGGGCCATTGATCCATATGTACAGAAGTGGGAACAAAAAGCAGATAAAAGTGCCTCTCTGGATGTGTGAGCCCAGCCTCTGGTGCCCAGGGAAACACACACCGGCAGCACATTTGCTGATGTTTCCTTTTTCAGGGGGGGGGGGGGGGGGGGGAATCTAGTATGTATAAGTGTGTGAGACCAAGAAGCAAATGATTGGGGGGTATGTCCCTATCTGATTGGCCACTGGCTTGCTTTGGATAGTGATGCAAGTAATCCCAGGCTCCCTTTGAAATACCTAACACACCATTTGCAATTCTAAACATCTTGGTTTACATTTACTCACTGCATCCTGGACGTGTGTGTGTGTGTGTGTGTGTGTGTGTGTGTGTGTGTGTGTGTGTGTGTGTGTGTCTGAGCATTTCCTGTACAGTTTAACTAAGAGCTTATGAATGAACAACATGTGGCTCTTAAACAGACCAGTCGTGACAGAAAAAAAAGAGGGATATGTGAGAGAAAGAAAGATCGACACAGGATCTTTACTGATTAAAGAGTTGCCATCATAATTCACCTCAGAATTTGAATTGATAGAAAGCTGTAAAGCGTGAAGTCAATTCTCAGTGCAGCACCGTGAATCAAAAGAGCTGCTGTAGTGAGATCTTGCAGAATTTTACGACACTGAGGGTGGACACCTGTCGTTCTTAAGTATACCTTAACATAAGAATATTTTACCTATGACAAGCCCCCCTACAGGATGATATAGGAGGGGCGAGGAATGTGCATTTTTTTTTTCTCTCTTTTTTTACTGTTTCTGGGTAAAGTTATTATTTTCTGGGCTCTAACTCCTTACGATGTCTGAGTATAATGAAGCAGTGCCCGGCTAGTACGTCGGCTTGTTATGATTAGTGGAACAGGAATAGAGGTTTTAGGAATTTTGATTCATTAAAATGGCTTCTGGGAATAGACACGAGCAGCTCCGTCTCGCTACGGCAGAGGCACACAGCAGACAGACAAGCTGTCAGAATCGTTATTGTCGGGACTTCATCTCGTTAATTTGGTAGATGGGAGCACGGGTATTTGCCCTGTGGAAAACTAAACACACTCGCAGGGTTTCTCTCTGCGCCCTCAACCCCCCCCCTCACACACACACACACACACACACACACACACACACACACACACACACACACACACACACACACACACACACACACACTTCCACCCCTATTCCCCCCACTCCAGTCCACAGAGAAACCAGCCAGGCAGCTCGGGCCCACACATCGCCTGCGGTCATATCACACCCAAAAGCCTGGCTGTAGTCAATATGACCGCAGGCGAGAAAATGGTGGTTGGAGCTGGTGCCCCTCAATCTGAGACCTGGCACGGGCGCTCATTCAATATTAGAGCGCTTCTGCACCCACCCCACACCCACACTCTCTCTCTCTCTCTCACACACACACACACACACACACACACACACATTCACACACACACACACACACACACACACACACACACACACACACTGATGCACATTTCAAAACTCGCTCTCACTCACCCCCACCCTCCCCTACCACCACCACCACCACCACCTTTCTCTCAGCTCTCCTCTCCCACTTCACCGACTCTAACTCTCCGGCTCTTACTCAACCTCTCCTTGTTTTTGTTGCAAGTTGTACATGATTTTTTTCTCCCATTATTTTGTGAAAGTGAATGGTGAAGTTTGTGTGCATCTCTGTGTGTGTGTGGCACACAACAGTCTGACAACCAGATTTGATTTGACAGCAGATACCTGTCTTTTTTTCCCCCTCTTTGCTGACCCTGCAGACCAGAATATAGAAAAGGTTGGAAAACAGGTGGATTTGGGCAGAAAGTACCTTTTTTTTTTTTTTTTTTTTTTTTTTTTTTTTTTAAATCTTTTTATTTACAGGGGTTTTGTGGTTGTTATGCGCCTCGGTGCTCCTTGACGAGAAAGTTCGTTGTCTACCTCCCATTTTCCTCTTTGTTGAGATGAATCCATAAATCAGGAATAATGATAACGGGTTCATTGCGGAGTCAGAGAGGAAGCACCTTGCCTGTCAGTTTAACATCCACCCCCCCATTATGTAGACACACACACACCTTGTCTTTGCCTCGGTGAATCAGTCTGTAACCCTTAAAAATTCCACGGAGCGGGTGAGTCACAGGTGACATAATGAAACGCTAAATGACGTGAATCTTGAATTAAACAGGGGAGGAAATGAGTTTTATTACATCCACTGCCAGTAACTGCTACCCAATTATTAAACGGTATCAGTCATTATTTTTGAAAGGGTCATCCACGGGGTCAGACAGAATCCCATCCTGTTTTGAGTATCTGCCCCTATTATTATTCATTTTGTCACCTGAATATTTATGACTAAAACACACATCTCAGGCAAAGCTGTGCAAAAAGCTCCCCACGTCGAGCTCTGCTTAGAAATCTCAAAGAGAATATCCGAACACAAACTGCTTTATTGCGGTGTGTGTGAACAGCTCCGTCAAACGTCTGTTTACCATCTCACGTTCCCAGAGGCGCAAACCTCTCGACAGAGGCTACATCTATTTTTCCTGCTGAAAGATGTCTTTTAAAACAACAGTGTTTTGCTGCATCTGCTTTAAAGGTGGGAACGATGTCAGTGTTACAACCTCAGAGGACAAATTACAGTCAAACCTGCCTTGTAAGACTGCGTGTGTGTTTTTCTGCTCAACAAAATCAGAGATCTTACAGTAGAGTTGTAGTCAGAGGTCAAGATAGAGTTTCTGGAAAATATGCTTATTTACTGTCTTACAGAGGGTTAGATTTGTACAATACATTTTTTTTACAATAATTCAAACGTGTACTACTCGGATATATATTTGTACTGCACAAATACTGCATTTATTTAAACTATAATTCAACTAATATGTCTGAGTTATAGTGACTACTTTTAATACTAATTTTAAACATATTTATAAATCCCATTTCTCAGTATTATTTTCATTGGTGTCGTTTATAATGTAGTATGACACATATTTACAAATTCTTATTTTTCTACAATTTATATGTAATATTGTTGCTATATATATTGAAGCACAAGGCACATCTTTTTTTTTTTACACTTTTATCTTTCTTGTTTAGTATTTTGTTATAATTGTTCTATGCTCACATAAAATATATTTTTATTCTAGAATGTGTGCAACTATAATCTGAACCGATTTTCCCTCTGGGATCAATGAAGTATTTCTGATTCTGAAACGATTGATACCACTGTTGATGAAGCTACAGAGCTACCAAGACAATGGTAACATCAACATATTAGATTTGTCACTGAGCATCGTATGCTGAATTTATAATTTAGCTCCACTGTGATTAAATACAGCCTTACAGAGCAGCTGGCATAGCTGTAGTCTCTGGTACCTCGGTGGTTTACAAAGCGCCCTACAATGTTTGCCTCTCTTTACTTATTCGCACACACACTCACACGATGGTGCGAGTGGTCACCTGCCATCGAGAGCAACTTTGGTTTTGGTTCGGTGTCTTGGCAAAGGACACGTTCACGTGGATATTCAACCACAAAAGTAATTGAGTGCTGTTCCTTTAAGGTCAAATTAAACAGGAAGTGAGGATATCGCAGGTGTTCTGTGCATAACATATTAATAAATACACGGCCACAGGTACGAGTTACTGTATTCTTGGTTTCGATGCTCTGCTCATTTGCTGCTTTCGCTCGTAGTAAGCCGAGTAAATACACTGCAGATCACTACTTCACAGCCCAGCATCCCAAATATAGATTTCACTGTCATCTTTAAGTGTGCAAACGATCTGTCTGTCTGTAGATGGACGACTCATGGCTGCATTCCAGGTTGTCTCATTTTAATACCCAAATTGACGTCGCACTCCGTCGTCCTTTTATTGCAGCGCCGCGCTAAGCCTCTCGCCAGCCAAGAAAACAAAAAAGTCAGTTATACGGCGGCAATTGATGCGACGGGCATTTAGTGAGGCGATTTCTATGGTAACAATCCTCAGGAACATTTTCATTTTCAGCATCAAATGGGTAAAGCTGTAGCCGTGATAATTAGCTCTGTGTGCGTAGCTTAATATGTGTGCGTATGTGTTTGGAACCTGCTTTAAAGGACTTCAAAAAGCCTGGAGGAAAAACACAGTTCGGTGTTTTACGACATCTCACCACTCTCTCTGCTGTCAGTCAGCATTAGGCGCTGTTTTTGCCAGTTGTATTTTTCTTTTGTAATCTAAAACACCCTCCTTTTAAAACGACTCTGCTAATTACTTTATTTAATCGGGCGCCTGCCGAGGAATTATTTTTGTAGCCCGGAGCTAATTTTGAACCTGTAACAATAGCTTTTGGAATATCAGTTTAAGATAAAAAAAAAAAAAAAAGCTTTCATAGTTAATCCTGGAGGGTGCAATATCTACACATTTTGAGTTGCACTTTCATGTGGACCCTTCAAGATCATGAGGACTCTGATATAGTTGAGTTGCACCTGAGGATAATCTGAAAACCAATGCAATTAGTGTGACGGAGCAGGGAATTTGAGTATCTTTATAAGAAAACAAATTACAGTCGCCACAAAATTCTGTCTGACAAAATGTCCCTGAAACCACACTGTCCTCTCCTTTTCTGACCACACCTGTTCCTTCCCTTGCACCCCCTGCCCCTCTCTTCTTTTTCCATTTTGAATCAGGGAACTGAGCACAGGGCAGCAAATGGTGTTTGAAAGACCCCCCAAAAAAGACAGGGTCGGGGGGCTTTGGTGGAGGGGGGTTAAAAAAAAAAAAAAAAAAAAAAAGAGAAAAAAAAAAATCAAAGTGAAATCGGCAGAATGCGTACTTTCAGAGGCTGCGGCACAGTTGAACTGAGCAGGCCCAAGTCCTGTGAAAAGAAATGGAGACAGCCTGAATGCAAATTAAATCCCCCTCATTCCTGCAAATATTGTCTTAGCCATTAGTGCGGGCTTGACTAGAAAGGAGTGGTCCCACTCATTGTCGCTCGGCCAGGGAGAAGTCAGGGGAAGAATTCTATTCAGTGGCCGTCTTGGGGGCTCGGTGCACTTGGGCACTTGTTTGGTACCATTCAAACGCCACAGACCGTGGCAACAAAGAGAGCTTTCAGCGTACCTCACTGTAAAAGCATGTGAAAAAGAAGAAAGGAGGTGGATAGGAGGAGGGAGAAAAAAAAGGGACTTGGTGGTGGTGGTGGTGGTGTTGGGAGGGGGGGGGAGGGGAGAGAGCAGCACTGGAAAAGTTTAGGTGTAGGCCCTGAGTGGTACTGGGCCTGTATGTTGTTTTTTAATTGTCCGGTTTATTTTGCTAGGTGGGATATTGGAGCGCTTCATGCGGTGTGCACTGTTGGCTCTGCTGGGTGAGGAGCTGTGGATCTTGCACACAAACACACACATATGCAGTCTTTGAGCGGCCCGCTTGGCCTGTCTTCAAGTAGCACTCATGAGAAGACAAAAAGAGCCGTTTCAGCATAAAACCATACCTGTCTTGTCTCCACCGACGCTGCTTGTGTTTATTTATGTATTTACAGACTTTTACAGGCTGGGGCTCTGCTTTACGCATCATCTCTTGTTGCTGTTTTACCTGAAGACTTGTCAGGCGGGTCTGAAGAGTGCTGTTGACCCTAAGTGACTTTCATACACACAGGAGACAAGTTGTTTTTTAAGGCAGTGCACATATATCTGAGTAGAGGGCCCCCCCTTTCTGTTGAAATTCCAGAGCCTTCTGCTGTATCCATCGGCTCTTAAACCAAACATGACTGTTCACGAACAGATTATTTGTGTTTGAATCCACATGAGAAAGTTCAATCTGCAGAGCACAAATGGATGAACAATCATCGAGCCAGCAAGGTTACACTCCGCCACAGGCCTCACACCTTATTGAACAATAAGGAAGACTATTACAGGGAGATAGCTCACCGTAGACGGGAGTGAAGAAAGGCTGCACAGGTTGGTGTTTGTATGTGTAGGTGGAGCCAAGGTGTGTGCAGAAAAGCAGAATAGCCCTTGGCATCTCAGATTTGTTTTGACTGGTGCGTTTACAGCTGCTGCATAGCATGGGCGAGGAAGGGCCCGGCCGAAGTAAAACAACCAAATTCGTACTTTTCGTCTTCTCCTTTTCTTTCACTCTTCCTCCTCTCCTGTCTTTAGAGAGATGGCTCCCGGCCAGCCAGCTGTATAATCAAGCCTTTCATTTATACTTTATTGACAGATGCTACTTCTAGCCTTGGTCGGAGGAATACGGTTTGTTTTTTGAACCGCTGAGAAAGATTGAATTACATGGCAGGGTGATATATGCTTCGGAAGACTTTGTTAATGTTGGACTGCAGCTGCACGGTAGAAGTGGTGGAATGCTTTCCCCCATTTTCTCAAGAGGGAGAAACCTCAAATCTTGGAGTAAGTGAGAGAAAAACAGTAGAGAAACTAATGCAGGTTTGGCAGGACACAGTCTGCTGCAGACGGTAACAACATATTGTCTCATCACCAAAGACACCAGAGTCCCTCATGTAAATTTCAAATTCATTGTCAAGAATCGGAGCTTTACATTCCCTTTGTTTGTTTTGTCTACGGGTTTTCAAAGTCTGACCCCAACCACCCCCCCCCCCCAAAAAAAAAAAAAAGATGAGAGAACTGCATTCCTGTTATTTTAAATTCATATCCAAAAATGTATTTTGTCACTTCTGTTGTAATTATTATTAAAACTGCAGCCTCCTTAATTGGGGATCTGTAAACGGGTCGACAGCTTGAGGCCAAATTTGTATTGATTGGGAATTTATTTAATTTTAAGCAAATTTGCACAATTAAATTGTTAATTAAATTATTAATTATTAATTATGCTCAATGAGCCATTAATAGTTTGGATTTCCAGTGTACCCATGGATGTACGTACAACTATCACTGAAATACTTTGAAGCTTAAAACAACACTTGGTCAAAACCGGTTACTGGTTGGTCTACGTTCCTACTCTCACCTACGGTCATGAACTCTGGGTAATGACCAAGAGAATACGATCTCAGAGTAGCTCAGGATTCCTCCAGAGGAGCTGGAGGAAGTTTCAGGGAACAGGAACATCTTGGCTTCTCTGCTTAACCTGTTGCCACAGCAACCCAAATTGGAAAAAGTGGTTAAGAAGATGGGATGAGATGAGCTTTGAATATTAAATGAATAGTCATAGCATTTGGACGTCCAATGGTGTAACTTTGCTCTATATGTCAGTCACATTCTTCTTTATCAGGCAGGACTGGCTGTTGCGGTCCCGCTAAACACTTGAGAAAATGCTCATTCTTAGGCGAGTTCAGGAGTTTCAAGAAGACTTCATTTTTCTAGGATTTATGGACGTTTAATGATGGACATCACAGAGTTGATACCCTCTAAAAGTGTAAGTTCCACTGAAACAACAACTGTGTGTCCTGTTTGTGGGTGATTTGACTGAGTATTGAACTAGACAAGTATGTGTTTGGATGGATTGCGTCAGTGCTGTAAAAGTACATAAACTTACTCTTGTGTCATAGCCACTGCAGCGGCTCTAATGGCTGATTGTTGGTGAGTGGGATAAATTATCAGAACAATCTCCTAATTGTGTCATGCACGTGTCCCTCTCATCTGAAGCAGCATCTCTTCATCCTGGGGATGCACAACTCAGAGAGTTGAAAAACCCTTGATTTAGGTGAGGCTTAGACTGATCTTGACAAGCAAGTATATTCTTTGTAAAGGGCCTCAATCCTGTATGTGCAAAATATAAAACTAATGGGAAAAGCTCAAAATTCAACAATGTCTACCATCACCTCTCATTTAGTTTATTCTCCACTCTGCAATGTCACCATCTTTGTAAAACAGCACCACTTAGTTTCTAATGTGTCGCTTTTCTGCTACAAAAACAAGCATGAAGACTCAGAATTACTGCATGTGCTCTAAAGTTTAGATTCGCCTAAGGCATGTCAGCCAAGAAATCCTCATTCACATGAACACAGGAAGGCAGAGGGTGCCAAGACAATCTGAAGCGGAGGAGACGGCAGGTTGGTGTCGGAGACAGATGGAATGGAGAGGCCGACTTATTTATTTTAAGGAGAGTATTGTCTATCTCTTCCTGCCAGCCTGTCGGTTCTCTGTTTTTTTGGTGCCTTCATGTTGTTCGGAGGGCGACAATCTTTCACTTTGTGCTGCTGGTAAAGAGTGATACCAAATACAAATACATTCAAGTTGTTTTCCATATGCACAAACTCTATCACATGTGCAGGTTTGTGGCGAATTCAGATTTGGGGTAAAAAGGGTCTGGACATGAATTGGTAACATCCTCATCTTGAGTGCTGTAAGTAATGTTTTTGTTAAAATAAGGGTTAAATAGTTTTACATTCCGACAGCCGTCACAGATAGAGACGTTTTGTTTCCTAGTTCCTCTGATTTACAGTAAACAGAGAATATATGTTCTGGTATTTCGTTTGGTCCATCCAATCAGAAAAGAGATTGGTCCTCTCTGCACCTTCATGAACACACAACAAAGTTCCAGTGCGATTGACCATGGTGGAACAGGAAGGACTACCGTGGCTACAAATTCCCAGGAATGGCTTACGTTGTAAACATGCCAACCAAATTAAGACGGACGAAGAAAAGGAAGAAAAGAAAGCTGCCAGACAGGAGTTTCACTACACCTGGATTTTTTTTTTAAACCCTGAAAGCTTTTAAGGGGGGGGGGGGGGGGGGGCAGTCCACAGCTTATGACAGTAGACCACCACCCTGCCTCCTCGTAACAACCTCACTGCCCTTGTACTTGGTCATATAACCTCCATCACATGTTGTTTGTCAGATGAATTCTGTCACTTTCTCATGTGATGCACGTTTACTTTTTACACACAGCCGATGCAAACCATCACAAAGACACGATTCCCTCTGGTGGACTTGCAGGTGTATTCAACACTTTGCTACTGGGCTGTATCATTTGTGGCAGACTTCAGCTTCGTTTGCTGTGTCACGACAGAAGCAAAGCTTGTCGGTAGGTTGGTCGGTAATATTAGTCGTGGTTACATGTGACTGCTGCGCATTCATGTGGTGATGTAAAGGTGACATAAGGAGGAAGGAGGGGAGGTATAACTGCGAAAACAGAAGGAAAGTTGGCTAAAACGTGGGTACCATTTAATGCTCCTTTAAACATAAAGATCCATAACACTTTATAGACAGTGTGCCTCGTAAACAGCGACCGACTAAACTTCTCATAACTACAAAGTTGCAGTAGGAAGGATGGATTTAGGGTTCAACCCCTCATGAATTTGCATACATGTACTGCGCCGCACTGCATTAGACTGTCAAATGAGAGGAGTGGTGTTTTGTGCAGTCCACGCAGTGAATGGACCATTGTAAGTTAGCTTATCATGACAAATCATATGACCGCCCTCTTTGCTGCAGGAACTTAGTTGTTATCCTATCCCATTACCAACTTTGTGTTTCATTTGCTTTATCAACAGCCAATCAGAATGCTGCGTTGCTATGACAGCGGGAGCAAAAGTCACTGAGGGATTAGGCTTATTCAGTTTATGCTAATGGTTTTAATGCATTAATTACATGGGTTCACCAGAACACACAAAAACTGAACAACAACAATGACAACAACAACACAGCTTTGTAACATTGTCAATATTGAAGCTTAAGCTAATGAATTAGGCCGTGAACAGGTGTGCCGGCTGAAGAGGATGAAGGGTCACTGTCGGTCACTAAGGCTACCTGTGAGCTGATGTTTGCAGATGCTGATGCTACCAGTAAACCAGTGCTGAGGGATGCTAATGCTACACTGGCAGTCAACCAACACGACAGGGTTCAAATGGAACTGAAGCTGGCGCCCGAATATAAACATGCTGGAGAAGCATTTGTAAATACTGGAAATATTGCATTGACACTCGCCTCAGAGATAACGACACTGAATTGAACTGGAACTATGAAAAAAAGAATGCAACTGGATTTCAGTTTTATTCCCATGCACAAAGAGTTCTGTGCAATGAGGGATTATTACAGACAAGTACTTTTACTCACTGTTTGATCTACAAATAAGTGTTTTAGATCATCTTTTTTTTTTTTTCAAATATAATTAATACCACTCACATTTCTTGTATGTTTGCACTTTGTTTTTGTCAGTAATCTGTTGCCAGATCTCAGTTATCTCAGTCTTTTATCATATTTGAATAGACGTTTAGTCCAAAAATAAAAAATACCAACGTTATAATAAACCAGCATCATCATTGACACTTTTCACACTTTTAAGTAATTACTGGTTTTGAAATTGTTAAAAGCATGAGTGAGAAAGGGGGAGTTGATTCCACAAAAAGCTTGTTGACGTGTGTTTTTCCACTTAGAGCAAAATTCTGCCAAAAGACAGGAACACCTCCAACACACATTCATTATCCACTGCTACTGTGGTTTTTTGTCTTTAAAAATACAGCTGTATTCGTGCCAAAAATGCTGGCAGACACACAGTTTGGAGCAAGTAATTTTGTTTGTTTCTAAAAATGCGTTTGGTACAGGTGTGTGGTGGAGACAGCCACACCTGGACATATAACCCGGACTATGTATCTTCCCGCTCAGTCTACTCCCTCTCCTGCATGCTTGCCTGTCGGCCTCCACTATTTCCCCTTCAGCAATGACAGGATTATGTCTGACATGTTTAAGGAAGTGGCTTTGGCAGGCAGCGTAGAGAAGGCAGGCAATGAGACACACACGCATACACACACACACACACACACACACACACACACGCACACGCACGCGCACGCGCACGCGCACGCACACGCACACGCACACACACACGCACACGCACACAGGCACACACACACACACAGGTGCATACACATCCTTGATGCCAGCCTTGACTCAGTAACCTCGTATAGCAGGGCAGGTTTCGACGATGTGTCTGTCTGTCAAGCTGCAGTGGAAATTAATCTGCGTGTAAAGGGAACGAGGGAGATGAGGCGGCGAGGCTTTAGCGTTAACTCAGTTATCATTACAGATGTCAGGCGGGATGACGGGGGAGGGCTGATGCTGTTTGTAAACCGATCGCCGCTGCTTGATTCGAGCTGGGAATTATCTCTGCTTCATTAAATGGAAGTGTTGGGACAGGTGAGCTATTTATTTATACTGCTGCTGCTGCTCCCGCAGGTGATGGCAGTTTTGTATTGAGGAGGCTTTCACTTGTCTCCTCCGGAGCTCCATTTGTCTGCCAAAAACATGACAAATGACACTTTGGGAGGAAGAGCACAGTAAATACACTTGCCAGATCTGGCTTCGCAGGGCCCAATCAGACCGGCTCCATCTAGCGTTTCACTACCGCCGAGCCAAATTCCTGACAAATGACTTAATTGTGGGATAGATTTCCCAAATGATGATTTGAGGCGAAATGAGAGAAAGAAAAGAAAAAGAAGAAGCCAGGGAAGGGTGGGAGCCTCACATGGTTCGACTCGCTTTTCTCAACAGGTGAAATCATGAGGATGCAGGCTCAAAGCGAGGTACAGTTCGGGAATGAGAGGAGGTCGGGATATCTCCACAAGTTCCCCCAGTGAGAAGTCAGATGATAATTGCAGACAAATGTGTCCAAAACGAGGCGAGCTGTCTACATCCAACATCCTGTGCTTTCAGCCCGTTTTTTTTATCCCAGAGACGGAGAACAAATGGCAGGAATAGGAGTGCCAGGATGTGCTGAGGGGCTCCTTGTACCTGCTTTTAAGCTGACATGCCTGAACATGTCGCCCCTCCGCTACCCCGCAGGTTTGCTCTTTCCAGTGTTGATGCAGACAGGACGCACTCTATCTCTCTGTACCCACAACCTCTCTATTCATCAAGTTTTATATGAAGTCACGGGCTGTAAATCAATGCTCCGAAAGGAGGAGATGGAGAGAGGAGGGAGACGTTCAAAGAAGTTCAGAGCGTCTTTGAAAATCCTGCATCGTCACTAGCAGGTGTTTTGATTTATGATGTTTGTGTTTAATTGGGGCATTTTTCAGATTCACATGAAAGGGAAGGTGAATTGATATTTTTCAGGCTGGAAGTGGCTCCGTTTGGGAAATGAGAAGACACAGTCGATGTTTTCTTACGCACAGTCCACCCGGGAGAAAACATAGTAAATGTTGCCTCGTGGTATTTCAGGACTTCAGTAAATATGTGGCTTTATAAATAATGTCTCAGGGAGGAATTAGCAAGTTGCCTCCAGGGGTTTTCTGTCCTTGTTCAGGTGTCTTTTTGAGCAAGATTCTGGGTATGGCAACTTCAGTTTGTTCGTGTACCACTTTGATCCAGACTGAAATGGAGAGCGTTGACAACTCCTGGATGGATTGGCTCCAGTACAGACATTCATGGTCCCCAGAAGATGAATCCTAGTCACCTTGGAGATCCTCTGCCTTTTTTCTTTAGCACAACCATTCAGGGTGAAATGTTTTGGCAGCACTTGTAAGGATCTAATAATCTACTAAAGGTATTCAGGGTCCTGAGAGGATAAATTCTCATGAATTTAGTCTTGCTCTGAACTTTACCTGCAGCACCACTAGCTTCTTCAAGATTGCACTGATTCAGTGAAATAGCTCAACATATATATGTTATATGAATATATTGGGACATATCTATACTCAAAGTCACGATGATTTATACTTTTCTGACCATGAATCTAATTCCCTTAGCTTTCCTTATTCATCACCGGCAGAGTAACATTATCGGTTTCAGCAGACAACAGATATGAGATAGACTACCAGGAAATTTTGTTCAGATATTCAGGGTCCCCACAGGCTGAATTGCAGGATTATCTCCTGACTTTTCCACCTTTTCCAACGATTGCACAGATTGACATATCAAAAACAGGATTTGTTCAGTTTTTTGCTCATGGGAATGTCATTATTGATGTTTTTATCAAGATATTTGGTCAGACGTCTCAGCTTTACTGATTGAAACTTATTTAGGGACGTTAAACCTGCTGAAAACCTGGTGAACCTGCTAAACATAAGCATTGTCACATACACGTGAACATATTCGCATGATGACTTGCAGCAAAGCCATTATTGTTGAAACCTATATGTACATAATTTACGATACAAAAATACAGTGAAATCAGCTGATTAAAGCGTTGCTTAAGATAGTTCGTTTGTATTTAGTTTCACTTTTGAACAAACTGTTCCAAGTATGCAGTGTGGCAAAATTTGCTAATTTAAATGTAGCTTTAAACAGTTTGTTTTGTATTTATTTTTACTTTTTAATGAACTGTTTAAAGTATGCAGTGAGGTAAAATTTGATAATTTAGCGGTAATTGTATGGTAACCATCTTTAAACTACAAATAAACTCGAGAATAAATTAGGAGTTCACGTTTATTTGTCACACATCATACAAAAGCGTGCAGTGAAAAGGCTAACTAGAAGGGTTTCCTCCGAGTGTATGCAATATCCTTTATAAAATAGGTGATTTGTTATCATTTATTATCAATACAATGGGATTTATCAACACAGTACAGTTGGGCTGCTGATATCAGAGCCGTAGTCGTGGGCCATAGATTAGGACTTGGAAAACCTCAGTCAGATAAAGGATCAATGAATCAGGCAGACGAGAACAAAATATTCAACTAAACAACTCCTCTGACCCTGCAGTCAGTCTGCTACTAGGGTGATGGAGAGGAGCGATGGCAGGTTAATGAGGGGGATGGTATCCCCCACTCATCCCCCTCAAATTTGAATGTACATAGCACACCATTATAGAAACTACTGAAATGCAAACTATCCGTATGGCTAATAGCAACTAAGTAGTAATGAAAGTTATGAAACCCTCACAAAACTGTAAACATGAGGGCAGAGCAGCAATTGTAAAAAAAAAAAAAAAATATATATATATATAAAGAACTGTGCAAGACTGCTTCATGATAAATTGAGTAGCTATATTGTAATTTAACTAAGAGGGAAAAGGCAGTGACAAAGTAAAAGTGGATAAGGAGAACATTTAATAACCAGCCTGGACTGGTTATTCAACAGTTTGCCTGTGGCTAAAAACTCTGTGCTAATGTCCTGACACTACATGAATGCAACAAAAGCACTGCTGTGCATCTGTAGAGGCTCTCAGGGCTGCTAACGTAACTGTGGAGCCTTTTTATATTAGACTCTGGAATGGTTGGTAAATGACTGACTCCCACACAGTCTCAAGGCTTGACTGGTTACTGTAAGGCATGACCATGTCCTATGATATAACATATACAGCAGTTCTCTCATTGGAAAAGTTAACAAATAATAGCTAACTCCATCAGTACCCTGTGATCAGTCTTCCCTGATTGCCTATTTCTCCTCTTTTGCTTTTTAAACATTTCCTCTCTTCAGTTCTGCTGCATGAACAACACGCCATATAAAATAAAAACTAATTGCATACTCTCTATGCAGTAATGGGGTGATCTTTTTCTATTTTATGGCTGTTATTCTTGGCCTTGTCTTTTATTTTTGATTTATTATCTAATGGTAATAGATTGTGGTTCTGGTAAATACCGCAGCTGTCCGCTCAGAAGTGTGTGTCCTCTGGCCTGCTCACCAGCGAGGCTAAAATAAGTCTCGGTTTGTTATGCTTGTTTGAACAGAAGCTGTGGCCTCTTCATTTAGTGGTTTGCAGCCGAGCTCCTGTGTTTTTTTCTCTCTCTAAATATAATCCTGAACACCACTACCTCATCGCACTCTCTGTGTGCCATTGTAATAACTGACCAACCCAAACACATACATTTTTACATTTTAATTTACTAGAGGAAAAAAAAAAAACATTGGAAGCTTCTATGGGACATTAGTAACTGGCTGATTTTATTTTCTCCGAGCCAGACGCTGCAGAGCAAGTAGTGCAATTCATCATCGAAATCTACTTCTGCCAGCTTGTCCTCAGCTCATACAAATACGGGAATTGTCCAGTGTGTCAGAAATGTGTCATTAGCTCCATCGCTGAAGTCATTAGCATTGAGTAAACTTTGAGAAATGGCCAGAAACAACACAAATTGTTTCATTCCAGTTAAGTGCTGAAAGTGCTTCACATGGTGAGGTGGAGCAAGACAGCGAGGAAAAAAAATGTCTAAACCCTCAAATGTTGAAATCAGCAAACAGCTTCACATGAAAACTGGTGACTTGACTGGTGAAAAGCTGTTATAAAACGAAGCCAAGAGCTTCAGCTGTCAACCTAATAATGCACTGCTCTGAAGTCGGTGCTACTTTAATGACCTGAAGCGTGGACAGATTATATGCAAGAAAAAAAAGGTTACTGTCAAAAATTCGCCTGAGCGAGCGCATCAGCAGTACCTCATCTGTTTCCCACTAACACACTGAAAGAGAAATCACAAGTCCATGTGTCTGCCGGGGCAGATTGAACTTGGCGGATGTGTGTTAAACGGTCGGGCCCCTGGAGTACTAAATAATGATTCCCAGTTGCCCCTCGCTTGCTCGCTCGGTGCGGGAGTGCAGCGCAGGAGAGGTCTGAATGGAGAAAACTTTTGTCCAAACATCGGCCTGCTGCTGTCTGCGCCGCGCACCCTTTAGCGTCTGTCATCAGCCATCCACATTGTTTTTGAACAATTGCCACTAATTTGCCATCTGGTTGAGGAGCCTTTGTTGCGCGGGAAGGGAAGCATTGTGTAGTTATCAATGGCGAGTCCACTTAGGGAGCCTCCGGTGGACAGAGACAAATAGGGAGACAATGTTCTTTATCTCGGCTCCGCTCTGGTTAACTTCAGTGGGGTGACTGTTTATCAGACAATCTTGCAAAAGTAGAGGAAGTACATTTTTTTTTTCAGTCCAGGCTGACATGATGAGTGGGTTATTTTTGAAACGTGTAATATTTCAAACATTACATCAGCTTCAAACAGCTATTTAAGGCAGCGTGAGCGTCAAATAAAGAAATCATCTTCACCAGTGTGACAGCACATGCAGCAGAAACTCCCTGCAAACCCAGAAAACACAACCTCACACGGACAAATGTACAGTTGTCTTCTAGCTGTATGGTCATGCCTTTGAAATGTAATAGGTTACAGGTTACTAGGACCTTGTTAAAAATATAATAACTACTGTAACTATTTTAATTACTCCATCAAAGTAATGTTTTATAGAATTATTTTTCCAGCAAAAGTTTTAAACTGGGCAATAAAGCTCAAATAAATAAATATAAACCTCCCTCAGAATTCAACACTGAGTATTGCCAAACTTGTATTAAAAGTTTTTCAATAATTGAAACCATGTTTGGAATGTTTGCACAATGTAGAATGATGTACTTGTAGAATGATCTACAAGTATGTAGAGCACGACTGACTGCACTGAAGGAAAAATGTTCCCATAACCTAAAACCAAGTCTACAATCAGGTCGACTCAATGCTGAGTGATGATAGAACTAACGACAGGGCTAAGTACTGTTCACAGGTCTTTCACACTGGTTCCTGAATGACTTAAGTGTCTCTTTGTCTTCTCTGACTACGTGGGGAAGCACCTGAGGGTGGTTGTTCAGAGTAATGCACAATGATTTCATTGGCAGATGAGAGGCGTTGCAAATTTTAGCAAACCTATCAAAAACCACAGACTGTATATAAAAGTGGACGTAGCTTCAGGGTCTACAAAATTAGGCCCATGCGAAAGTGCCTTAAACTGCAATACAGCTGATGGCCACTAGGAATTGACTCCAAAACTAAAACAAAGACCCATAGACTCACATTCAACACGTGAGGCAATTTGGTGTCGTTCACTAAAGTCACTCCTCCTTATTGGTTTTCTGTCGGTCCATCTGAAAATAACCCCGTCACTGATTAGGAAATAAGCCTCACAAAGCCGTGTGATTTTGATTTGATTGACATGCCTGTGGTGCAGTGAAGTTACAGTTATCGGTGGGCGGGATGTAGCAGAGTTTCCAATCAGACTGAGTCAGATCCACCGCTCGCTCCTTCGCAGGTCGTCCAAATATGGTTACTTCTGGCTCCAAACCGCTGGGAACGAGAAAGATGGCGAAGGACGAAGTCCAAACCCAAAGCTTCATAACGGCCGTTCACAAACCAAAGGGTGACGTCACTGTTGGTTGCAGCTTGGGTGCAACCAACAGTGACGTCACCCTTTGGACTCTGCTTTGAGTGGGCGTGGTGTAGCGTCCTCGGGTTTCCAATCAGATCGATCCGAACCAGCTCGTCCAAATATGGTCACTTCTGGCTCCAAAGTGCTCCGAACTAGCAAGAACCCGATGGCCGAATAGTCAAACTCGAGGCTTCATATCAGGAGTTCACAAACCAATGGCTGACATCATGCCACTACAGGCTATGTCAGCATGAACACGATGATATCTACTGTACACCGTTATGCCGTGCTGTAATTGGTTGTGTTTGAATTGGCAGCGGTTGTGTTTGTCATGCAAACATGTTTTCTTTGTGTGTTTTTCTTAAAAATACTTTACACCGAGCTCTCGAGGGCACCAAAAATAATCAGCTGAAGAAATACAGAAAAAGGCAGTTTTTCTTTGGCTGGAGTAAAAATCTGCACACTCTCCGGCTGTGTTTCAGATATCATGAAGTTTTTTTTTCGTTGCAGCATGCCCAAGAGATTTACACGACCACGAAAGTATCTTTTCAGAGCAACGGCCACTTCTGTCCTGGCCTCAGCTCTTCTAACCCTACCAACCTCCCACCACTACCACCACCACCCCCCTGGCTCTGTCCTCGGGGGGAGAAAATGCACAGTGATGTCACCGCAGCTGAAAGAGTAACAAAGCAGCAGTGCCTCTCTTATTTTTCCAGTTTGTTTCTCTCTCTCTGTCTTCATCGAGCCCCCCCCCCCCCCCCCCAACTCCTTCCCAACACCCTTCCTCCACCCCCGCTTCTCTGCCCTCCTCCATCTCCCTCACGTTTTTTGTTGTGTATTACTCCCCCCCCTCCCCTCCTCTCCCCTCCCCACACACCACCACCACCATCCTCTTCACCCCAATCCATTTTGCAACCGGGCCCAGAGAAGATGAGAAGTGGTGCTTTCTGTCCAGAAATCAATAGGCCTTACTCACCTTTGAGTCAGGCTGCAGAGGCAACATCATCACTGTATTCGGCAGTACAGTATGGTGCGGGGGGGGAGGGACCCAAGGGTGCTCGCCTGCCTGTCTAATGCATTATTGAGGAGTGCATCTCAGCCATCAGTTGCAGGTAGAAGGCTGAAATAGTCTTATTAGCTGCTGCGGACAGAAGTGTGGGGGAAAACACAGCTGACTGCAGCTGAAATCCAGCGCCTGTGAGGTAGAAGCCAATGTTACTTTGTGGGGATGCTTGGGGATTTGTCTGGAGGGACTTTGGAAAACTTGACTTGCATTGAAATATTGCCATTGGACTCTTTTATCAAGTCATAAATATTATCAAAAGGCCATGGAGTAATACATCTTGGTTTTACGAACATTGTCTGAGAGGAGATTTTTGTGTTTCTGGCATTTTTTGACACTTCAGACCTTTCTTTTGTCAAAATATAACTTTATTGTCTTTCTGAGTATGGATCTACGCTTTATGAAACTCCTTCTGAGGGCAACAGTACATTCACATCACTATCTGCTTAATTCATAATGTCTTGGAGGGTGTTTTGACTCCATAAGCGATGGTCCGTTTCATTGAATTTTCAATAAACATCTCGCCCTGAGGTTGCGCTCTTGGAAAAATAATCTCTTTAGGCTCTGACAGCACAGAGATCCAACAGCATACTTAATACATTACACATAGTATTCGCAACCAAAAAAACCCCCCCAAAAAAACAGAAAGCAAGTTTAATTTGGAAAGTTAATTCGCACCCCAGTGGGTCTGTAAATGATATGAAAAACCAATGAGCATTGGCATGCCATTAAAAATGCATGTCCCCAATAGGAGCATTTGATTCAGTCATCTGTGAACCAAACATGGGCACTATGCTAAATGTCTGACATGTAAGTTATTCATGTAACGCTTTTAAATTTATTTAAACATCATCATGCTAGGATGAGTGAAAACACTGCTGTGCTCCCATTAAAAAAGAAATGATACTCTGAAGTCAGAAATATTGCTGTTTTTCCTTCTCTCGTCTGTGTTTTACAGATAGTGAACAAACCACAGCAAAGCTTTGACAAATGCAGCCTTCTCCTGCCGTAGTTAATATTAATGGTTAAGCAAACAAGCGCACACACTTTGTCAATAATCCAAACAATGACGGTATCTCTTGTAAAATAATCCCATGCGGAGTGTGCGTGTGCTGGTTTGTGTCTTGTCAATTTGGTTTAATTGGTTTGTGGAATGCCGGAGCGTCTGACAGCATTCGGCAAATGGCATTTCACTGATCTGAGTCCTGACATTCCTTGATAGATAATAAAGGAAGCTGCATCTGTTGATACGCGAAGGTCCCGTTTGTCAAAGCTCGATATGGTCCCTCCTTGTTAAAATATGCAACTTTGATCAGTAATAACGGCGCAGGTGTTGCACTGTCGTCTTCATCTGTGTCGAGTACACAGTACAGTGAGTGATCCAGATGTACACGCTCTGTGTCCTTCCCTTCAGAGCCTCAGTAAGACTAACAGTACAGGAGGGAGCTGTTTTTGCCTAATTAGGCAGAGCAGAAAGAGAATTTAAACTGGGGCAAAGAGAAACCAGGCCAAACCCTATTATATTTAAATTACCTGATGCTGTGAGACAGCACTGTAATTGCACCAGCTAGCTAGCCTCAGGATGTGCTGCGCAAACCCACCTATCCTTCCATACCCCAGCTGGGTCTGGGAAAAGTACTAACACAATGTCGCTTAATTGTGTACCGCGTATTAGTCTCCCAAGACAAGCTTAATTAAATCTCCTCGACCTCGCATGCTTGATGGTGAGGCCCAAAAGCTGATGAGCTACAGGAGATCCACGAGTGGAAAGCAGGTGAACATTTGTGAAAAGAACATTCAACCATGAAATCCTGAATGCAAATTATTTCCCAACCAGGACGAACTTCTCTATCTGCCGGGAGGAAGCTAATTATAAATACATTAAAAAAAAAAAAAAAAAAAAAAAAAAAAATTTGCTTAAAAAGAAATGCCCGCATGTTGAGTCAGCTGTAACACAAGTCTACGGCCTGGAACACACTGCCTGCGTGGCGTGTGCGTTACCTGTTGCTGCGTGGCTGCGTGAGAGTAACCACACAGCCTGCTGAGACATACGAGACGCACCTCCTCTGTGCGGTGCATCATTTATGAAGTAGAACAGATGCGTATATTTCACGCGCGCCACGTGCGGCAGCTTCAACATACAGGGAAACGATCTGTGATCACATTTGTACAGTATAATTCACTTCTTCTAATCAGTGTTCTGGCTAACTGTAATGGATGCCATGCAACATGTGCAATAAATGGATAAATGATTGAAATAGTGAGGTTGAAACTTTAAGTTTTGACACAAACTAAAGTTTGGAACCACAGATGTAAACTTCAAGCAGAATATTGTCGGACTGTGACTTGACTCAACAGTGTCGGCCCATGCTGACAAGTCAGACTGCATTGCTGCTCACATTAGTTTGCTTGTCACTCGCCTCGCATACGTGTCACATCTAGTTACCTGAACAGGGAACTTAAGTGATATGCATCTGGAGCAACTGCCATCTTACAACTACACCACATCACATTATGTGAATTGACTCAATGGACCGTAACACAATCTCTTATTCATGTGTTCAGGCGCGGGCAGATGCATGTATCTCTCTCTCTCTCTCACACACACACACACACACACACACACACACACACACACACACACACACACACACACACTAGTAGATCTTCTGCAGCTTCATTGAACTGTGCATCCCCCAGCAGGTCCTCAGTGCAAGTGAGGACTCCTCCGAAACACTCCCTGCAGCAACTCATAGTGACATAACTTGACACAAAGGAGCTTTTGTTGTCATCTAGTGATCCTGAAACTGCCTTTGTCATTCCTTCTATACATGCAAGACTTACCATGATACTGAAGCCGATTACTGTCAATAGCTTCAGTGTATTTTATGTCCAACGAGCAGCCTCACATGGAACATGAGAGGCTGCATATAACCTGCAAAAATGCCTGTGTCAAGAGACCAGCTGATAACACCAAGACGCTCTATCCTTACTGTCCGGTCAAAGCCAGCCACTTGTAGTTTTGTTTCCTCCCCCACACATACTGGATCGTCTCACATTCCTCTGCACTTCTCCAACACTGTAGGTGACGTGCAGAGAGGACAGGCAGCGGGCCACGCCCTGCGGCTCAACCCGAATTGACCCGATAACTGACTGCCAGGTTGAGGGGAGGGTGTTCTCCAGGAAACGGATAGTTGTCCTCTGCCCTGCTGACCCGCGGCCGTGTTTGCACACCCCTATTTACACAACACTGTGCTCAGTTGCACGTCCTTGGAAAGTGAAGCAACGAAGGAAGACTGCCAGGAATCTGGCGCAATTTCCAAAAATGACCGAATAGGAGGAGTGCAGTGCAGGTGGATATGTGCTCAACATAAAACATTTACAAAAAAACGCAAGCTAGTTCGGGATAAAACGGTGATTTACTACCTGTCATTGGGTTTTTAGTCAGATATTACCAAAGACAACTTGTCAATACAAAAATCTGAGGCATGTTTTTTCATCAGATTTTCTTTGTTTGTTCAGTAAGTAGTGACTTGTGTAGCTAATGAAGCCTTTACAGTTAACTATTCCTTGTTCTAAATAAACAACACAGTACAGACCGTACTCACAGACAGTGAGCCACATTTTTTTCATACCAACATGTTGGTGAAAGAACATCTCAGTTATTTTTTTAAATTGGCCTCAGGTTGAAAATCGTGTTTACATAAAAATTCAGGGAATTCTCCAGCTGAAGAGTCTAAAAAGTCACAGACACATCAGTAAGATGTCATCCTGCGCACCACCTCAGAGTCACACCATCTGCCAGTGCTGATCATAACACTGATATATGGCAAAGCTTTAGGACCAACATCCTCACTGTGTGGAGCAGCCACAGTCAGATGGGATTGCGATTTAGGGAACAGAATGTATGGACCTTTCCCTCTTTGCACGGTGGTCTCTGGTTTGAACACTAAGCAGGCCTGTGGAGGTACGATCCCTAAAAGAGGCCCATTCAATCAATCCAAGACGTGCAAATGTAAATAAACCTGTATGATGGAGGCGGTGGGCGGCTGGGTGGCGTTCCCGGCGCAGGGGAGCTGCGAGCCTCGGGGAAATAGAGCAAGAAAAAGCAAGCAAACCGTGACGTGAAGTGATTTGTACCTCTAGAGTAACTTCATTGGGACCCTTGGGGTGCCATACAATGCAGCGTATATTGGATTTGTTTACACCTCACTTGGCCTCAAAGGCCACCACGACGGGTGGTGGTAGAGGGAGGGTCAAAGCCGGGGATCACGGCTCCATTTGCGGAGTGAGGGCGCGGAGGAAGAGCCGTGCCTCTCTTTTGAGACGCAGACACGAGGTCAGCGGACTCAGATACCGATTCTGTACGCTCCTGATGGGAGAACAGGCTAATAACTGTTTTGGGATCAGAGGGAGATGAATGCCCATCTCCAGGCAGACAGGACACACGCAGAGGCTGCAGACAGGACTTGACTTGTGGATCACATTAATCCCATCGGTGCAGCTTAACTCCTTAACTGGTGTCAATCTTCCTAACCACAATCTTTATGGAAATGGAGAGCAACCAGACAGACTGGGAGGTGGTGTTTAGGAACGTGACAGAATGTGTGGGGATATGTTGTAATTAGAGACTCAAAGTAGAAGTTTACCAGGGAGTTTGAGTGTGCCTGAGTGGAAACAAAAACCTGCCAACTGCCTGTTTATTTATAAGGAAAACTAGCTTACAGATTCTTAAAGATCTAAAATATGCAAACTGTCTCACAGATTCATAGATTTGAACTGCTGACCAGCAGCCTACAGAGTAATGATTGAACTGACTGACAATGTAAGAGCCATGGACCCGAGGCTGTTGTGTAGTTAAGGGGATCTCTGTGTGAGCGAGCAGGGCCAGGGAAGCAGGGAGCTGCCTGCCAGCACAAATGCAGCTGCAGGGCTTAAGGAGCCAGAGGCCCGGCTGTATGAATGCATCAAGTAGATGTTAATTGCCGGCCCCCGCTTTCTGCCACTAGTTGAACTCCTCCTCCTCCTCCCCTCCTTCCCTCCTTCCCTCCCTTTCTTCCTCCCTCGCTCCCTCTTTTTTAAGAACAAATGCCACATTCCTGCCATCAGTTATCTGCTCTGCTGACAGCCTCAGTGGCCCGTGGAGGACTCCCCCCTGCAACCTGTCCACTCCAGGAGGAGGCCTGTTTACACAGCGCCGATTGGGAGCGCCCTGCACTGCCCTTGTGACCTCCCCCCCCCCCCCCCCTTACTCTTTCGCTCTCTTTTCTCCACTCCTATTCTGTCTCAGCCCCTCCCTCTCTTTCTTTCTCCACCCCCCCCCCCCTCCCTCTGTGGTTCTTGCACCCTCGCAACCCACCCTGGTTCTCCGAAGCACCCGCAGTGGATCCGGCGGGGGGGGGGGGGGGGGGGGGGGGGGGGGCTCTGCGGCAGCGGGGATGTAAATCAGTCATGGTTTTTACAGGCCTTCCTTAAGTGAACCCAAGGGCCACGGTGGGTCTCTGCAGCGGCTGGCCCAGATTTGCAGCTTATTCACGGGGAAAGAAGTGACTTTTGTTCTGCTTATAGATGCTCGGTTTCAACACTCCAAGCAAGAGGGGTTCAGAGCATTACTAATGTTTCCATATGAAATGCAATACGCAAGTCCTGCTATTAACACTAAAAGTCTTTGAGGTTAGCCTAACCCTAACCAGTAGGTGTTGAGATCAACTGACTGACATCGCCACCCTAGAGGCTATTTTCCACCGGTTCCTTCTCTGACACGGCTACCAGAGTGAATCGCCGTCACTAAAGTTAATGCTTCATATCCCACCGGCCGCGCTGGGGTACGTGTCACCAGCGTCCCAGAAGCGGATTGCTGCGCTGCCCTGCTACAGATGGGCAGTGAGGGGTTTTTGTTTGGACAGATTTTCTCTGTTCAGGAAAACTAAAGGAATTCAGTTGGACAGAATTCGGTACATTTTCAAAATAAAACACCCATGTGCAAATTTTCGATCCGAAAACACATCACTACATCACTGTCTACCTCACAAGAAATGCGTTCTCCTCCCGCTACAGACACGGTAAGTGAAATAGTTGCTCAACAGACACGAGAAAATTCCATAAATGAACTAACTTCAAATAAATTGCTAAAGATGTTGAGAGAGAGAGAGAAAGAGAGAGAGAGAGAGAGCGAGAGGGCGTGTCGAACGGCAATTGGAGAAAAACAAAAACAGGCAGAGCGAGAGCGGAGGGGGAGAAAGGGCAGATGAGGGGAAGAGGGAGGGAGAGAAGTAAAGAGACAAAACTGTACATCAGCGTGGTTTGTGTTGAGGGGCCCGGCGCACGCCCCTGAGGGCCCCTGAGGGCCCCTGAACGCCCCTGAGCATCCAGCTGTGTGAAGGCTTACTCTGGGGCTTGTCATCACATTGGGAGGAGGCTGCTCGAAAGGCGGCTAATATCCTCCAACAGTAACCACCCTGTAATCAGCAAAGTACACTGCACTGCACTAAAGAGAGAAAAAGGGGGGGGGGGGGGGGGAGAGGGGGGTCCGAGCTGGAGCCCTGACCTAATAAATAAAGAGACTTGAAATACTTGTTTTCTTAGCAAATCAACTTTCATTAAGTAAAGAAATATAGTCTCATTTTTGATTCAGTTTTCTTCAAAGGAAAACAGATGGCTGTTTACCACTGTGCTACATAATACCTCATAATCTGTTTTTCTTTATTTAGAAATATTTATACTAACATTTTCCTGTATGGGTCAAACGTGTATTTATTTTGTATATTGTGTGTGTGTATTTCTACATTGTTTTTTTTTTTCTATTAAATTTGTTATTGTACATGTTATTTGTAATTTTTTTTCTTTCTTACCTGTCTTGTTAATATGCTGTGGCGACTAAATTTCCCCACTGTGGGATTAATAAAGTCTTATTTTATCAATACTGGCTACTAAACATAATCTCCACCTGTAGAGCAAAAAAAATAAAAATGAACTGAACGGCAAAGTCAAACAGTTTTCTCACATCACCTGGTCAAATTTACCAGATTAAAAAAATAAATAAATTGTGACATTTTTTATTTTAGTTCAGTCCCAGAATTGGAGGTTCATGTCTTTATTTGATGCTTTTTAAGTTTTGCTTTGTTTCAGGCCATGTGCTAATTAGGTGGAACTCACCACAGGTGTGCCTCCTGCACCATCCATTACTTGAAGAAAAGGTAAAACTGCTCTGAAGACATGATATCAGAGTTGTGGTGCTCATGTGTGAACTTGTTTGTGTTCATGCTTAATTTCAGATGCCAACCATGCCAGATTTTTTTACTTGAATATCTAACTGTGTAGTTTTTGAAGGCCTGTCATTTTTAATACCCCCCCTGTGTTTACCTGAGCAGTTGGTATGTTCCAGCTTAAATAGAGGCTGAGCCAGGCTCACTGACAGTCATTTCTCTGCTGTGGGAGTGTGGGTTGCAGCTTGCTGTGAGGGTTTATTTGGTTGGGTTTTCTTTAGCTTTAGATCCCTGCCCTCTATGTAGACTGTTGGCACCCCATAAAGATTACCCTTTACATTTATAGGTCAAATATTTTTAAAACTATATGCCAGTAGCCCCAGCAGATAAAACCAAGCAGCTCTATCATTCACTGTCTGGTTAAAGCTGGCCACTAGTAGTTTTTTTTTTTTTTTTAACCGGAGTGGTTGACATGAGGGTCCTGGAGCCAGTCAAGAACATGGGGATCATTTATGTTGACTGAGAAGCAAGTCACCCAAAAGTTGTTGTGTTAATTTAAGAAGGACATTTAGCATTAACGTCTCATTGATTCAGTGGATTTTATAATATATCACAGAGGGGGAAGGAAAATGAAAGGCAAAAGACCTCTTCATGTGGACACTACTGTGAAGAAAACCACTGGGTATGTAAACTGGTTGATCACTGAAAAAACGCTTCATTCAATAGTCATCATCCAACCTGGTGTCATTAATTTGAACTCTTTCAGTTGATGGCTCCACAATTTATCATGGTTAAAAGTTTTGAGAAAATGTAAAGATGGTGTTGATCCCTCTATTGTAAAAAAAAACCCAAAACAACTAATCCTGAAAATGACACTTAATGCCATTACAATTCTTAAGACCAAACCAATGACATAATCTTCACCCCCATGATCAAATTATCTTTACTTCTTTTCAGATAAAATAAGATTTTGCTGCTCAATACCACATTAAATGACCTTTTAAGATGGATGGGTGGGTTCATTTCAGTTGTTCAGGAATATTGATGCTCAGGGCATCTTGCAGGTTGAATGGGGACACAGAGGGTATGAAAGGGGTGAGGAGGAGGAGGAAGAGGAGGAGGAGGAGGAGGTGGAGGACTGACCTCGAAAGCAGTGACCCAGAGTGAGTCCCATGTCCCCTGGTAGTCCTGCCCTGCTCGGCCCCACATTCCTGAGCGTCTCCGGCCTTTCGGACGCCCTCCTCCGCAGACAAACAGCAGGGTCCACGTTCCATGTTGAGAGCTTCTTACAAAAAAAACCCCTCTTATCTCGTTTTTCTGACCCACGTTGGCACAGGCCCAATACAGTCATGCACACACAGGAACATGGGCATGAATGCAAACACACAGACTGAGGTTTAGGTTGCTGATTCACAAAGTGTTTTCAAAAGCTGTCATTTCCTCTATTGGTCTGTCATTAAATGTGCTTGAGTGGGACCAGAGCAATTATAATTTACAGGGCTCGGTGGTAAAAGAGAAAATGAAGAGGAAAGAAAACAGTCAGTGTAATAAAGCAGACAGTGCCTTCATGTGGTTGTGCTTTTGAAAACTCCTGTAAACTAGGGAGGTGTGTCTCCTTCTGTACGGAGGTGAATAGATGGAACCTCAGGGCTCAGATACTTATTTTGTGCGCACATACACTAATCATGGAATATCTGAAATGACCACAGACAACAGAGAATCTGGTTTAAATTGACACATTTAATTCATTGCATTCATTTTCAAGACGAAAATTAAAAATATGTAAAAGATATGCTGATTATATTAAAATTTCAGGAGCAAGATAGGGAGGAAATGTTGCAGCCTGGTGCCAACCAGTCCTAATTTCACTCTGTGAATTTGGGTGTGGACACCCTACAAAGGGAATAGTTTGCAGTTGTTCCATCCTACTGGGTGTAGACCTTGAGTTAATTTTAACCAATCAGCATGTGCCGAAACCAACCGAACCACTCCACCAGGAGCGTGAGCGTTTATTCTGCACTGAACGATCAGTGGTTTCTTTTTTTTTTTCAGGCCAGAAAATGTTAATTCTGCATTCGTCACTGCCGTCCAATCACAGGGAAGGAGGGGCGGGACAAACGTGGTTAACCACCATCACTGGTCTCTGATTGGTCCGCCCTTCACAGTGGCTGTGCAAATGCAAATATGAGCCGAGTCAACAGACTGTTTGACATGTTTCTTTTTTTGAGAAGCTGAATTTGATGCTCTACATGTAAACTACTCCAAAGTTACTGAAGACACTCTACTAATACTGTTTCACCAACCTGACAGGAAATAACTACAATTTTATATTGAAATTTTAAACTGAGGTTTGGAGACATCATTGAGCCTCTCGTACATTCCGGAGAGTCCTTGTAGGCCAGTTTGTTAGCAGTCACTTGACTGACAAATACAGCTGTGTCTCACCCGCATAACAGGGAAGAGATATTAAAATGGAGAATTAACAGGCCCAGGGGTTGCATATAAATGTGGGGGGAAAAAAAAATGCAGCCAAGTACAGACTCTTGAGGCGTTCTATAGCTCTAAACAACAGCAGGCATCCCATCAGCCATTGGAGACGACTATTTATTTAATAAATATGATAAAGCAGAACCAGGTAGGCCAACCTGTCCAGTCCTGCAAATGAAAATCCAGAGATCCAGCAAAAACAAAAACTAAGTAATGGATTTTGATCTCAGAACTAGTGAGAATCTTGATCTTCAGTATGTTATGAATATCTCTGACATCGTCCAACACTCCAGTCTGAAACAAGCTAAGCTGAGTGGAAGTGATTTGTCCTGGAGCGGGGAGCAAACACTGATGTCATGGTGTGAAATGCAGGCAAAAAGGCGTGTGATTGGGTATAAGGGCTGTGGCTTTGCCCTGTTGTTGTCTGCGTAATGTTTAGAGGTCAGCGGGAGATAAAGGCGTGACTGACAGTAAGGACAGGCCTGGTGTTGGAAGGGTCGAGGGTCAGGCCTCCGCTGAAACACCCCGATTTATGGCTCCTCGGACCGCTGGGTCAGGAACTCTGCATTGTTTGGGGATGTGATCATTTCCATAACACTGTCTCTCTCGCTCTCTGTGTGTGTGTGTGTGTGTGTGTGTGTGTGTGTGTGTGTGTGTGTGTGTGTGTGTGTGCTTCTGTGTCCGTGTGAGAGGAAAAAGAAGCTCTCTCTGAGCAGCTACAGAGTTTGTGTAATCCTTAGGAGATCTGGATGGCTTGTGTGAGGGGAAAGAAGCTTGTGTGTGCTTGAGACAGAGACGTGGTGTCTGGAAATAGCAGCGAGGAGGCTTGCTCTGCTGTTTGCCTTCCCAAGTTTGATTTGACATCCTAATTGCCACATGGAGGAACAAAATACTCTGAGGTTCCTCAAATTGAAGTCGATGTTGAACCAAGCAGGCTATGTTTAGCGGCCTGGGCTATCTGTGGAGGGCCTACATTTACTGTCGCTCACTCTTCCTCTCTCTGCCTCTGTTTCTTTTCCTTTTTTCTTCCTCCTGTGTCTCTTCCCAAAGACGGAAACATGGAGACGGGAACGGAGAGAGAAGATTGACTGGAGGGTGCCGGCACAAGAGAAAAGTAGGTAGAAAGAGAGTTAAAGATAGAGGGGGAGCGAGAAAGGACGAGCAGCAGAGACAAATTGGAAGATCACTGCTTTTTATGCACCCCTCCAGTGAAACTCCCCAGCCAGGCCGAGCGCACACACACACACACACACACACACACACACACACACACACACACACACACACACACACACTTCTTCCTTTTTCTACCCCCCCACTCCCCTCCCTCAACTACCCCTCCCTTGCTTTCTGTCTCCATACACCCTCTAGCAGCAGCAGCAGCAGCAGCAGGCAGCCCAGGCAGGTAGCTGACAGGCAAACTGAAGCCTGGCAGACTGGAATAATTACATGTGGCTGTCTGCGTGGAACATGACAGCTCTACTTTCAATTAAGCCAGGAGAAGGCATTTTCATCACCTGCCGAGAGCTCCTGGCCTCGCTCGCCCACCAGCCTGCCTGTCCGCCGTCCACCACGGCAGGGCACGGAGATGGAGGGGGGGGGGGGTGAAGCTGTATCAATACAGGCTCCCTCATATGATGCCTGTTAATGAGCACCAAGTTCGTGCGACACGAAGCCGTTCCGCGCCAGTCAAAGGGTGAAGGCGGAGGGAGGGAATCAAAGTGGATGGAAGCTACATGCGGAGTAACAAACCAAAATACTAACAATTAACCTGTGAGCCCTGCTTAGCGCTGCCCGTGCCCGACAACACCCCCCTTTAAAAGTGAACTATCAAAGGGCGACACAGCTCTGATGCTGATGAGCAGTAACAGAAGCAAAAATGGTGGGACCGGAGTCGCTAATAGTTAGCGGATACACACTTTGTTTGCACACTCCAAGTCCATCATTGCTGTATCATGACAAACAGTCAATTTATGATAAGGAATTTTTTGGATGAAGTTTAATCATTTGTTTCCCCCCCCCAAGTAAGAAATAAATAAGAAATGTCCTGTCTGCACTGAAGTACATTATAGCAGTAGTTGACATCCCCTCTTCCCTTTTTAAAATGTGTAAGGGGTTAATTATGAAACTGACCTCCACATTCCAGCCATAGCTGCGGATGGGTGCACAGATCCTGGGGAGTTATTTTTTTTTTTTTTACCTCACAAAGGACACTGAACGGAACATTGCTTACATTTAGCAAATCTTAATTTACATTTAGAGTGATTACTTCCCTCCCACTGTCCCTCACCACCCCCTCCTCAAAGCATTTAAAAAAAAAAAGCCTCTCCCTCACTTTCTTCAACAAGAAACGCTACTTCCAAATTAAACACAGCAAAATAAAAATGACAGGAAATGCTGCCATATTTGGTGCATTACAGCCACTGGATGTGTCAAAAGAATAATGGCGCTAGAGTCAACAAATCTGGCAGCTTTAAGGCCAGAGACAAGGACAGTAAAGAAAAAGAGGAAAAAAAAAACCACTGGAGCATCGGTTCTGTGTCCTTCCCTGGATCAGGATGTATGAGCCCAGCCCCTTCTTGCTGTGCCACTTGAGACTTGTACTGGAGTATAGATTGAGCAGCAAGGTCAAGGAGGTGTGAATTAATGGTACAGATAATCAGCGGGTTTACAGAGGCAGCCCTTCACAGGCTTCCTCCCCTGCTGTGTAACCCCAACAGCCCCTGGCATACTCCGGGCTCCCATGGCAGCAGGGGTAAACATGTGTGTAAATACTCTTTTTGCTTGGCACTCGCACAAACGCATGAATGCACCCGTGCACAAACACCCGAAGAACGGATAGAAACTTAAAACGGAATGCAAGTATGTGCACGTACGCACACACATAATGGAAGAATCTAAGAGGAGGATTGACAAAACCGCCTCAGGTAAAATGAATTGAATCCAATGAGATGTATTGGGAGGATAGATATGTAAAGGGCTGCCGCTGACAGCTGCTATTGCTCCCTCGGTGGCTGGTGCCACATGACAGGCCTGCAGAGAAAGGTGCGTTTGATAATACATCCACTACAACCCAGCAGCTCCTCGTTCCCTTCGGTCTATTTATATATTCCGGGTTTTTTTTTTTTCATTGTTGTGTGCGCTAACCTCGAGTCAAAGCATCTTGGGCTGTTTTACAAGCTTGCATGTGAAATGCACTTTGTTTCTTTTTGTGGGCTATGAGTTGGTTGTCTTTAAAAATAGCATATCATCAACTTTCGGCACACTGAAGTAACACAAACGGAGAAATGTGAGCAAAGACGGAAATCTGCACTTTCTTTTCAGTTTTAGCTTCCTCCTCTTCGTAGGCCTCAGATAAATATTCAGGCAACAGAGGGGTGGAGGGGCATTTGCAGCTCGGTGGGGCTAACATGTTGCATTGGGCTACTTGAGTAGAGAGGACAATGACTTGGTCCACAGTGCCCCTATTAAAGCAGGAGCCTCCAGGCTAGCGGATTAGCCTGAATAGGCTGTGCTCCCCAGGTACAGGATTTGGTTTACATTAGCCAGCTTTGCCCTTGGCTGCCACTGCTAACTCCTGTTCAGGTCACTTAGCTCTGGCTGACCACGCAGGACACCCCTTTTTTTTGTTGTGTGTAAAATAATTAGAGAGGAGATTAATTGACAAGGCTTTGTGCCACAAATACATTTTGCTGTTGTTCGAGGAAGCGCTGGCTGTGCAATTGTTTCGGCAGCGAGAGCAGCGCGAGAGCAGAGAAGAAGTGTCTCACTTTCCAACAATCTGGTGTGTATGACAGTGAGGAGGGCATGCAGCTCGGGGCAATGGGACCACTTTAAATTTTAAACACAGTTTCAGCTTTGCCTCATTTCAATGCAGTACGGCTGGAGGTGGAATTGGAATGCATAAAATTGACTGCATGAAAAGATAATGTATAATAAATGTATTCCACATTGAGCGTCGGTGGATCGAATCATTGATTAGCAGCGGCGGGCCCAGTGCTAAACATTCTTGTTTCATGCATATTTCATTACGACGGCTCTAACAGTGGCTGGCTGTGCTGTTGTGGGACAGTGACAGATGTCCATTAGTTGAACCGGGGACCAGTGGAAGGGAAGGTCCTGGTAACCTGTACCTCCCCAGATCTGGTGTCCCCATCTGGCTGGCTGCATGGCGGCTGGGTGGCCCGTCTTCCAGATTATGCTTCCTGTCCAGGAGGTCAAGCCTGACTAAGAAACACCAACTCTTTTTTTTTTTTCTTTTTTTTTCTACCCAATGTGCCTCTAGTTGCTTCATAGTTTTTTTTTACTTGTTTTCGTGCACCGTCCTGAACAAACAGATCAGTGAGTGTCCGTTGTAGCTCCGTCTGCGAGGTGAAAGTCTCATAATGAAATTAAGTGATGTGTTTGAAAGACAGCTGCATGCACTCAGAGACAAAATGTGATAAAACTGGCCCTTCTATCATTTCAAACCAAGAAATGCACTAATCCAAAGATTTAACAAGAAAAACACAAAATGCACTCATTCATTCAGTCCTGCTTGACCTACAGAGATGAAATCGTGAATTGAGCTTCCCCAGATGAGGCCCTGATTGGTGGTATTTCCCATGGGGAGGGACTTCCCATGGTGGTCCTGACACAGAGGGCAACAGGGGGATAACAACATGGCCTGCAAACACAAATATCCTGAAATCATAGACTCCTGAGGGACATCATACGGTCCACTTGAGGACACCCAGTCATATGGGTGCATTTTATTTTCTAAGATGCAGCAGACTTAGGAACTTTTACATGGCTTCCTTTTTATGCTTGTACCCGTTTGTCTTCTCGTCAAACTCCTGACGGTAAATTGGATTCAGCTTGTTTTGCTACTCAAGGCTGCATGATGTGTTGTTGTGATTTTGGAAATTGTGTGTGTGTGTGTGTGTGTGTGTGTGTGTGTGTGTGTGTGTGTGTGTGCACAGTCTCTGCAACCTGCAGTTACCCATAACATCCTTGTGAATGGATCCACAGAGACAGTAATGTGCGTCTTCCCAGAGCTATAATTTTAGCCTTCGTTGAAATGCTGTTGTTGAGCGATTGAAGGGTTCACTCACTTCTATGAACATCATGAGCTCAAACTGCTATTTTGGCTGTCTGCTGATGTGCGTGTGTCTATTTCACAGGCATGTGCAAAGGCAAGCCATTCAGGAATGATGTATATGTAAGAAGCCACTGCTTGGCAAACAACAATCACAGCGACCAAACTGTGTCTCAGTTCCAGCAGACCGACAACCTCTGGAACTTTGTAAACTTTACGTCTGCTTCGATCACCACATGAAGTAATTTGCAGCCTTTTAAACTGAACATGTTTCACGTCAGAAAACAATGTTGTATGTCTAATGATCTCCTGAGCATTTCCAGTTCAAAGAGAAGCTTTAAACACATGTATTCCCTCCTCGGGGTCTACTCTATTTATTTTTTTATTTTTAGTGAATGCAATTTGTCAGGTGAAGATGGGGGGAAAAAATGAGGCCAGCATATGGGCTCCCTGAGTGTGTGTGTGTGTGTGTGTGTGTGTGTGTGTCTATGAGAGAGAGAGAGAGTTTTTCCTCTCTTTATTTTAGGGAACGAGAGCGTCGTCTCAGCGCTTCGCTATTCCCTACTAATCAGGTGCTGCCAACCTGCCAGCCAAGGCGGGACGCGAGGCCTTTCAAAACACTGCTAATTAACAAGCCCCCGATGCATCCCTTCCACTTTTACAGCGCTAGCACATCTGCCATAGAAACTCCAGAGAAGAAAAACTACATTATCGTCAGCCTGAGTGGATCCCTTCACTCTGCACACAGCGCTGAATAGATGTGTGTTGTGTTGTGTTGTGTGGATGCGTGTCAGCCGCAAAGGTATATGCAAAGTTCTTCACACGAGTTCCTGATTTTTTTTTTAATTTTTTTTTTTTTTTTTTATTCCTTGAAAGTGTTGACGGCTTTACATTTGCTGCGCTGCTTGTGTAGACATTGGCAATGCGTCCTGCATCTATCAAGCAGCTGAATAGCATGAATAGGGTTCCCACCGTCTTAATGACTGTTTACATGTCCCCAGTGCAGATTAAAAGATGTTTCTGGTGTCTCCTGGGTTCTTGCTGCAACACATCTTTGAAAACCCTCTTGCATGATTAACTTCAAAAGTGTTTTTTAATTTTTTTTTGTTTCTTTCAATTTGTCAGTTTCTGATATCTTTCTGTTTCACAGAGCCTGGAATTAATACAACAATACAGTAGTGATTATGAAGGAAAGTGTGTGTAGCTAAATTAAATCCAGTATTGTCTGCAGCCGTCTAATAACGTGTCAATTTACTCGGACACCGCAGGGGTGTACCACAAAGTGAGATTAGTGGGTTAGCGGGGCATGTTGAGACTAAAGCCAGGGTTGTCGGTGTCAGGATTCCTGTCTGCTCCCACTGTTTGCTCCTCTGTTTTGTCCCCAATCACCTCTCCTCATGTGTGCTGTCATTCCCCTGTCTGTTTGTTATTGTTTTCCCATGTGTTCTGTGTCCTCCTCTCCCTGCCTCCTGTCACCGCCCATGGCCACGCCTCTCACCGGTCTCAGCTGCTGCCACCACTCTCCCCAAATCACCACCTGCAGGTGGCTCATTTCCCTGATCACCTCCCCGGACTATATGTACCCTGCTCCTGCAGTCATCTAGTGTCGGTCCATACTGCTAGATATTGCTAGATATTGCTAGATACTGCCAGTCACTGCCAGTCACCCGTCGGTTCTGCTTCCTCCTCCTCTTCCGCTTCCTCCTCCTCTTCTTCCTCCTCCTCCTCCTCCAGTACCGATACCCTGTTTCTGCTTTTAGTTGATGCGCTCAGTCAGTGCTCCCAATCTCGGCTGATTGCTGACGCTAAGCTGGGTCAGGCCTGGTTAGTGTTTGGATGAGAGTCGGTGGAGTTTCCTTCCCGACTTGGGAATCAGACATTGACTTTAGGTACCGGCTGTTGTTGAACAATAAAGACTGTTTTTGAACTATATCCTGCCTGTCACTTGAGTCTGTGTGCCAGCGTTTGGGTCCAGAAACACCTAACCTCATAACAGTCAGTGTCATGAAGGTGGCTCTCTTTTAACCTGGGTAGATCACCATGGTAACTTATGCTGCAAACTTAGCCTGGTCCGGAGCAGGTTTTGTTCAGATCAAAACATAAAAAAGTACTTCCTACTGACCAATCAATTCTCTCAGAAAAATGGCATCACCAATCGTATAAGATCCTGTGGCGCTCGGTGCGTGGACTGAGACGGTCCCCCACGGAGTGAGACGGTCCTCTGTGGAGTGAGACAGTCCTCTGTGGAGTGAGACGGTCCTCCATGGAGAGGGGGCAGTGTCTAGAGACTGAAAAACCTCTGACTTTCCCCGATGATTTTTGAGATATAGATTAATTTCATTGTGTTTTTGTACTGATATCATCCTGCAACAGAGACTGATTGAAGCAAAACAGCATTGCACTTGTTATACTTACAGGATGACAGTAAACTACCGCTTTGAATTATGTTTACATATTTATCTCTTATTTGCTCCTCTGTCTGTTTTACACCTGCAGGTGCAGGTGAAAAAATAGGACTAAAATATTCATACATATCATGAGAATACATCTAATAAATAAGAATACATTAATTTAATAAAATATGCACATTTTATTCATCAGATCTTCCTGTGCACTTTCTGGTGAGGTGATATTAGCCTATAAGCTTTTCAATTTCCATGACAATTCTGAGATTTAAAAAAAAAATTTGATTAAAATTTTGTTTTGCAGATCCTTCCATCATTCAGCAGCTGCAGCTGTGCTGCTTTCAGCTGAATTATGTGTTTAACGTCATCATTTTCAAAAATTATAATCATTTGTAAAATATGTGGCTCTGCTGTCAAAACACGTATCCATGTTTGCGATTGGTCAGATGCTACAAACACCTTATGTTTTATCTGAACGCGTTCAGAGCCGAAAGCAGGAAGCCTGAGTTAACAGAGAAAGCTGATAACCACCGTCGTTGTACTAATTATCTCTGACTGCGAGTCTCCACTTTGTTGAGCTAGCTCGGGTAAAGAAAGCCCGGGTATGTGGAACCTGCTTCATAGTTGACCCCTTTGGCCTTTAAGAGGGGCGAGTTGGTGACAAAATGGCCAGCACGTAATCCCCATCCTCTTTTCAAGCCAAATATTTACATTAATCAAAACCTGGTGAAACGGATTTCTGCTCACACAAGTCGAGAGGACTTTCATGTACAATCAACACTTCTCATGTTCACTTGGTAGGTTGAAATAAATCCCTTTTTTAACATTGAGTGTAATTTACATCAGAAACTTTTCCACATACCTAGAAAATTGGACAAAGCTGCCACAGTGACCTTGTTTACTTTGGAAAAGTCTTCTAGGACTCTAAAGGGTCCATACATTCACAGTCGTACTGGAGTTAAGACTTTTTCCAGGCCCGGAATTTCATCACCAATACATTTGCCGACCAAAGGCCGGCCGCGGCCCAGGAGATCCTCTCAGCTCATTTCCTCTGTGTCAGAGAGCCGTGCCCTGCCCGCCTTCTGTCACTCTGATGGAGCCTCATGCTAATTTACTGCTACTCAACATCTGTCCCCCGCAACAACACTTCATGAAATTGTCACTGAGCTGCGGCAGAGTCCTGGAAATGAGCAAAAAGTGTCTACTTTTAGAGGTCAAATGTCTCGTGTCCAGAGGAGAACCAGAAAGTCAGCTGACTGAAAGGAAAGTGCAACTTCATTGAACTTTGTGTGCTGTTTTGGGAGTTTGCCATATAATGTTGAGCTAATTCCATAATAATTTACAGTAAAAATGTGAGGAGTAAAACTGAACTCTTGAATTTTGTAATGTAAATCGTGATGATATACTTCAATGATGCATGTATAGCATTTTTGTACTCCTTTGCACGAGTCCAACTTGAAGGTCGGAGGTCAGGATCAATTGCAGACATGATTTAGTGTCTTAAGATTACATCCTGTGTATTTTCTTTCTAGTAATTTGGTTGCATTTAGACTGTACAATTTTTAAAACATTTGGTACATTGTAGGCCATTTTTAGTACAGACTACATTTTTACCCTGGAAATAACTCAATGATTCAGAATTTTCCCTCCAGGATCTTATTCTGTCAGTGAAAATGATGAGATCAGCGAACGGGAAAAAAAAAAGAACGTTCAGCGCTCACCGTAGATTAAAGTTCAGCACTTTGTCACGCTGCTGGCGTTCATTAATTATTAGGCTTTGGTGGACACGGGCCCTTGGTACTTGCAGCAGTGGCAGAGTGTGAGCTGGTTTCAGCAGATGCTGATTGGTTAAAATTAACCTGCGGTCTACGCCCATGTGATGACTGCGAATGATTCCCGGTAGAAAGTAACCAAACTCGTATACTCACACATTGAATTGTGGGTGCGGCTCCACCAGGATAGTGAGCTTGGGCCCATGACCCCAGTGTTCTCGGCTACGCTTCTGTTCATTATTCCCCTGAAAGGTGATTGTTGAAAGATACTGCGCCAAAGACCTCATGTAACCTCATTCTAGCCTGACAAACCTCCTCATTTAATCTATATTATGCCCCAAACAGCTTCAGCTGCTTTCGTTGTTTTCATGATGACCATCAGTAGAAGTACAGTTTATTCACATTTTTTAATGTAGCCTCAGACTTGCATCCCCCTCCTCATTAGCCTCACTACAATTGCATAACAGTTTGATAGCTCCCTTTTGTGTTGATAAATGTTTCCAAAACATTGCCAGCAAAAGCAGAAGTTGTGTATAAATGGAGGTAAAAAGATTCATACAGCATTTGCAACCACAGCAGAAACGGCAGCTGAGAGTGTGGCAAGTGTGTTTTAGTTGAATCCTGGGTTTAAGCGTTGTCGACAGACATGTATTTTTTGGGAGTTGCGTGTGTGTGTAGTTATTCTCTACGTCTACAGCGAGGAGACCCTGGCAGAAAAATGCCAATCAGGAGGTAAACTGGAATCCCATCATCCCTTCCCTGCCTAGAACACCTTCACTTTCCATTTGCCTCAATATGCAAAACCGAGCTGTTTAGGGATGAGGAGAGAGGCGGCTAATGAGCTGCCTGCATCAAGCCCGCAGAAAAAGAAGGACCCCCTCTCTTCGTAGCTGCTCAGGAGAACACCTCCTCTGGGCATGCTCGGAAAACAGCAAAACAACAACAACAACAAGTATACAGCCTGGGCTACACAAATTGATGTGATTAACCAGTGGGAATGACAGTTATTATGTGAGCAGCTGGATGCAGAGCAAGCACATTTGGAGTGCTTGAGTTTGCAGGCAGACGGTGAGCTTGCAGCTGCAAAAAAAAAAAAAGAAGAAAAGTTTAAACAGAGAGATGTCCGCTGTAGATTAGATGTGTTTGACCTCTGAATGATGAAGCTTTCTCTTCTTCCTTTCTGTGTAACATAAAGCTGTCCAGAAATGACATTCGGGCTGGTTGGCTCTTGCACCCAGGAGATTGGCTGACATCCTGTACTGTAAATCAATCTCTGTGAGAATAATGATCCATTACAGGGTCTGGCGGTCTCTGTTTGTTCATCTGCCAGAAAACGCTATATAGATTATACTGTGTCTTAAAGACATCATGAGATAGAAAATTGCTTCCTACTGCTGTCCCAAACAAAAAATGAGGGAAAGCTATAATTTAGTTGACCTACAAGGCGAAAGTCTGGGCCAAAATAGCTCCACATTCAATGTCATCTTTCTGAATTCTTAAGTTGTGACTAATAAGAAGGGTCATTGCGTAGGCGAAAACGCAAAGTTGCGTCCCTCTAAACACTACATGTAAATATCAGTGTACCGAGGTCCACTTCAATTCGCTGAACTTTTGCACTTTCCTCGAACCAGCCAGCATTTCGCTCCGCCACAAACCATCACAAACAAAACACGAGGCCAGTCTCGTTTCACATAATTGCTCAGCCAGAAAATGTCCATTACGCTCTTGTTTTCCTTGGCGCATGGACTAGAACTTTAAAACCATGAAAGAAAAGCAGTGTGGGAAGTTCAAATGGTATTGTCATTAACGCCTCAACACAGTGATCACTCACAAGGGGGCTTGCTCGTACAGACAATGCAGGCCTTTCTTGCTGTGGCGCAGATGGCATCGTAAAAACAAAACAAAAAAAGAGAGGCCTTCTCTGCAAACACCAAAAGCAAACACACAAACAGTGGTGACCCTCCGAGTCCCCAATCCATCTTTTCTCCTGTTGGACGCTTGTTGTCTCAGGAAGATCAAGGCGGTTTCACTGAACTGATGTTTCCATGCTGTTATGCACGCTCATTTCGGGCAAATGTAAATGGCAACTTTTCTAGATGTTATATTTCATCCAGCTTTTGTTTGAACTTCATATGTGTGCATCACGGTCTCACAAAACCTTTTAATGTACAGTGATTTATTTTTGATCATAAATGTCTGTCAGCGTATACAACCCTATTAGCTAAAGTTCCTGGTTAATTTACATGCATTTGTGTCCATTTCAGTCAATGCAATTTGGTGAATAAACAGTGCAGCATGAGGCGGTCGGCTCCATTTGGTTTAAGGCAAATTGGCTAACCTTTGGAAATGGCGAGTGCTGGACCTCGTCTCTCCTCCAAGACCGGTGGGTATCCTGTGTATTGCCCTTCAGAAACACAGATGTTCCATCTCCAGAATGTATTGCAGCCTTCCTCAGGCCTAATCCCTGGATGCTGGCACGGCCGCGCCACAAATATTTCCAAACAGAGCTGCTGCAGCACTTCTGTGTGCAGCTGCGCCTCAACATTTGTCAAATCTTGTCATCAAGTGGCAGAAAACGAGGCTGAAGAATTTACTCGTGATTACACTGCACACAAGCAGGGACTCATAATCGGCCGCGTGCACGCTTGTGCACGTCCACACACACACACACACACACACACACACACACACACACACACACACACACAAACACAGAGAGTGAAAAGTGGTTTATTATAATGAGAACTTAAAAAGTAATTCATTGGTTTATCCCACATGTTTTAGAACAAGTTCACACTCAGCAGGTTTATTAATTACTTTCCTTCTGTTTGGACAGGTGAATATGATGCCATTTGAACTCCGATGCTGCCAAGTAAAACACAACAATAAATATTGACGTCTCACTGTAAACCTCTGACTGCAACTTAATGGTTTTTCTCATTAATCTGAAATAAACTAATAAAGATGCCTGAATTTGCAGAACGGGTCTGTAGACAGTTTGTTTATCTGTCACCAGCTACAATTAGCAACCCCAAAATATGAGATTCTGCACACTGTGTGTATATACAACCTCATATTCAGCATTTTTTTATTTATTTTTTTCACATTAGTGGCACTGTTCATGGTATGATGACGTCTGTCTGCCAAGTCCTCCACTGTGGTCCACACTGAAATATCTCAACTAACGGATTGCCACAAAATGTGCCATTTATGGTGCATGGAGGATAAAGCCTGCTGACATTTTCCTTTAGCATCATAACAAGATGACTTGTCTGTGTTTTGTGAAATATCTCAACATGTATTTGATTGCTCTCATCAGGTAAATATTTCCAATTAGCCTCAATTACACATTGTTTGGTGCTCATTAACAAACATTGACATGCTAAGCCAAAAAAAATGAACGTGTTAAACAATTTTACCCCTAAATATCATCACAGTGGTATTGTTCCTTTTAGCATGTTAACATTCAGGTCCAGGTTAAGTACAACCTTTAAGCTCAGCATGGCTGTAGCTTCTGTAGAAAAGATAAAAGTTTTTCACGATTACATCAAACAATATGAAATCAGTGTTTGGAATCTGCTCACCGACCACCTCTCTAACCTGGGTGATGACATATTACCCAAATTCTGTCTAATAAAGGCACTATTTGTGGCTCACTTTACTTTTAACTTTGTTTGTGAGCACAGGGAACCTAAATGAACTTCGTATAAAAAGAAAAGCAGCAAAGTAAGATTAAACATCTTGATTCAGACTAAAGGAAAAGACGTCTGTAATGTTTCCCGTCCAAACACTGACATGAGCCGTCAGTAAAGAAGCTGATTTATGAAGTGTTTTGCTGGTGTCTTAATAGAGGCTAATTGAGTGTGTTTATGATCTTCACACAGTTCAAACTGACCCAGGAGAGCTTAGCTGACCCCACACACACATACACACACACACACACACACACACACACACACACACACACACACACACACACACACACACACACTCCCACTCACATGTGCACACACCCCTGCCCTCTTCTCCACAAACCCCCCCCCCCAAAAAGAAAGATCTGCTGCATTGACCTGCTCTGTCTCTTCTCTTTCGTAAGAAAATTCCAAACATGGTTGCAGACGCCCACGCTGAGGTCAAGCACATTAGTTTATAAAAAGACCACATTATTTTCTGTTAATCAACTTATTATTTGCTCCCTTCCACTTATATTATCTGACTGCTTCGGGCTCAGTGGAAAATATGTCAACAATTTTAATTTGAACTTTTCAACTCTCATTTATGATGGTGTTGGTTTTTTTTTTATGATTTTTTTTTTTCTGCCGGTCTGAGTACTGCTGCTGACCTCATAAGGAACATTTCAATTTAGTTGGCTTCCCCTCGTAATTTATTTTCACTCATTAATGAGGAGTTTGGGGAGCTGCATTGCTATAGGATCGTCTGACAGGAGATTGCTGACGGGTTGTGTTATTTGATGGGTTATCTCAGAGGGATAACAACACCAGATCAGGTTGAATAGATTCATAATGGAGGTTGGATGATCAGACATGGGAGATTACATGAGCTTGCCAATCATTAGCAGTCCTCATTTGGTTTTAAGAGCAAAATAATGAAAACCAACCAAAACAAGGCGCAAACAATGGCAGCTCACCATGAAGCCACGGCTGTCGCTTATGGATCTCCTCTAAATTCCTCCCATATTTGTATTCTATTTTCAGTTTACAGTCTCAGAGAAAGATTGGATATTTTTTTCCCCCACCATTGGTTGGGATAAGGATCCAGCATGGTGTTGACTTCTTTTGCGGCCCGTCGAAGTTTCATGAATGATTAAAAACGCTGGGCCTAGAGCTGCTCATAAATAAACAGCAGGCAGCAGGACTGAACAGGCTTCTCATGGAGAGGGAGAACTGACAGATTGGCTTTCAAATCATACCATTCAGTGGAAGCTAATCCACTGTATGGTGTTTTCATGCAGTAGCAGCCTGGTCAGGAATCATGCATATGCACTGTGGTGTTGGAGAGAGTGTGTAAGAAAAAACAGATGCAAAAACACTCATGATGAGAGGGGCATGCCCTTCTAATAAACACAACCAACTTTCTGCTCTTATTTTTTGTCTGTCCAAACCGGGAACACAGAGGGAATACAAATGAGTGTGTGCTTCAAACCGTGCCACGCAACCTTTTCCAGTAAATAAAATGTCATCCACATGTGCAGCTGACAGAAAACCAGAGCGCAACAGCAAACTGTTCCTGGTTCTCTCATTACCTACAGGCAATAATATGATTTTAAGTATTCAGTCAGTCCCCGAGCGGGTTGAGAGGTCAGAGCATCCATATGTGGTCCCTTTTTTTTTTTTTCCTCCTCCAAACAAAAGCCAAGGTGCCACCGGACGACCCTCCGTCTCGGACGCGCAGCATAATGAACAGTCTGAGGCCAACCACGCTGCACATGCTGAACTTCTGGCTTCGCAATCACATCTCGGCCAATTTACTCCCCCGGTACTATTCTGCCCTTCACTCCCCCCCCCTCCATCCCCCTCCATCCCCTCCGCCCCCTTTGAGGTCAAGGGCTTGGAAGCAGTTTGCAGCTTCAAACCAACTCACTAATGGCCAGAAATAGCTGGGATGTTTTCCATAAGAGTTGCAGGTTTTCGCTAATCGTATGCATTCCCGTCTGTTTGGCTAGAACAGCCGAGAGTGACACCGCGCTGTATTTCATGTGGGCTTGTTAGCATCTGGATGGAGTCGGGAACGAGCAGGGCTGATTATCTCGCAGAGTTTTCGAGGTGAGTTAAAGCAATAATACGCTGCATCCACCAAGATGAATGAAATTCATCATGCTGTGAAGCAATCAAAGAAAAAGAAATAGCCTCGTTATGCTATCATGCTTGAATGATATGTAATCAACTGCAATCACACCGAGGGGAAAATAACAGTGATGAATATTTCTGAGGTGTTCCATTAAATGTACAACATCTTTGTGATGTTGTCGTTAGTTGGAGATGAAAGAGAAGGGGGATGCTCTGATTTGTTAATTGCCGTGTTTATTTAACAGGTTGATGAAACTGTTGGTTGGGCTTCATGTAAAAATAATGAGCTGGTTTTCTCCGTCAAGGTGTGATGAGTGCAGAGGCTGAGATTTCACACGTCCTCCTCTTTGTCACCAAGCGCTGTCACCTGACACTCTGCTTTTCTTCCACTGATTTACCGTATCACTCCAACCAGACTTGTGACACAAATTGGGATATTATGACAATGACCACAAGGGTTAAATGTTCGCCAAACACTGACTGGTTCCTCTTGCTTTGCCTCCCTCCCCCTCCTCCGCTTTTTTTCTCTCTTTCGGGGCCCATTATGTCGTGGCCCCAAACCTGCTAAACACATTTCTAAATGACACTTAGTGCGTATCTGTTCAAAGAAAACCTCGAGTTGTGGATTTTCCTCGCCTAATGTTGCATCCTTGGTCGCGCAATAGAGCGGAGGGAGAAGGGTTGGGCCCACGGAGGGGGGGCACAATGGTGGTTTGTCTGGGGGACGGCAGGGAAGGGGTCAAGAATCAGAATGTAGAGGACATTAGCAGTCAGCAGATTGATACAGGACCATTGATTCCCGGCTTCTTTTCCCCTCCCTCCTGGACATGATCTGCATTGCAAATGGCAGTTCTGTGGCTTTGGCCTTTTTCTGGATTCAGAAAAGATTGGAAGGGGGAGGTGGGGTTGAGCAGGGAGATCGGGGGTTCCCACAACACACAGACCCTCTACACTCCATAACCTCACCCCCTCCCCAAAAAAACCCCTCTGCTGCACTCCTCCTCCCAGAGTCCTAGCCCTTGTCCCAGGATCCCACCACAGCTGCCTCCGCAGTCTCCCAGGACTTCTCCTCACTCCTGAGGAAAGCACAACAGGCTCATTGTTCTGCGGGGAGGAGGCTTGGACAACTCTGCTGCTCCTAGGTGTATTGTCTCCCCTAACAAGCCCCATAAGGTCTAAAAAGGGGGACTGCTCACACGGAGTGGGGAAAGTTAGTTTTCTGCTTTTTAAAAGCCACGTAATGAGGCTGCTCCTTTTGGCCCCTGTGACAAAACATGCACATCTCTGTGACTATGTGAGTGTGATGATGATGTGTTTTTTCTGACTGTAAACTTTTTTTAAATGCTGAAAATGAACTTGTTAAGTGTCTGCTTCAATATTAAAATTTATTTCAGCCAATTCTCTGGCCCTCCCCAACTATGGCATGACGGGCAAGAGGCAGTGTTGGGAAGGTTTTGAAATGTAAAAACTTACAGATTACTGAATGATGATTTAAATTACTTTAAAATAATGTAACTTATTATATTTGATTACCATTTTACTATTTATTACTTCTTTTTTAACAAATATTTTTAATCTGGGTAATAAAGCTGAAATGTCCGAAACAATACATTTAAATTAAGCTGTATGAAACGCAGGACGGGCAATAAATACAGAACTCAATTGTCTTGAACACATAAATAACATGGTGGAGGTGGGAGGTTATTTATTTTATGTAATTGACTGTGGTTACATTAACTTACCTGTGCAGGTGTTTCTTCAGGTCTAACATTGAGTATTTTGCTGTTGACAGCATTTTCCCTGCTGGTAAACGATAATAATAATGATGTTCGAGCCCTTTTCTGATTTCAGAATAAAAAATATTCTTTAATGTCCAGCAGTGAAATACCTTCTTGTGTGATGACATGGCCAACTGCCTTGAGGTAGCTGCATAAAGCAATGCATATTGATTCTCTTATCAATCAAAACAATCAAAAACAATGGTCGAACTTTTAGCTCTACTGCCAAATGAATGGAGTCTGTCTGGACACAGTCAGAGGGCAACAAAAAGATGCAGAGCAACAGAATGAATATTATATTCTTTATGTAAGCTATTTAAAAACAATAATATATTCAGATATAACCCTTTTGTAATCAGCACTGTAATTACATATTTTTTTCTTAGTAATTGTAACTGATTACAAGTACTTTTATTTTGTGATTTAATGACATAACTTTATTCCAGGTGACTTGTTACTTCTCAACACTTGCAGGAGGTGTATTGATGTTGACAAGTTTGAATAATAGAAGACATTATGGACTGAGTTTGTGTGCTCTTATACTGTTAATAGGTGCTGGTAGCATTAGCGAATGTGATCAGTGCAGGCTGATCGACACTCGATTTATCATTCAGTGGTGGCAGCAAACGTCTGTTGCATTTTTTAAAACATGCTTAGAGGAGGGAGGGTTCTTGCAGAATTAAAAGGTCCGGTTACTGTAGTTTAGACTGCTGCTTTATCCCACAAAACTATTAAAAATATTTTGAGTCAATTTAGGTTAAAGCACAAAGTTTCATGCAAAACTGCCCTGCATCATTATAATAATCTTTTTTTTTTTTCATGCACTGCTTTTTGGAAGGACACAACTGAGTGGCAGGCGTGTACCTATACTTCCTTGATTGCTTAAAGTTTAGAGAGGGAACCATAAAAATAGTTTGAGGGTGTGATCTGGACAGGCAAACCAACTCAGAAAATGTAAGGCAAAAATAAATAAATGCTGGAAGTGCTGAGCATGGATACTGCAAGTGTTCCAGCTAATAATGTTCCATCACCTCACAGAGACAGTGGAAGTGATATGCAAATGGTTCTTCACACACACTGAGCGTGTCCTCCAATTATAGGCTCTCATGTTGCTACCGGCCACCTCTGCGCAATTAGCCCCCTCCGTATCCGACTGTTGAGCCATGTTAGCGTGGTCTGGGGGGCAAGTTAGCATTGCAAATGAAACGAGAAGCAGCGTTTCCAGGGGTGTCATTATAAATTAGTGTTGCATGATGGGCACAAATTGCCATCCCTGCTCAAACTTGCATCTCCAATAAGAGCTGGCTTACTCCCCAGGAAATGCTATTTATCCCAGTTTAAATGTTCAGTGAATCTGCTCTGAACATGGATAGACCTCTGCATGACAAGTAAGTCTCTGACAGCCGCACAGAGGTATCAGAGACTGGAAGAAAATGTTGGAGTTTTGGTCCCAGAACAGTCATGTATGTAGTTGTGATTGATCACCTATGATTGTCTTTACAGCCTGATACATTTTGAAATCCTCCCTCTTAGCCAGGACAGCATCAGATTTCGTCTGGGCCCCCTGCTGTGAAATTTGAGCTGCCAGGGATGGGTTTAACCCCTTGGATGACTTGTGTACTGCAATGTGTTTCAAATAACTGGCTGAGCTTACGGTATCAAGAAGTCAGTCATTATCTTGCTCATATCTTGCATCAATACCACAGTACGCCTACATGTGTGGGAAAATGAACTCCCAATTTAGTCCCAGCCGGTTCTACAGCCCTGAATGAAAATAGTACAATATATATATATATATATATACAATTTTTTTTATTTTATTTATATATATATATATATATATATATATATATATATATATATATATATATAGTTGATATATATATATATATATATATATATATATATATATAGTTGATATATATTTAATATGTCAACTTTGAAAGTGTATTTATCCACGTCAATATGTTCAAAAGACCATGTAAATAGTACATAATAATAGATACCTTTTATTCTGATTATATTTAGATGCACTACTGCCGTTACTTAATATATGCATGTACGATGTGGCTATCCAACAAATGCACTAACGACCTTATCATGATTTTTCACATATCCTTCCGGCAATATAACAATATTTTCACCCATGTAAATCCCAATGCAAATAACTTTGTATAATTTATTAATCAATACCCTGAAGACTGCAAACCAATATTTTGCCTTGTTTTGAATGTTGGCAGGGGTCATCCTCTTGGGATTAAATTAATTCTTGTGGAATCATGAAGAGTATTTTTTTTACCAAACCCTGTTTTGGCGAGAACCGAAAAGCTGTCGGGGTTTGGAATAAAATCATAAATGTGTCACAATCATCCTTATTTATACGTACGATAAACTGAGGGGAAGATTTGGTGTATTGGGTGTAAAATTATCTTCGTTCAAATGTCAAATTGAAAGGCCCCCGTGTTGTGTTTTATTACATCTAACATTTAGATATAATTAACATGTATCAGTTTTGGATTTTGAAAGTTTTTTTTAAATTAACTCCTGCTCTACATAAATGTCATGCAAATTGCCATTAAAAAAAAAAAAAAAGGCCATATGACTTTAAATACACCTTCAAGTCTTCATCTGTTGTACCAAAGCTTCCTGTTTTTTTATTTTTATTTTTTATTTTGGACCGTGGTTCAGCATTTAGCCAGTTTCTGGCTGTGAGACACTGGTCCACAGTCTCTGGTGTTTGCCATCCTAATCAGCTGCATTGTCTCAGAGACGACCCATCTCTAACCTCGGGCCCGCCAACTTCAAGGCCGCTGCAATGGATGGCAAGGCTGTGTTTGCAGCAAACACTGATCTAAATTCATTAACCCTCCCACAAACACTTTCCCAAGGTTTGTTTCCAGGCCCGGGCGAGGCATCTGAAGGAGCGCCAGACAAGTGGTCTCGAAGCAGTTGATGAAAATCCTTGTAGTTATACATAATTGGAGTAGTGCTGGAAAGGGAGAGCGGGCTCACCTTCAAAAAGTAAGAGCTGGAAAAATTGTCAGGAACCCGAAGTGAGAGGTTGACCTTTCGTTTTGTTGCTCTGGCTGTTGCTGTTTGGTTCTAGCAGCACAATATTACATAGGCGTTCTATATATAACATTCAAAGACAGGTGATCAGGGTAGTGTGTAGGACTTAGTGGCATGTAGTGATGATGTTGCAAATTCCAACCAAATGAATACCCTTCCCCTCATCCTCTCTTTCCAAACATGTAGGATCATTTTCTGTAGCTGAAACTGGGCTATATCAGAAACATGGTGAGCTCTGTGGAAGAGGACCCGCTCCCTCATTCTCAAAAGACAGAAACACAACAATTCTTAGTTTCTGGTACACAAATGACAACATAATGATGATTATAATATTTGAATTCTCCCAATAGATCCCCCAAAATCAGGGATCCCCAACCAGTAGATCGCAATCTACCTGGTAGATCAAGGAGCTCTCAGAAGAAAAATGGTTGGAGACCCCTGCTTTAAATCCTTCACACTAAACCTTTCAGTCAAACTGAAATGAGTGAGGAATGACTCCACAAAGCTAACAACGTCAACCCACTGTGTTATTGCTAACACGGGATAATATACAATTATGACCTCTGAGTTTTGACTGCTTGGACACACAACTGGACCTATGAAACAGAGCAACTGCTGACACTAGTTAGCTTTCTATAATATTGGGTAAATGTAGGAATAGCAGTTGTGAGAATCATTGCTAATAGTAGCAACATAGGTTAACTGAATGCCACTTTCTGCAAGAAATACAAACTTAACAAACGTGTAAATGGTGAATGTTGTAAAAGGATGACGGCTTAAATCGCTAACTGTAACTGAATGTGCTCACCGGAGAAAGGTGAAAAAATTACTTCAACATTTGTTTTCTAGATACGCAGCTAAGAATGTGCTCCATGTTAGTTGACAGCATATTTTTTTGGATATCAGTAAACCACTGCCAGTGGTTGAAGCTTATATATGTTACTAATATCATCCATCCATCCAGCCAAACCAAAATATTAACAACAGTCACACTGTTATTATAGTTTATATTTCCTTCTACAAAGTGAGCATTTAAATGTCAGTTCCAGACATATCTCTGTTAATTACCCAGAAAAAGAACATTTCTTTTGGGGGAGGAGACTTTGATTTCCCTGTGTCCCTCAAAGTTGACTATGCAAATCACATGATTCATACATTTTGTCCTTATGAAACAGCTGTACAATGTGCTGAGTCAAAACACTGTGCCGTGCATCAGAAACCTGAGATTAAAACTGCACATCTGAGGTGAATCCTGAATTTAATCCTGAGTATAAGCGAGGGGACGTGGAGCTCCGGATGACTGTTTTTAAATGAGTTTGACTGAAAAAGTGTGATCGTAGAATGAAAATGCAAAAGAAGAAGAAGAAGAAGAAGTGGTGGTGGAGGAAGAGAGACTGATTTGAATACATAAACCAAGCAGAAAAAGCACAAGGGTGGCGACATGCGTGGATGACATGGCTGGGGAAAAAAATAAAGGCGAGATGGAGAGAGACATAGTGAGTAGTGGCATGCGTGGCGTCTAAACCCCGAGTCACATTATGCCAGCTCACTGGGGCACCACTTGCTCCGCAGCTGCCAATAAAAAAGGCCTCATCTCCCCGTCCTCTGGGAATGATATCTAGGGGAGCCGGAGCAGCGCTGCGCTCCCTTTAAGGCCTGTCAGAGACTTTGACGGCAGCCGTAAATTTAATCCTCAGACCTGCTGGGATGCAGAGGAGCCGAGCAGCGGGAAAGCCTTTCCTACTTCAAGGACCTTGGCTAGCTCCGGGATAGCCTGCCAAAAAAGCTTTAAACCTGATGACAAATTCATTTTGTGCAGCTGCACCCCCCCAGTCCACCACAAAAATGGGGGTAAACGATAGCTCTGCAAACAAATTTTTGAAATTATTTCAAGGAGGGGGAATATCTTCAAGTATGTTATTTACTTAGTTTTGAGTGCGAACTTAGAGGCAGAGAAAAACATCTGTGTGCTCTGCTCTTCCCTCATTAGATGACCAGTAAATATATTCCATTTATGATTTCTACTATTTTGCCAGAAGAGTGATCGCTTTTTTTTTTTTTTTGTGTGGCATGTCACCAAGCTTCCACTCGAGTGTGTGGCCTGTGGCGCTGTGGGGGTCTGTCTGGCTGGAGAGGCATTTTGATATGAGTTGATTATGTGCAGAGACAGTCGCTGAGATGGCACAGAGGCAGAGGAAACCGATTTTTACAGCCATGCAAAGAGCGTATTGCAATAGCGGGAGCGGGGTGGCCGGAGGCCTGCAGGGAGAGAGGTTTATGAATATGTTTGTATCTGAGTTTTCCCCTCCTCTTAATGTTGGGGCCATACTAATCGCTTGGTGCTCTGACATCTGGAAGCCTCCCAGTGGAGGGTAAATCGCACAAGTTTTCTACGCCAAGATTTCCAGAATATTTGAAGTGGTCACACCCAATCTATAGAGATGAAAACCATTAAAACGGAGGAGGGCGGATTTTTCTCTGCTGCCGTAACATGGTGAGCTTGTCAGAAGTATGTCATGCCATCTTTGGTCAAAGAGAAGACGCCCGGCTTTTGCCAGATCAGTCCCTCTGATTTTCATCTCGCTTGAAGTTAATGAATGGCTCTTTTTCTTTTCCCTCGACGTGCTCAACACTACCTGTGAACTCCTGAAATAACAACTTATTTCCAAATCATATTTGCATCGACTCGACCAGTAGCATTAGAATGTAATCTTAATAATATATGTATTCTCTGTTGCATTCTTTATAAGACTTTGGCACCCCGTCCTTCCTTCTGAGCTTTCAATCACGGGGCCCCAGGGGGTTGTGGATACCTGCTCTTTGAAGCACTCGGAGAGAAGAAGGGGAGAGAGCACAGCAGAGTCAGGATGTGGGAGAAATCTGCTTCTGGTGTGTTCCACAGAAAATAGGGAACCACAATTTAAAAATGTTTGTTAAGGTGTATTAAGTAAAAAAAAAAAATTAAAATTAAAAAAAAAGCAAATATCCTACCTGCAGCACCAAGCAGTGAAAGCAACATGAACGATGTGTCTCGGAAGGCATTACACTACCTCCTATAGGTTACAAGTAATCCTATATTCAGCTAAGATTTCTCCGGTAGAAAGAAAGGAATGTCTTACATAAGGAGGAGGAATGTGCTCAGAGGTGATATTCCTGAGTGCTGGAGCCAGCCGTTCTTTTGGTGAGATCAGGAAGCCTCAGGACAGGAGATAAGCAGCCACCTCAGTCTGACAGGACCGGCAGGCCCGCTCCATCCTCATCACATTTCACCAGCAGGAAAAAAAATAGCATTTCTGACAATGTTGAGAGCCTCAAAATGTAATGACTAAATATTCACAAGAATATCTATGGACAAATGAACCAATAATCTGTGAAATAATGTAACAAGTCAGTAATAAACTTTACTGGAATTTATTATTATTTCATATTATTTTATTTTAAAAGTCTTATTTTAATGGCAGTGTAATCTTTCTAAAATATTTTTTTCATGTAGCATTTTGTCAAATGTTTCTCTCAGCCAACAGCTACTAACTAAATGCTCACCAGTCAATGGCCGCATCCATTTAGTCTTTCAATTCCTTCTGTTGGCACCAGTCTGGTCATTATGCTCCGAGGTAATTTGACGTTTTTCTTTCTTCAACTTTTCCCACACTGTTGAAAGGTTGTTTAGCAGCCGTGTGCAGCCATCAGTTCACAAACCTTATCCTTACGCATTGTTGAGAACGTTTGCACCTCCTAACTGACTACGGCTTGGTTTGGCAGGTTATCATTAATCGCAAAGTCCAATGAATAAAACAAAATGTTGGATGCAATGCAGCTGGGCCATTTAAACATGGCGGGTATGTAGCCTTCAACAAACTAAATTCCTCTTATTGTTCCTTCTTTCAGTCATATTGAGGGCACGTTTTTGAAACTATTAATCATAAGGTTAGACTTAGTCAGGTTATGCTTCCAAACGTGATGTCATGACTTTGACTCTGAAGCATAAGTGTAAGGATTAAACATTATCAGTTGTTTATCTGTGCTACAGTAAGCTGGAAAGCTGGAAATAGAGTGAAACATAGCACTACTTTCACTGTCAAGGAGCACACGGTTTACTCAATCTTTTAGTGTTTTAACATTTATGTAGACATTAAGCATCATTTACTTTAATTAATTATAAATCTATTTATGTGCCATGTCAGTAACTATGTTTGTATTTACAGCTTTTAAAATACATTATAATGGAGTTGGGCAAGTCAATAATGTAGAATTTTTTTTTTTTTTTTTTTTTGTAAAATACAAAAAAAAAAAAATCCCCTGTCAAAACTTCCTTTGAAAGTGTTTTGAGTTCATATGTTGTGGTCCCAGTTTCACAAAACAAGGCCAATGCCAGCTATAAAAGTTCCATTGTATTTCAATCTTTGTTCCCTGGTAAAGTTTTAAATTCCATTCTGGCATTAACATTTCAATCTCACATTTTTGACCCCGCCCCGCTCTGAGAAGTCAATAACAATTGATCAGAACATACCTGGGCTTCCCTCACGCTGCCCGGATACTTCAAACAGCAGCACCCCCAGTTCGAAAAGCTAAGGTGTTACTTTTTATTCCTCCTGCATCAAACACATCCTCGATCAAACGTCAAACTCTTCAAACAAGGTGTCATCTGCAGCTGTCCGGTTGGGTTTGATATGAGGGGGTGTAACGATACAAAGGATGTGCTGAAGCTAAGATTGCCCGCCACCTTCTCTGATATCTCACAATACAATATCTGGTAGGAAATCAAATGAGAACTGACAGTGTACACCACCCGCTTCTGTCTTTTCATTCATCATTCAAAATTTGTGTGTCCTTTTCAACCAGAAGCTCCAGTTTATTGCCAGCCAGTGCCATAGTTGGGAATCAAAATTTTAATTTTAGTATTCACAGATGTAGACACGCTTGTTATTTGGCTGCCATACCTGAGGGCCAGAGTGAAGGAAACCACTAATATGGCTCGAGCACGGTCACAAATCAAAACCAACTCTCCAATGGCCTACCTGTTTACACAGGAAATCAATCCATTTGAACTATGTACAATTTGCTCCACCACTTTACTTGTGTCTTGCTGTTATTTTTTTTAAAAACAAAAATGGACACAAGCGTCTCTGGTTTCACTGTGGGCCCAGCAGTGGAAGCCCGCAGCCTCATGCAGGTCCGAGAAACAGAAACCCAGCTCCAGTCCAATTTGCTGCAGGTTTCCCTGAGGAGAGGAGCAGTGTTGATTTTGGCACTCACTCCCAGACCCAACCAACAAATCCTGCCTTTTTTTTTTTTTTTACCAGACATGTTGGCTCAGGATCTCACTGGAGAACTGGGGAAGAAGAAGAAGAAGAAGAAGAGGAAGGAAAAAAGTGAGAGGGGTGGGGGGAACAGCCCCAGGGCTGGAGGGAGATATTGTATGCATGTGCACTCAAGCACAAGGTTTGTGGCCAGCTGCTTAAGGATTTTTCTGGGGAGTCAAGATTATCCACAGAGTCAATAGAGTGAGGGAGGGAGAGAGGGAGAGTTGTGTCTGCTTATGCCAGTGCAACTCAATTCTGCTGGGGTAACAGAGAGACACTGTGAGCTCAGGTTTTTTTTTGTTTTTCCACTACTTTTATCCAGTACTGGCCGCTAAGAAAGCAGCTCCATGTTACTCAACATGCACCCAACCATTCCTATCAAAAGATCTGTAAGCGTACCAGCTTCCAACGAGTTGTACGGGTCCATTTTAAATCCGATACACCTTGATAAATCTCTACTGCGGATTTGACAGCCTTGGCCTGCAGAAATATATGACAGACTTTACATTCTGGGCAGGAATCTTGTCAAAACTCACTGCTGAGGTCACAATCACTCATCCCTCATTTTCTTTTATTTCACTCAAGGAATAATGATGTCTTATGGGATGTTGTTATCTTTATATCTCTAATAATTTTAAGCTTTCTTTTGAAGTATTAAATGTGAGCAAGGCGCACGCACAGCTAGCGAGAGCGTAGAACAGGAACAACATCCCCTCCTCCTGTGGTTTGAAATGGAGCGGGATAAGAGCTGTTGCCAAGGTCACAGCTCTGCATTTGCACAGCCATGGTTGTCAAAGGCTGAAAGGGCTCAAGCCCTTGAAACACCTTCTGGCTAGCTTCTCCATTCTGCATGTGGTGAAACTGCTAAAGGAAACAGAGAGGGTGAGGGAGAGGGGCTGGGAGGATGTGAGAGGGACAAGGCCAACGAGGAGGGAGTCTGCTCTTCACTGATACCAAACCCTACCACGCCATCACACTTTGAATAATTGTGAGGGACAGGCTGTGGGCACCTCTGAGCCAGAATGTAGCCCAGAATAATACCCCTCCTCGGGGCTTTCTCTGGCAGCCCTGCACTGAGGTCTTGATGGCAGCGCCATGCAAAGCCAGTTAGCAAAGCCAGTTAGCTACCTACAGTAGTTTGAGATCGCTGTTAATTTTGAAACTTTAACCCACTTTAGCTCCACCTTTTCTAAAAGAATGAGACATTCCAAATGTCTCAACTGAGGCTCGCTCAATGGTCTTTTCAGGGTGCTGCATTGTGGATGGACAGCCTATTCAGGCAGCTTTTTCAGGGTTTTGTCAGACAGGAATTTAGATTGGAGTCTTACATGACCTTTCCCAGGGGTCACTGGTTGGATCTGTTGGAGCTTTTGTTGGCACACCTGGGTGATGGAGCCTTGACAGAGCTACAAGCTCCCGTTTCACGTTTTGTGTGGGGCTGCGACAGGCAAAGCCCCTCGCTCCCCCAACAGAGCAGAGAATGGTTTGGGAGGCAGGTGATTTTATCAGACTTGTCACGAGTAATAAGGATTTTGACCAAAATATACGACTGATATAAAAGGTGAAAATAAAGCAGAATTAAAAATGTTTAATGAGTCTTTACCACTTGACAAAACTTTTTTTTTACCTCTGACTTAAAGATGCTGTCAAGAAAATTCCAAGATTTGCTTCTCATTACATTATATACGTGTGAAATGAGTTGCTGAAAGCATGTGCAAAGCTTTTAAACTTTGTCGCACTGAAATGTGGAGTTAGACCGCTAAACAGTTTCTCACCTGTCTTCAGCTCAAGTTTTTTTTTAGGCGGGGCTAAAACCTAACCTATCTACGTCACAACAACCTATCTACATCAGATCACAGCCGGGTTATATAATCTTCTGCATGGCTCCTCCTCTCACACGGTGAAACGCTATAAAAGCCTGGAGCTCATTTGCATAAGAGGTCATCCCACTGGACTTCAGTTCTACTCCTGCTGTAGTCAGATAGTTATTGTACATCAGCTAGCTGCTACAGGACGTCTCCCTCCACCCGCAAGTGCATCTTTCCTGGAAGCAAGAACCTCCAAAGCAGCGCTGTATCGCTATTTAAATTTCCTACTGATGAAGAAAGGAAAAAGAGGAGGATTGATTTCATGAAGAGCTAAAGGACACTTTAGGATTAACACCAACAGTCGCGTCTGCAGGGACCATTTCATGGCGGATTGTTTCAGCAACTTCCACCGGAGACAGACGGAGTTCACGGACGCACCGTTTCTCCTGCAGCGCGGAGCCGAACCGAGCTTCACCCTCCCGGCCGTTCATCTCCCGGTCGCACTGGCACCGTCCACCGCCGCCGGACCGCCGGTCGTGTCCACCGGCCGTGTCTGCCGCTGGACCGGACCGCGGCGCCGGACCGCCGGCCGTGTCCTCCTCCGCCGGACCGGACCTCACCGCCGGACCGCCAGCAGTCTCTACCGCTACCATCGGCAGTCTCGTCCACCACTGCCAGCAGTCCACCACTCAGCGTAAGTTCTGTGTGCTTGTTATAATTATACTAGATAACTTGTCCACAGTAACTCTGCTACATTTAGCCCACGGTGCAAACCGCTAATGTGATTTTATTCGTTGTAGAATAACTTTATTTTGGTGAAATGGGAGATAATGTGCTAATTAGCTTCTATTGAGCTCGTAGCAGAGTTCAGAGGAAAATGCTCCGATAACCGCGGATTTTTTTATGGCTGTCCATCTAGCTACGATAAGGAACTGTTATATATGTAACTCTGTATTTTACATGTCGGGGTGATGGTGAACATGGACCAGAGGAGATCTAATCCTCCTGATTAATGAGGGTTGTTGTTGTTGTACTCCGGTGTAGCGTTACAATCACCGACATCATGCATGAAGTCACCGAGAGGTTGGATGTCAGACGGACCGCTTAGTGGGGAAAAGAACTGCAGCCACAGGACTGTCATACACAACACTGAACACCTTCCAGCGAGTGGGCGGAGCTTCAGCTCCTTCAGGACACGCCCCCCCAGTCTCAGAGCAGAGAAGACTGATGATTTTCTCACCATTTCAAAGCCTAATTTAACAAACTTGTCGGTGTTTTTTTTTCATTCAAATTTGGTTGGGTAGTTAACAAATCATACTTCTGTGGTGTGATGAACTTGAAACTCATTTTCATTTCTACTTTACAGCATCTTTAATTCTAGCATGGCAACATAATATGAGTGCACAACACTGGCTGAAGCTGCTGCTTACTTGGCTCTAAAGTCCAAAGCAAAAACAGCAAAGTGACAACTTAGCAACAGCAAAGGACAACAAACAATGAATCAATCAAACTTTATTCATATAGCATTTTGTGTACATTTTGTGCAGTTCAAAATAAATAAATAAATAAATAAAAAAACACTTTGAGACCAAAACACACAGGACGATAGAAATAATAGAAGTGTAAAAGGTACACAGCAAATTTCTACAAAGAGTTTGATTTTGGGAGTTTATTTTCTAAGTTAGAATGTTGTGTTCAGTGTTACTCTTTGATGGGGTAATATTTTGGGGTTCATTCGCTGAGTGTTGAGGAGCATGATTCAACACTACTGTTAACTGCACAGCTTTGTTGCTGTATTAGCATTTCCCAGGATGCCTCAGTTATTTCTTCGTAACTTTTAAGAATAAAGCAACCAAATTTAGTTAAGACATGCTGTTTATTAATATTTCAATAAAGACATAATGATACATGAAATGGTGCTATCATTCAGAACTATAAGTGTACAAGGCAGGAACGTAACATATATGCCAATCACAGTCGCATTAATACATTGGTTAGTTTGCAACGTATTACAAAAAGTTTTCATGCAGCATTAATTGTTGCACACTGCACATAGTTGTTAAATATACATTTGTGAAAAATATGTTGTCAGTTCTAGCTAAAACCTTCATAGTGTGATGACATTTTAACTCCATGAATGTCAAACAATCCACACTTTTAAGTGTTGACTGTGAACACTGTGAAATAGTTCACATTCAAACAACTCAAGGTTAAAGTAAAAATTTACTCTTCATGGGAGTCAAGTTTTAACTCCCAAAGCGTTCAAGCTTCAACTCTGGAAAAGTGTTAAAAAAATCAACTCCAAGAAAAGAGTTCCTTTCACTCTGGTTGAGAGTGAATTCAATCGTCTCACATGTACAAGCAAAAATAGTTGATTTGAACTCAGAGAGAGTTCATTCCAAAGATGTGAATTTGCTGTGTAGATAACAAGGACAGAGAACAAAACTTAACAGTAAACATTACTTTAATGAAGATTTAATCAGGAGTATTGGTACAGTTTAAATTACCACCTCGTGGTTGAAGCCTCTGCCAACCAGCCAAGTTGTATTTACATCCATATCTGTCCAGATTTTAAATGTAGTGAAGACTTCGAAAGAATCCTTGCATGTGTTCACATGTTTGGCCAATACAACTGATTACAGCAACATCTACACTTGAAGCATAGAAGATTTATCCAATCAGCAGACTTTCAACGTTGACACCCAGGATTAGAGTCGCCAATTCAGTTTCTGACCAAATGAGAAATATGTTCACAATCCCCTTTTCTGTTCCTCAGTTATGGTGTTGAATAATGTCATGACATTTTTTTTTTTTACAGAAATTGATGTAACAGTGAAATTGAACTTTAACCTTTAGGATATAAAATGTCCTAATTTCATAATTGTTTTCTTGTTAAAGATTTTTGTGAAATTTCGTCATAATTGCTATTGAATTCTTGAGTTATTAGCCACAAATATGTGTTGTGAGGGCGATCTTTGACGTTTCGCCACTTAAATCTCATCTCGAGTCCAAGTGAATAATTTTCCCAAGTTCGAAGAAATTCCCTCGGAGGTTCTTGAGTTAACACCTTCACAAGAATGGTGCAGACAGACAAATATACGTCGTACGGACGGATGGAAAACCATCTAGTTATGGCTATAGTGCAGAAAAACAACAGAACAGTTCATAATACATGCAAATTATTTATATTATCAGTAGTTGGCTGACAGCAATAAGATATTGAATAACACTGCTATGGATGGATGGGTATGAAACTTTCAGGGGTTATATTTTTTTTTATCATTACTCATAACACCCAAATTGCACCTGTTTTTGCATTCAACCATTTTCCGGATCACTGGAGAACCCACAGTGGACCACTGGTTCAGTGGATTTTGGTTTCATATTAATTAATGAAACAACCTCACAGAATAATGAAATTTGTTCAAATAAATACATGCCAGAGCACAAGGTCCATAATTTAAAATAAATGATTTACTCATTTAGTGAAACTTTAATTGTGGGTATTAAATTCCACTTAGTATGATATTTAGAGTTTGAAATGAAATAGTTTCACTATCTTTATAATATCAAGTATAAACATTCTACAGAGTTGCTCAATACCCCTCTCACAGGCAGTTAGCTTTGTTTACCATAAATACAGGAAGCATAGAGGTTGGTTCTGTCCAAAAGCTTTTTGTTTAAAAAAAACAAATTGGCACATTATATGAATTTATTTCATCCTATTGTGCATGTGTTCATGCTAAGCTAACTCCGTGTGGTTTTAGTTTCATGGTTGGCGTACATGCAACAGATTTTTCAATCTTAACACCTTTTTCTATTTGGTAAAATTGTGTCACTTGAATAATTTTTTTCAGACCTGAAAAAGATCCTATAATTCCACATGCAATGGTACACCACATTATCAGGCAGTAATACGTTCTGTGTTGTAAATTGACTTGAAATGTAAAATGGGTGTAACTTCCCTTTCACACTATTCTCTGTGATTTGTCTAAATTATTAGTCACTGATAAATTACAACACAACATTTCCTGTGGAATATATTTTGAGTAAAAACAGTCAAATCAGAGCAATCATTTTAAAATCACTAGATGTCCCAGTAAAGTCCAGTATATTTCAAAGCAGTGTTCAGATTATAGTGGGTGGGTTCTGCAAACAAAACAACACATGAATGCAGCCCCCGAGGTATGATAAATATGTATAAACACCCATCACATATCCTGATCAGAGATGTTATAGGCAGCACCAATGCAGACCTGCTCACACACATTTAATGGATGTAATTAATTTCCTTAATAAGAAAAAGATCAGATCTCTGTGGCGGTCCAGCAATTTAAATGCTGGTCACAACTCATGTGCCTACAACTTTTACACTAAAAGTACATTTAAATGTAATATAGGGTAAAACTGTGGTCTTACATTATATAATTGTAGTGGATTAGAATTAATAGGAAGCAAAAAAGACAAGGAAAGTCAAATGTTCTGCTCTCATGTCCGTCACTCACCCGCAGCCTCTTGCGCAACATGGAATAGTTTCTTTTGCCCAGAAACTGAAAGCTGCAGCGGGTAACAACTACAAATTTACTGAATGTTCCACATCTAATCTTAGCGAGAGACACCAAAATCAGTGCAGATGTTACCTGCACAAACAAACACAGCTGAGTGAGAAAGGCCGTTCTCAACCACTAAGTGTTGTATCCCTGCAAGGAAATCTGGGAAATCTGAATATAGCCTCAAGGCTCCCAGTGTTATTGTAGGGATCGAGGTGGATGATGCAGAAACCATTGAGAAGCCACAGAAGGATGGTATTGGACCGGGCTTTGTTTGGATAAATACGTTCTGAGATTACGTGGTTTGCCAAAGTAGAGCCACTGGTTTTTGCTGAAACACTGGAGCTGTTTTTCTTTCAAAACTAAACAGGAACAAAAAAAAAAAAGGGGGGAGAGAACCAAAATGGGCCTCCACATGTTGAAAACTTCCACCTTGAAGAGTGATATGCTGCCTGGAGTCGTGGCGGCGTTAAAACTAGGTCCCTCAAAACTTACAAAAACACCATCCAGTACCAGCACATAACTGCAACAGCCTTATGGAGCATGTGCAAAAAAGAAAAGAACAAAGTTTAGTGCATACCTCAGCTAAACAATTTGTTGCGACAGCCTCTCAATATGGTCTGCTGTTTGAATTAGGAAATTATTATCAAAACATACCTGCGAGCTTCCGACAGCAGCATACTAACAGGGCCTTCAAAGAACTCGCCCCCGTCGCCTCTCTCTGAGTGCGCTGATCATAAAGGAGACTTTCCGGGGGCTTTTCATAAAGACAGAGTTCAGCAGGGTCAACTCCGGAGCGTCACGTCCATATCGCTCTGGCTTTCTGAACACCTGGCACCTGCTTTTCTCTTCTGCGAGCGGAAGCCAGGTCTGAGGGGGAGATAAAGTGCTGATTGTCCCTTTCCTGCCTTCTTTTTAGGCGGAAGTCGGAGGCATTGAAGTGAAACCACTTCAAGATGCCTCCCTGGTTACTCTTTACTGCCAGGGAGTCTCCGGACTAGTCTCTGCTGATTAATCAAAGTGCTCCATCATCAAACATTGATGCTCACACAATTCGCCAGCGCCTCAGCGGAGCGTGTAATGTCTAGAGATCATCATGCCCTCACAATGGTAATTGAAGGGCAATTGCGCATGCTATCTATAGATACGGGATCTACCGCAACCAATATGCAAGACGTAGGGCAACTGCCGATGTTCCACATATTTATGTACGGCAGCCAGCCACACATCCACAAAAAAAAAAGAAAAAAAAAAAGAGTTCAAAGCCTCCGAGACCCACATCTGACAAAGCTGCTCTTAGATGTGATGAAATGCATAATGAATAAGCTTGTATGTACCTGCATGGGACCCTCCTGCTTGTTCAGTACAGGACTTACTTTGATTACTAAGAATATTGGATGAGGAAGTGACTGGAGCATCTCAACAAGGTTTACACCCATGAAACTCCAAGTGCTCCAATTCTCCTGTTATATACTGTAGTCTATCTTTGTTTTTAGCTACATTGACAAAACCAGCAGCAATCATTTGCCTTTAAGTGTGAACAGTTTTTCATGTTTTTGACCAGGTCAGAACACAGTATAATTGCCACAAATTTTATTATGCACATGTTGCATCTTGCCCAGCCCGATCTACACAGCCCCATATATCGCGCCAAAGGGTGTAATACATCCGTGAGTCTACTGTGTCAGTGTCTCACTGAGGCGTGAAAAGTACATGAATCGATGACGAGGGTTGAAAAGAAGGAGGTAAACTACAAAGAGTGATAACATAGGGAGAAGGTCAAGGGTGGTTAGATGGCCCAAAAAGTCAATGTGGATTTCTTACATAAGTAAGTTATGATATAACGTGTTTACCTTACGTAACTGATGTTAAATAAGTTGCTACCTTACTTATGTAAAATTACTTATGTTAACCCAAACCATAAACTTTCCTAAACTGAACATTTTGGCAGGATACCAGGCTGATCTAAATGTCTTATTGTACAACGTGGGAAATGTCCAGATCAAAGTCATGCAATATCCCACATGCAATAAACTGTACTTGGGGTGATAATAGGTTCAAACTAATACTGACGAGTGGGCAGTGTGAATATATGTTCACTCTTACTGTTACTTCTTGTAACAAACACTTCCCTAAAAGCAAAGACTTCCAGCTTGTGTCACAGCCCTCGCTGGTGGCTGTTTCTGGTGTTATGGTTCAGTATGATGACTTTAGAACATTGGTTTGGGGCCTTAAAAATAGTTTGTCTGTGGTAGGTAGTTGGAGGCATTTTCCTGTAATTCAGCTGGGAGCTCTCCATGTTATAGAGAGGTGCCCAGTATTTAGAAAGCTAAGTGTGTGGCTGTGGTGTTGTCTCACCTAACCAGCATTACCCTGATGAAACCCCAGCAGGAAGACCAACAGGAAAAAAGTCTTCATACTCTGTACTTGGAGGGCAAAAAAAACAAGTTTCAGGAAAAAGAAATGAGAGAAAAGTTGGCCTCTAGTTAATACTTTCCAATTTCACTAGATATTTATCAGAATGCTGACACCTATAAAGCGCTGACGTTCTGCTTCATTTCCTGTTTTGCATCTTAAAAATGCTGACGCTCTGCAATGCGAATCACCTGAGAAAGCCTCTGCTTTTGCAAATCTACACATTGTCTTGTGCTGATCCTCACAGTCTTTACATTTGACTTTGCTTACACAGTGCGTGCCGCTCTTTTAAGTTGAAATGTCTTTCAGCGTGTTCAACACCAGGGCACCACCATCAACACTCCCTGATTTATCATGGGAGTCTGCTGACAGGTTAAAATGGGGAAATCTGTCGAGGGACATGATGTTTTTGGAACACCTTCTCATCCTTTAAAATCAGTGGAAACACAGGGAGGACGGGACAAATTGAGGACAGCTGAATGAACACATTCCCCATCTGTCATTTATTGTTTTTCCCCCATTCTGTAAGTCAGTCAGATAATTTAATTGTGGTGTGTGTGTGTGCTACAATCTATGATGCTCTGCTGTCTTGAAAAGGTAGATTTGAGTGATCAAGACATCAGGTGCGAGCTTATACTGTGAAATTAAAGAGTAAACAGAGTAAACAGGGCTCAACACTGAGGAGGAAAGCAGCCAAAAAAAGATAAATATATTTTTTTTAAAAAGGGGGGCCCTATGAATTGTATGAGCTCCCCTGTAGTTGAATTATAGATCTGCTCTCGTGTTTTTGTCTGGGTGATTGACAGAAGGGGAAGGCACATCTTCAGACCCCATGCCCCTGCCATGAAAGTGAAATGAAATTTCAAAATGTACCGCAAGAGCTCGGCAACCCTACAGCATCCCCGTTTCTGACTCAATGTCTGCGATAGGCAGTGAAATCTCCGTATTTGACCATAGTGGCTTCATGCAGTAATCATCTCCTTCCCTTATAAAACCATAGCACTTGTGGGAAAAGGTCCCCACTGTACTCCTTGTCTATGCATAACTGTCATTCACTGCATTTGTCCATGTTTTCCTGTGCCGCACAAATCATTTTCCATGCACTCTTAATTCTTCCCGGGGCCAAATAAATACATCCACACACTCTTCATTTTACATTTCATACTTGAGGTTTTTTTATTTTGACAGGAAATTTTCTTATCACCCTCTTCTCAGACACAATCAAGCACAGGCAGAGGATCTAATTAAAAATTTAATTTCAAAAGAATCCACAAAAATAACTCATGAGTGTTTCTCAGCTCATTGGGACACATCGGCTATTCAACAATATTGCCAGACCCAATGTTCATATTGGACAATTCTGCAAAAACCTCACAGAAAAATGCTTTTAACTTCCAATACCAACATTTTAACAGTTATATTCTATTACACAATGTGTGCAAATGGCTAGAAAACTATGGTGAAACTGTGCTTATATGTGCGACTTTCTCCAGATTTGCAGCTTCTAACCAAAGACCTCTGATTTTTAAGCTGAACGTTCCTCACTTTTGGCCTAATTTGTAGCTGGTAGCAAGGTTCAATCAATTGTCCAAACTTACTCTCCAGAGGTGAGGAGCAGTGGGGAGATACCATCGTAACTTTCCATGAACCAGGCCATTATTTGTTCCTATCTGGGAAGCAAACACCGTGCAAAAATTCAGATAATACAGGACCTTTATGGCTTCTAACACTTCCATGTATTCAGCATCGTTCCAAAGAACTTGGGGTTAAGGCCCTTGAAAACTTGGCTGGGTTTAAAAAAAAAAAAAAAAAAAAATATATATATATATATATATATATATATATATATATATATATAAATTTTATGTCTACAGTATAGACACAATATTAATGATTAAATACGAATACATTTAGATGCTAGTAGATACAAATCTTTAAATCTTGTTCAGTGGGACTGTGTGATTGTGAGTTCTCCAGCTGTCATCAAATTCTTATTCAGTTGTTGTTAAATGCTGATTGGTGCAACCACATACATGACAATACCCTTTCCTAATTGAGCCCCGCCCGCTTCAAACTAGTGAGACGTTCACAGCCTTAGACTGTATATAAAAGTGGATATGGGTTCCGGGTCTGACAAGTGAGGCCAATGCAGAAGTTCCATAAAGTGTAACACCACCGAGAGCCACGAGGGGTTGACTCCAAAAAGACTCTGGCTCCATAGAATCCCATTCAACTTTGTACAACAATACATTTTTGCCAAAAGTCATAATGGTGTATTTCAGTAAAGTCACTCCTATTACTTTTCTGGCAATCCATCTGAAAATAGGCCTCAAAAAGTGGTATGTTTGGGGGTGTGTCTGTTGGATTGACAGGCCTGTGGTGCAGTCAAGTTTCCGCCATAGGTGGGCAGGCGTAGTGTCCTCGGATTGCCCAATCAAATCGAGCCAGGTTTCCGCTGACTCCTTCTGAGCTCGTCCGACTATCATCACTCCTGGCTTTGAAAAACAAGATGGCAGTTGTGGTTTCGCAAATCTATTAATAACTACAGAATCTGAATGTTGTCACTACTTGGTTCAGGTTAGAGAATAATTGTAGTCATGGTTCAAAGAAACCAGTCATTACAGTTAAGTCAGGTAGACAGAATGGAGACAAGATGCAGACAGCAGACTTGGTTGCTAAAGACTTACATGTTGCACACCCAACCATCAACCTCACCCTCCTTCCTAAAGATATTTACAGACAAGTAAGGTAAATTTCCATCTCATGTCATTCGCACACATTTGACTGATGAATGTTTGAGTCTAATTATTTCATACAATGTGCTAACTGTTATCTGCGAGCTCGCAACAGATGCATCACTTGCGTCTCTGGTATTGTGTGCGTTAGATTTCAGCTCAGACTATAACTGAACTCAAAACTCGCCACAAACTGTTTTCTGTATTTCCCTCCAGTCTCCCTCCTTTACCCCTCTAATCTCTGTTCATTTATCAGGTAGATTGATGAAGCTGCAGGATTCGCCCTGGGCAAACTCGTATCTAATCGTCTCTTTCCATTGACTTTGCATTCACTGCCTCTAAAATTCTCTGAACATTCAGTTAAAGATGCACAGGTGGAAGTAGCGCGATGCTGGTAAAGTGACGTAAAACCTGAGACAGCAGTTATTATTCGCATAACCACAGGAGATCGCTGTCAGAAAAACACAAGCACAGTTTGTTTATGGGTTTATAGGGAGGACAATCTCCTTCATACTGGGAAATAAAAAATAAAACTTAGTTTTGGTATCTGTAGTTCCTCCCAGGTATTTCCAATATAATCAATAAGAAAGATTGAATTAACAATGCCTTGTTTGGAAGGAATTTCAGAACATTTTTGCTTGAGGAAAGAGGTATCCTTATTCGGCTATAAAAGACAAATCTCGTACGGAAATCTATACGAAATCTATTGTTTGGAAAATGATGTTGTTACTGCATGTACATATGTTGTACATATTGAATGTTCTTGTCCATGTTTGTAGGATTAATCAGTGTCGTAGCTTCCATGTGCAAAGTTTCTCGTGTTTAGTATTCTGGCTACAACAGCTGTGGGGAACCTTGTGAAGAGTATTCATCATTAAAGTTCAGTCAAACCAAGTGCGTGTCTTCCTCCCTCACTCAGCGCATCACACTCCTGCAGGGCGTACAGTATTTAATTTAGTCCAATCTTTAAAAATCAGCAAAACCATTCTTCTTGTTAATGGAGAGGAAATGTGCATGGCATGTCAACTAGTGGTTAACCTCACAGAAGTTTCCCAGTGTTAATCTTGGAAGAGCATCTGAGCTTTTTAATAGGAAAAGCCAATTAAAAATCAGTTAACATCTCTGAATCCGGCCATATACCTTATTTCTCTTTTTCTTTAAAAAAAAAAGAAAAAAAGAAGACACCTGAATAGCCTCACTGTTCCCAGCAGTAACCGAGAGACCCATGACTGCACCTAATCCGCAAATTATATAACACACGGGCCATTTCCCTATGTAATTCTGCAGGAAACAAAAGGACGGTTATTTCAGGGGAGCAGTGATTCTGCACAGCGCTGGCAGGGGCACGGTGGCTGCCTGAGAACAGCCTCCCTCTCTCAGCACCATGAAATGAAAATTTACATTCGCTTAGTGAAGCCGTGGTGCTCGGTGGTAGACAGCTGTATATTTAATGAGAGCGGGGAGATTTAATTACCTCTGTTTTAGCGGGCAAGACTTCTGCGGTGCAATGACAGGGGATATACAGTGCAGGGAGGAGGTGGCAGATGATTTCTCTGCTCGCATCTCAGCAGTCGCCGAGCCGAAGTGGAGCGGAGCTAGCTGGCACTGGGGCTGCAATTAATCCAAATTTATTCCACTGCTCTATAAGGCTGATCTGAAGGAGACGGTGGAAATAGTCAAGGCGGTGAGTCTCCACAAGAGAGGGAGGAAAACAAATAAATACGCGCTAAAAAACAGCCGCAATCTCCAGATCCTTTGCTGACATGTAACACTCATATTCTAATGTGATTATTAATGTTGTGAATTTTCCCCCCAAGGCCTTGTTTTTTTATCGCATCAGCAAAACTTCTTCAAGGCTACATCTGACATCTTCATGCTTATTTTCAGCTGCAGAACTCCAGCTTCTACAGAGGTGGGATGACAACAGGGTATCTGATGCAGTTATCAGCCCAACAACACTTCAACACATGCCAGATAAACCCCTTCTTCTGCAAATTCATCACTCTTTGAACTCGCATGTAGCATCGGTTCAGACATAATGTGCACTCTGTATTCCAATCAATGAGCAGCAGTCACACACCATCAAAAAAAAAAAGCTCAATTGGTGAGACTGAGATTATCACCATCTTCATTTCAGCATCAATTGGCAGAAGAATCAATTTAAGCGGTATCTGGTATCTCCACCCACCCACCCACACACACACACACACACACACACACACACACACACACACACACACACACACACACACACACACACACTGTAGCATGAAGTTTTATTTTATCATCATGGGAAATAATGAGAAACAGCAGAGTTTCTCTGAGCTGGTTTTAAGACTTAATTCTTTCTGAGGGGAGATAAAGTGAGTTGTTTTGACCATCATGCCATATTGAATATTCACAAAGATATAATTAAAATGCTGATAGCCATCAGAGTTGTTTTATGATAATGAGTCAAGGTCAAGGCAGGAAAATACATTCTCCCTTGCTTGAAGCCACAGTAGAAGGTCGTATTCAAAATGCAAAATATTTTCACTGTAATTAAGTGTATTCTGATTAGCAGCTGGAAAAGTAAATCAAGTTCATAATGAGGGAAGGAATGTTGGTATCATCGTTGATAGTGTTTTCTTCTTTACAACAATGACTCATTACAGTTGTTAACATTTCTTAATAAAAGCAGAATTTATTGATATTTTGTGCCCCATAGAAGCAACAGGATAAGTTAAGCAGACGTGGAGCGACACTGCAATCCAATATTAACATTAGCTTTGTTGGCAAGTAGCTTTAGCAGCTAGTCAATGAGTTACCAGCTAAGTTTGCTGCTGACATCGTTGGCTACCTCGTGGAGCTTTGGAACACAGAAAATTCAGAGCTTTTTTTTTTATTAAAATTTTTTTTTTAAAAAATGACCTTTTTAGCTGTGAAACCAAAACAATCAGCTGAAAAACACTCAAACCCTTTATTCAGTCAATGGAGACCCAGGAGTTGGGTGATCACTTTTGGGGGGTTTTGTGCTACCAGTGAAAGCAGCCACAGTATACATTGTCATTCATTCATTCTTAATATAAACATATGAATCAGTGTAGCTTTAAAGAAATTGACTCAGGTTTTTGTTTTCTATGGAGAATATTTACAATTAATACTGCTGCTGTTTTAAAGGTACTGTACAATATTCAATAAACAAGTTGTTTAATAGCCACATGATCAGATCCTGATCCTGGAGACTTTTCTTTACATTATTCTGTCTGCAGAGAAGCTGGACCTGGAAATAAATGTTAAAGCTGCAGTAATTGTTTTTATTTATCTATGTATTTATTTATTTTACCACTTGAGGGCTGCACAACAAGCAACACAACACCGACATGGTCTTGGCTTATAAAATTAGCGCAGCCATATTAGAAGCAGGTGCCTGTTTACAGTAGACAAATAGCAAAGGAGCATGTGTGATAAATGTCCAGCATTGCTTTTTTTTTTATTTTATTTTTTTTTAGCTCTCTTTCTGTCTCCACCAATTAACAAGGGGAAAAAAACTGGCTTTTTAGCTACTAAATCTCTACTTTGTTCACCGCCATTGTGAGCTGTAGTGCAGTAAGAGCTTTACATTTTTAGATCAGTTGTTAAAATGAAAGTATAGTACTGCAGCTTGAACTATATGTTGTAGGCTGAACCTAAGAACACCTGCAAGGCAACACACAGCAGTCTTTGGTGTCTATGTCCTTTTTATGACTATTGAACAGCATAAGGAGATCGCATTACCTGGATTGGTAAACTAATTTATGATGCTGAAACTTAATCAAAACAACAAATACATTTCCTCCAAAACCTATTGGGCCAAGAAAATTAGTTGCATATCAATGGTATTTTGTTGGAGACAAGTGTGGTCATAGTGCAGGTGGTACTGGTTGTTTTTGATGTATGTGTGTCCCCAGTATATCAGAGACAATACACGACTCTACAGTTCAGGGGAAATCATGTCTGTTCATAGACGATTCAATTCCGTTGGAGCCATGATTCAATCAGGAAAGTGATGGAAGTTAACAACAATACCACAGCTGCCTCTGGATACTGCCTGTACAGAATTTTTGATACTCAATTATTTTAATCCAGAAGTTCATTATTTATTAATTCACTGGGTCTGGTGGTTCATAATTTAGGTCCCAGAAAGTAAAAATTCAGCTATGTAGCAATTAAGGGGATGTTCAGCAACGGAGCCCGAATTCACCTCCAGCTAATGTTTATAATATTCAAATACCAGCATGGATTCCATTCCTCGGTATCATTATGACTCCTCACTGCACGGCAACTTTGAGTCAAACATGAGAATAGTTGGAGGCAATGTGTTCCTTGGGGTTTAGTGGAAATTAAAGTTTTAGAAATTGGTTCATGCCAATCAATGCGGCGAGGAAGGGGAGGGAGAAGCAAACTAAAGGGAGAGATGCAAGAAGAGAAAATAATGAGGCCAAGAGTGCAGGAAGGATAAACCGCCATGATGATTGGAGTGACAGTGACTGAGAGGAAGAGGAGGGGGAGACAGTCAGGGAAACCCAGACTCACTGAGTTCATCCTCAGCTACCAAAACTCCTCTGCAGCACTTTTCTCCTTACAAACTGCCAATCCACTCGAAGTGTCTCCTCGCTCCATCATCCTTCACCTCTCTATCCCACCCTCCCTCACACGCTCGCCACCACCATATTTTCCTTTCTTCCCGCCTTCCTCTGTTCCATTTCTTTCCCTTTCCTTCCTCACACTGTTTGGATTTTGGCAGACTTTCCCCCCCGCCTCCGCCACCACCACCACCATCGCTGCCCCCCCTCTGTCCCCCAGCCAGCAATGAATCACATGGAGGCCAGGGACCCAGAGGCTGCCAGGGCCTCCTGATGACTCCCAGCCCGGCCATAACAAGTGGCTGACAGCTCTATTTACATAAGAGCAGCAGGCAGCGCGGAGAACCAGCCCAGTCTAAGTTACACACACACACACACACACACACACACACACACACGCACACACTTGTACACAGTGCAAACGGCAAATATGTCATAATAACACTTGGTGTGGGTATGAATGAACGACCGGATAAATACAGGGGATGCACACTCAATGGGTTTTTTGGCCTCGGGGCGAAGAGCCAAGCATTTGTTTTTTAGGGAGTTTTTCCACATGAGTGCAAAGGGTGATGGGACTCGGGGGACGGGGGGCCTTTAGACCTCTATATCCGCCCCCGTCATACATCTCTCATCACGATATACCAAAGAGAGCAGAGTGAAGTATAGCTCTGTTGATTGATGCTTAGCTGTTATATTAGGGCTAATGTGCCTCTTTGACCTTTCATCTGGACACAAGTGCTGACCTCTCTGACTCTAATAATACAATGTCTGGCTGCATTTCAAAATGAAGAAATTATGATTTAAAAGCTACAAAATATGCAATTTAAATTCAAGAGCAACAACCAAAATCTGTAAATGATATGAAATTTTAACCTCGGCTTCAGCTTGAAGTTGCTGTTTATTATTAGGCAGGCTTTTCCCATATCATGTGAGGACACCAGTTTTGCAGGTGTGTTGTTGCTTATTTACCCCGGTGGGTAGCTAAGGGGAGAGATGGAGAGCGTACACTATCTCTCCCAGACTGACAGCTGGGGAGAATGTTTATGAAATAAACATGGGCCTGATGCAACGCTCAGAACCCGGCTCTGCAGTGGCCTTGGAAGCCTCCCGTATCATCCCACCAACCCTACCTCCCCTTCCCTGCTTTCTTTCATTCTTTTCCATCTCTCTGCAACACACACACACACACACACACACACACACACACACACACACACACACACACATACACACACACACACACACACACACACACACACACACACACACACACACACACACACATACACACACACACACACACACACACACATACACACACCCTGACACACGCATTTCCCCAGAGCTGTGGATACAAAGGTGCTCATGGGCCTAATGGGGTCAAACAGACTGTAAATCAATTGTAAAGCCTCCTCTCCGGGGCTTTCTCCGGAGGACGAGGCTGTGCCACTGAAGTCCTTCACTCTGCTCTACACGAGCAGCTGCAGCATACAGTCTGCGACACACGTATCAGGTTACACTGTGACGAAAATCACTGGGAGGATTTTACAGTACAAATGTTACAAGCAGTGATGATAAATGTCACCGAGGGTGCTCCAGACTGGTTATCAGTACCCAAGACAAGTCTGATGGATTGAGTTCATGGCGCTGAACTTTTTGTAAACTCACTGTACTTTCCTGAACTCTTCTGACACACACACACACACACACACACACACACACACACACACACACACACACACACACACACACACACACACACACATATGCTTGGTCATCGTAGGCCAAAACTGCATCCTGCCAGATTTGTTAGGAAACAGGCATTCATACTGGAGGAATGCATTATTATTTTCAAAGAAATGTGAATTCTCTTAAATTTTTGTGGAAGTGCTTATGAACAATAAGACAAATAATGTTGCTTTTTTGTTTTCTGTTATTCAGAAGTGGATTATTCTTTGATGCATTTGTTGAAAAAGGTCTGAGGCCTGTGACATTCAGGCCCAACTAAGTTTTTTTTTTTTTGTTACTCATCACATGTAAAAATGGTTGGAATCCACTGATTTCATCTTTAACAGTGTATTGATATTTTATTTTGAACTCTTCTAAACAGTACTTTGGGACACAATATTTCCCAAAAATTAAGTATGAAGTAGCATAAAATCGAAATACTCCAGTGAAATACAAACACTTCAGAATCGTAGTACATTCCCTCACTGCATGCACACACAGTCATGTTTTCTTCGCCTCAGAGGACATTACATTTCCTGGTGACTCACCTCAACCACAACTACCACTTGTGTGACCCTTAAGGCCCTTTCAGATACAGTACAACACAACAACATAACAAAAGCACCACTACAGTATGAAATCTATTATTTACAAAGGCTTGCACTGTGCCATGACAACTTTGAGCTTCATCACAGAAAGCTGCGCCCCGTGACAAATACCTGCATGACCAAAAGAAATGAAGCAGCCAGGCATGAGTGGAAAAACTGTTATTGTGCGAGTCTGATCTCCCTGAATTGTGTGACACAAGTTTGTGTTTGTGTTTGAGACATTGAGAGGGAAGCATTATTGGAAACTCGTTTCTAACCAAGAAGACATGTCAGGTGTGTTTTAACAGGTTGCTTCATGGTAGACAGTACATGTGGCGTAACATATATAATAAACAGAGCTTAAGTTTGTCATATGATTAATGACATTCTTTTTTGCACTGTACTAAAATAGACTGTATGTGAAAAGTGGACGTCATCCATTGGTTTCCTGAAGAGTGGTTTTGAAGCTCAGTTCTCGGTGACTCTGGCCGTCGCCACCTTGGCAGTGTCTGACTCAGCCTTACTCCACACTTATCCATAAATGGGCAAAGAGGTGGTGTGTGGGTGGAGCCAAGGCAGGCTGAATAAAGCCTGGATGCTGAAAGCCAGCCCGCCCCCAAAGATGCACAACTTGAAGTAAACCTTTCATACAATTTAAACAAGTGACGTACGTAACAGAACAGTTGTCATCGATAGCAAAATTAGCTTTAGAGACCAAAACCCTTTTTCATACCAGGAAATGTATTGCAGGTTTAACATTTTTGCATTTTAACATGGTGGTCCGTAGGGATGGATTCGTTTTTGGAGCCTCAAGTGGCTATTCAAGGAACTGCAGTTTTTGGCACTTCATTTTTCAGCCCCAGAGATCGCCTTTTTGGTATTAAGAATGATGGAAGCAGACGCTGTGACATAATTCCCCACTAAGAGTTTGAAAGCTCTGTGTTCAGGAAACTCACGCAGAACCGAGCAAAATAGTCCAATGTGCACTTACACCCAGAGTCAAGCTTTGCGCACATCGTTTTGTCTGAAAGGGCCTTTCCCAAACCTTACACTTAAACCAAGTCTTCACTCTAAAATTAAATGGGTTACCTCATAGGGACTTTCTTTGGTCCCCACAATGTGACTGTTAAATTTATGTCCCCACAATATGAGTAAATTGAGTACACACACACTTGCAGTCATGTTTTTATCATTTCAGAGGACATTGACATACATTTATTCTCTGGAGACTCATCCTAACTGTAACAATATTACTATTTGCTTAACCCTTTACATAAGCTTAAACCAAGAATTTGCCTTAGAATGTAACGCTTTACGTTATGGGCACTTTGTTTTTTCTCCCAAAAGGAGGTAGGTTCCCAAAATAACTGTGACTATGCGAACATATTTATGTCCTCACAACATAATAATAACACACTCATACACTAATGGTTGGATTTTTTTGAATATGCATACTGTATGTATATAATATGTGTAAAAAACATGACCTATTATAAATTAGGACAGTTAGACTTAACCAATTATTATACAAATATACTGTATATAAATGAATGAGTGCAAATTGATGCTTGCAGGCAGCGGCAAAGGCATGCTTACATACATACTTACTCTTAAGCAAGTCTCAGGACTCCTCCTCCTTATTATCCCAACTCAAACCTCTATACACACTGTATGTGCACATCTATACATATGCATATCTATGTTATGTACTCACGCAGACACTTCACACAAACCTCCACAATAAATCATAATCACAACAAAACATTCATTTTGAAAACCAAGTTAACATGTATCAGCGTTTTTCATATTTCATCAGCACAAAACCTGGATTTGAAAGATTCAATCTTGGTTTTGACTGAGCAACCTCACAAAAATCATGGACTTCTAAACATTCATGGATTCTGATGCACAATACAATTATGTACTGTATTGTACAAAATGTACAACAGTACAATACAGTAAATACCACACACACACATTCCCTAAAATACCTTCAACAATCTAACAAAGGCTCTTTCTTGTGCACAAGTTTTACAAGGCTGATTCTTATTGTCAGTAGCATGTCCTAATAAATGATAATGTTAGACTTTTGGCATGCTGCTTGTTGGCTGACTTGAAGTGCTGTTGAAAGGCTAATGGTGGTTCTGCATATTTTATTAGCAACCTGCAAATGACTGTTTCTGTAAATTCAGCGATGAGCCAAAATAGAAGGTGTGCTGACAGAAATATTTGTTTTTAGGTGTGATAGTAATGCTATGTCTGATAATATTTGATTGCTCTGCGTGTACGTTATACATATGAACAATATATTGACAGCAATACAATTAAAAAAAAAAAAAAGCAATCCCGCACAATAGAGTGTAGAAGATACATTTCAACAGCCAATCAATAGGGCAAAGTTTGTTTTAATCATGGCCTTGAGACGTTGCTCATTACAAATCAAGTGATATTGAGCGAATAAATCACTTTAATATGCATCTAATTCCTTAAAGTAAAGAGCGAAACCCCTTCCCCCAGCTGAACTCAGGGTTCAATGCTCCACAAGCATCCAAATCTCTGACTAATATCCTGAGCAGCTCAGGCGGTTGCTAGGAATAACAGGCCCCAGTCACTGTGGAGTATTGGCCTCCGTGTGCCATTATTTCCACAAACGACCGGAAAGAAAAGTCACTTGCTGGAGTAACAGCTCCCCGGACGGGAGGCTGTCGTGCAGACTGTGAAAAAGACACAGGTCGGTTGTTTGCCCGTGCTGCGAGAAAGAAAGAACACCAAGATCCTGCTCGAGTGCTGTATGTATTAGCGAGGGGGTTCTTTAACGATGGGCCTGTGATGGAAGGTGGCCCTCGCTTGGCCCCAACATCCCAGTTCTCTCCAAGCAAAAGTTCAGCTGGTTTAAAAAAGAAGCTCTAAAATCGTCTCACATCCATTCGAATTCAATCCTGTGGTTTTGAATGTTTTACTAGGTAGTTAACAAGACTAATGGTGCTTTTTGCTTTTAGTCCCCTCGGTAGAAATTGTAAATGATTCCTTTTTTTATTATCAGAGAGTGAGAATGAGCTGGAAATCTAAAATGTGTGCATTATTACAGAGGTGACCTCATTTATTTGAGGTCTGACTGTCAGAATAAGTGACCTCACTACCTGACTCACATCCTCAAAACTCAGTTGTTAATGAGATTTCCTCAGTTTAGATAATGTTTACCTAACTTAAAGTTTGTGCTAAAGTTGTAATATAATTTTTTTTCCCCAAATTGTAACTTCAGATCTAAACCTCTAGGGTGGAGCCTAAAATTGATTTGGGAGTGGTAGCCAAATAAGAGTTATGGGAATGGCATATATAACAGATCAGCTAATCAAACCACAATGATGTTTATTCAGTCAACACCACTTCACTGCAACATCTTGAGAAAGTTTCAGCCTCTTATAGCTCAACAAAAGCTCACACACGTAGAAGACGACAAGTAATTCAAAAAGGTAGCTAAAAGGTGTATCAGTTGCAGCGCTTGAAATGAGATCGTCATCAAATAAAAAACATCGCTGTCGTCGTTTGTGCCAAACAACATATATTTACAATCCAGTGACAGCACCCTCTAGTGGTTGTAGTAATTATAACGGGAGCAAAAGAGGATATCTGAGGCTCTGTAACTCAGTTAGCCTACCTAAGTTCTCATAGGGAGAAGGTCGGGGTGGATGGACGGTTCAATAAAACTGATCACTGTTTGCTACAAAATGATGGTTATTGTTTTTTGTTTTTTTTAGCCTTAAGCAAAATAGGACCTTCATTGTCATACTGACAATATAAACGTGGATATGTGGAGCATATCTTCAGCCATGAAGATACACAGAACACTTCCTGTGCAATAACCATGTTATCATCACCAAATCATCCTACTGTACCGACCTATCACACAGAGGCGGATTGTACGAGAGCATGACACAGAATCAAACTGAACTAAACCTTTTTATGAACTTTTCAACTTGTCAAGTGTTTTCTCCACTTACCTGACTTGCAGTGCTTGGCGCTGATGTGCACCTACTCCAATCTGATGGGAAACAAGCACTACCTCTGTCCTGTAACACAGGCTTACCCAGAGACTGTCAAAACTTGACTTCTGCAACAACAGGCATCTTGGAACGATTCCCCTTTTCACCCTGTTCACCTCTGCCTGTACCTGAATGACATGCTGTGATCACACACATCTGATGTTTCCCTGCCTTACAGCACCAGTGTCAGTCAGTATACAGTGGAGTCATTCTTACTGTTATCTTAACGTCTCTGAATCAATCCACTGACAACCATCAACACTGATTCCACTTCTAATGTTGCTAATTGGTTCGGCACGCTCATTCTGCAGAAAATACCTGCTGTGTTTTACAGTCGAACTGGACAACTAGTCAGTGAGACATGAGGAAGTCGTCATGTTGTATTGCTCTAAACTCACAGGAACCCACTCCTGCAGGCCAGGAGTTTTGGAGACTTGACTGTACTCTACCACTGTAATGATGTGCTGCAGTACTTTACTTTGCAGGGTATTGCATCATGATCAGTGGTAGCGTAAATCGTGAGAGACAGCCAGAGGGGCACTTTGCCCCTGCATTCTCAGCTTCATCTCATTTTTTCTTTATTACAACAAGGCTCAAGCCTGAATGAATTCAAGAAGTGACACGAGAGGTCAATCAGCTGCCAATAAAGTTCTCCTGTTTCAGTTCATAAAGTTAGTGTTCACATTTTAACCTTCCTGATGATAATTGTGTTTTCTCAGTGCTTCCTGCAAATATGAAGATCTCCATGACTGAAATACTATTTATGTTTCAGTTCAATGATATACTGATGGTGATACCTCTTATTACAATAATACATGCAACTGCAAACTGAGTTACGACAGCATGATGATATGGACTTCAAGCAAACAGGTTTAGCGAATGAGTTGTTCTGGCTTGCAAGCTACCTCATTGGTAAAACATCTGCTCGTAAACAAGTGCTCTCAACGGTTAGTCTTTGTTTCAACTCAAAGCCAGGCATAATGCAGAGGGGTGGTGACAACATGATGATGATTGAATAACATTTGCTGAAGTGAGCTACTGTGGCGAAGTGAGCATTTTAATTATTGTTACAGATTTGAAAATTATTAAACCTATTCTTTAAACAAAACATTCTGACCTCCTGCTTTTTTTTAATAATTACAAAAATAAATACTCAATACTTAAGTAGCTTCATTTGACTGATCATTTGTACCAAAGTCATTTTAGGATATCTGTACTTTGAATCAAACGTGGTTACAATTGACTGGAAACAGTTAGCTTAGCTTAGCTCATCTTGCCTGTCTGTCCAAAAGGAAACAATCTTGTCTACCAGCACCCAAAGCTCAGTGAAACATTCTTGTTTGTTTAATCTGTAAAAAAAAAAAAAAAAAGTGAAAGAAATGAAATGCTGCTGTCATCTTTGAACACAGCCAGGCTAAGATGGTTAGCTTGCTAAGATTAGTGAAGTGGATATGGGTAGCTTCACATTGAATAGTCAATAGTATTGATCTTCTCATCTAACCATCAGCAACAAGTACAAAGTGTATTTGTCAATTTGTTGAATTGTTTCTTTAAAGTGAACAGATACTGTATGTCAATTTGAACATCTACAATTCCATGAAAGCTCCTTCTGATAATGAATATGATATGATCAAATACTCCCAAACAGCTGCAAAATGGAGCTTCGGGTCACACTGATTTATTCAATGCCACGGGAAATGTTAAATACTGTACAGCAGAGTACATACAATTTAGAATTGCATAAAATAATAAAGCCTACCGTTTAATATGACACCTCTGGAACATGTGTACGAGAGGATGCATATTCACTCTTGTGAACTACTTTTGACTTAAGCCTGGTTTAATTAAGAGAGCATGCGTGTGACGCGCACAGATCCAGACATGCTCAGGGGCGTTTAATGCTGCAGGACCCGGTGAAGGTGGGGGCATCTTACCCTGGCCCAACTCCAATTACACTGCTTCTAAACTTCATACTGTAAAATTTCCATATTTCTCCCACCGGCCCAATGAAGAGTGTAAAGCAATATTTCTGGCAGGAGTAAAAGAACCAACACAAGGGAATCTCCCTTTAAGAAAACCTGAGGGGGCAAAGCAGTAAATTTCAGCTACTTTTACGGCGGTGTTTTCAAGATCTGAGGAAATTGAATCCAGCGCTGATATAGCCTCGACGCTTATTAAGCCCAGCCTTTTGTAATCGGAGAGAAGCTTGTTCTACAGCAGGTACACTTGCCAAGAAAGTGATTTCACTGAAGCGGCAACACTAGACCGAAAAGTTGTGAGACAAGAGGATTACTCTCCACCTGAAACATGATGTGGACAGAAGAATGGACATGTTCCAAATATTTTCCACCATGCTTCTTGCCCTGGCTCTAAATGTTTATGAATCCACTAATTTGACAATTCTTTGTGTGAATCACGGTTGACTTCCACTCAAAGCTAACAATGACGTTACTGCTGTCATGAACTGGAAGTGTTTACATTTGAAAATATTAACTGGGACCGCTGAAGTTAATCTAACACAGCTTTCTTGTCTTTTACAGCCGTTTAAAAGTTTTACTGTTCAATAAAGAGCAATTGGGCTGAGTCAAAGCTGGTGCTGTTTACCTATCAAGGGCACATGATTGATATAATAAAACACCCTTCTGTGTATTTTTCCAGCCTGCCAAAATCAAAGTCCCTGTTATTACCTGTGACTTTGAGCTTAAACAGCCCTTCAAGAGATTCAGTTCTGACATTGTTGTAATTTCTGAGTTTTGCTCACACTGTTACATCTGGAGGTTTGAGGTACTAAATTTGCCTGCTGCAGCTATTCAATGGAAAATAATAGTAGCCATTTTTGTGTCATTTTTTGTTATCACTGCATATGACTTTCATATATACATTTAATTATAAAGTTTAAGTATACATCTTCTGAACTTTTATCTAGTTTCAAACTACTTATTTTGTGTTGGGTTGCAAAATGTAAAATAGATCTCCTTGCTTGTAAAGAGTTCAGTAATTAGTTTTTCCTTTTTTTATAGGAATCATTTCTATATGCATGTAAATTATTACATTCTTACTTTCACTTTGCATATTTTGCAGTTTCCTATATTACATAAATAATAACTATAATTGATCAAATTTGATAGTAATATAGTCTGATGTTATTAACACAACAGTTTGTAACTTAACATATTTACTTTTGCAATACATTATTTAAAATTGTGAAGTTTAATCAAGAGTCAGGTCACGTGTCAACTATGTTGTATGAGCCTCCTTTACACTATTTAAACAATATGAGCGAGCTAATGTTAGTTTCATCTGTTAGCTAAATTATCTGTATGTTACACTTGCCAGTCACTGGGTGTAAAAGAGAAATTTCTGGACAGGACTTATGTGTCTCCACTCAATAAACACTTATATCAAACGGGGAATTTATGAATAGCTGATGAAGAAAGGGTCTGTATAAAAATATACCAAAGTGCCAGTTGCACCAGAGTGACGAAGTGCGGTGGGATGGCACCTAAGTAACTCTGCTCTTTCATGTAGGTTATAACATGGTTTTTAATGTAAGCAGCCTCAGCTTGGTCTGTTTGGCTGTGAATGAGGTGACGTGATGGCATTGAGCCCAGGAGACGGTGTGGAAGGCGTGGAAGATTATGGTTGGCACAACCCGTCTGTGGCCTGGAGGCTTTCTGGGAGGCAGCTGGGAGCTCGGCTCAGGTGGAATGAGGTCATAGCAGTCATGTGAGACGGGGACGGAGACGGAGACACAGAGCAGCTCCATGGGTTATTGCCCGATGGCTGCCTCTTTGTGAATATGTGTGTGTGTACATGCTGACATGTCTGCTATAGACATTATGCACCAGAGGCTGAATTTATCAAGTGGAATGAAAAAGAAAAGACACTTCACTTTTCTTCCTACTCAGAGAAACTTTTACATGATTTTGTATATCTCTTATAGCAAAATTGACACTGCATGGGTGACAGAACTCCGAGATTGATCTCCAGGGTGGCTGAGTATAAAAGGGAGGTGAGCAACAGGGCTTTGAACCTAAAGAGAAATTAACTAATTATTTCTTCATTTTCAAGACTACATTGCACACATGTAACGTACAATGGGCAGATCCGGCTAAAGTCTGATTTACTATACCTGCTCTAACCATATTGCAAAAGTGATTACTTTGATTTGATTTTTTTTGGATTTTATACACTTTATTAATCCCCGAGGGGAAATTTCTTCACTACAGCAGGGGGGCTCTCAGGGGGGAGCTGCTGCAGCAGGCTACCACTAGCGCGGCGCCAGGTAACCTGACCTGAGGTGCATGTTTTTGGATGATGGGAGGAAGCCGGAGAACCCGGAGAGAACCCACGTAAGCACAGGGAGAACATGCAAACTCCGCACAGAAAGGCCCAGGACCGGATTCGAACCCGGAACCTTTTTTTTGCTGTGAGGTGACAGTGCTAACCACTGCACCACCGTGCCGCACACATTACTTATGTGATCACTGCTCTTTAAAGATAACTACTTCATTTTACTTGAAGTTAGAGTAAGTTTCTTGAAGATTTGGTTTTCTGCAGATCCTGTTAAGAGCTTGTTGGCCCTTTTAAAGAAGTCCTAATATATGTGTCAATCTTAAAAGACTTAAATACAGTCCCTTGTGTTGCTTTGCAGATTTCAGCCTGTTGGCTAAAATCACATCTTACACGGAATTAAATGTCAAAGCACATAATCAATTTGTATAAAAGAGGAAGTGTTAGTCATAAAACAGCAATTAAACACTTAAAAAAAAAACAAGCAATAAAAGACCATGAAAAGAACAATATTGGAGTGTTAAACAGCAAGTGTTAAACTGCAGATTGAACATCTATCTATCAATCGATCAGGGCCAGAACATCAAAGGCACCTTTTGTTTTTAGTCGAAAGAACCAGTTAACCAGTAAAAGGGCGGAGCAGGGCACAGACGTACACAGGTTATTGACCATGAAGAGCTCTGTGTGTGAGGACAAGACCTTAAAATGAATCCTAAACTGAATGGGAAGTGTATGTAAAGAGGACAGGTTGAGTGTAAAACGTGCTGTTTTGCTGGATCTGGTTAAAAGCCGAGCAGCACGGACAAATAGCTGAGGCAGGTGAAAATGGAATGATATTAGTGCATGGAAATAAAATACCTTTTGAATCTCCAACTATTTCAGTACAATTATGAATTGTTGAAAAGGAGGTAGTGAAATTCAACATTCAAAATTGTAAACTATTATGCAGTTATGTTAAGTATGGATGCAAATGTAGCACAATGTGTATTGTATAATCATTGTCATTATGCACTCTGCTTTCCATAAAACTGTTTTATTCTGCAGTGTCTAACATAATGATTCTCACTCTGCTGCTTAAAATTAATATACCAGAACACTTAGACACTTTTTATGGATTTCAGACAGATTAAATAAAACGAATCGTAAACCATTGTGAAATAATATATTCTCTGGGAAGAGACATGGTGTACTAAAACCCTTTAAACAGGTTCATTTGCATGGGAAATAAATCCATTGAGGGGAATTTCTTTCAATTTTATTAAAAGAATGGTTGAAGATTCAACATTAGATTAAATGACTTGTCATGATGAGTTAGAGCCTTGTAGCTTTTCATGCTACAATAAGTCATTTTCTTGAGCCCTTACTTTAGAAACAATATATCAATATAAGTAGTCTGGTGGTTAAACTGTACCCGAGGAGTCTGCAGAGGGAAGTGAGATGTGCGCGTCTTCCTGAAGGTTCCATAATGCATCCTACAGGCCCAAACATAAACCATCCAGCTCACGTTGCACAACCCCAGAGGAAATGTATAGATTTAGATAAGAGTCTGAACAAACATTTCAGTTTGGCTTCGCTCATGTGAAGGTTTTATTTTGAGCAGTTTGTCTGGAAGGTCAGAGAGAGTCACCTCGTGTTGGAGGATGTTGTGTCTCTGGCTTCTTCCCAGTTTTATTTCTGCTTACATTAAACATCACAACAGCAAAAACACTCTTAAGCTGCAACATGCAGCAGCACATGTTTTCAACCTGCACCTGCTTTTGTGTTTTATTCTGTCAAACACACATCTTTAAAGCTTTAAAGCTGGAATTAATATAAAGACACGATAAAATTAAGGTAAACATCCATTTTTGTCTCATATATAGAGACCCACTACATACTTTACATCTACTCCTTGAGGCCTGAAAACAGACGCTCATTTGGGTTTACAAAAGACTTAGTAAAGAACTAGTGATTTCCTCACCTGATATCCCTTTACAGGAAGAGATCAGGTATTTCCAAAGCTCAAGTTGGAAATATGAGAAGGCTTTCTTCTAATCACTCTGTTCATATATTGTTACATACTGAACGGAAACAGTTAAGTGAGAGTGGAAACAGTAAAGCTGATCTGCCTGAGAGATTGATGTGACTTTCCAGGTGATCTTCCCATGGCTGTTTCAGTATCCACGTTGCTTTCAAAGAAAAGCGAGTCTTTGAAAACGATGAAAAATAGAAATGAAAAGAATTCAGCTGATGTGCGTTTTTTTTTTAAAACTCCTGATAAGCGCTTGGATCGGGCAGCAGTATCGTCAGCTGGGAAGTGTACAGGAAAGAGGGTGGAAAAAAAAAGTCTGAAACTGTATCTGCGACACACCTGCTCTTAACAGGTCAGCTGCCCTGTGAAAATCAAGCCTCTTTTCATTGGCAGTGTTAAGAAAATCACACCGTGCCTTGCGCAAATTTCACAATAAAGGCAGCGGGAACAGAAGGCCGGATTTGCTCTTTTGACCCTGTTGTGTTTCCACTCCTTTAAGTTTGCAACACTCCGAGGTCTGTGGCTGGTTCCATTAAAGGAAAACTGGCCTCCTTTGGAGGCTCGCCCTTCTGTGGGAAGATTCTCGACGAGACACAGCCGCAACTTGATCCACTCCGCATCCATTGATTTCAGTGTCATGACCCACCATTTGTACACAAAGATCATGGAGTTCGTATGTACTGTAGGCATGTTTATGCAACAAACCTGACAATAAAAGAAATAACCAAAACATAAATAACTTTTAGAAAGTTCTCAAACATGTCTTCTTAAGATGTATTTGTTTTTATCTTTGAATATAAAAGTGGTTGAGGTTTGGGGGATTTTTTGTTCTGACAGTGGAGTAGTTATTGGTCAGTCTGGCACTTAGATACGGGCTGAAATAGCTCAACATCTGCTCGTTGGATTGCCATGATATTTTGTACAAACATTCATGGTGCCCAGATGATGAGCTGTGTTGACTTTGATCTCCTGATTCTTTCTCTGGTACCACCATGAGGTTGGTATTTTCAGTTAGATGTCTCAACAAACATTGGCTACATCTCAATGTACGTACCTCCTGTAGTACACTTACTTGTGTAGTGCGTGAACTCGACAGGGTACCGTTGTCTCAAATTAAACATGGTTGTTAGGTATTTACTGGAAACACCGACCACTGCATTTGAATGCATCACCTGCGATAATATCTGACGGCTTTGAATGATGGTTTCACCTAAAACTGAACGTGTTTTTGCTCCCTCTGTTTTACACAAACAATAAACATACTGTTGACTTCTATCTAGCAGTATGGTTGTACTTGATGAAAAGAAAGCAATTTTTTTGTTGTGTTATGTACAACTTGTTCACTGCAACCACTGTAGCTTCCTCGCCTCAGCCACTAATTTCAGCAGTTTGAAAATAGATGGTGGTGCCTCCCTTTCAGCTACATAGCTACTTGTTTAATACTCAATATTTGTGTTTACCTTTATGAGAACACCAGGTTCAGGTTTGCACTCAAAATACTAAGTGTAAGTACATGATTTGAGACACAACCATTGTTTGGTAAATCCCACAGGATGAATTGTAAAAACGGGGATGGGCATCTGAAAGCAAATTACATTAAAGATTAATGATGCTGCCATCACTATTTGGTGCAAACTAGCAAATGTCACCAAACGAATACTAAATCGGTGAACACTATGCCAATAATCATCAGTATGTTTGTGTTGTTGTTTTAAGCATGTTAACACGATGACGTCTGCAAAGTCTCAGAGCTGCTAGCGTGGGTGTAGCCCAACCTTTTGGCACATTGCTCCACACCCTAAAGCGTGCACTTTTATGACTTTGGGTGTCAACTCTTAAACAATCTTGCTCATGCGAGGAAACCACAGTCCAGTAACACAATGTATGATTACACCCAATATGAAACCTGCAGACTGTGATGAAGACTCCGATAAACCCATCAAGCCCAAATTGCACTGTGGCATTGGAACACAATGTCGAACAGGCCCAGACCAGTATATGTCTCATCATCCAGCCCAGCCGCAAGCCACACACTGATGATAATGAGTCTCCGTCAGTGGCATCCAGCAGTATTGAACCAGATCCTGTGTGTCAAGGGAGCAGCCGAGGCAGAGGCACATCCCTTCTACCTCTAAGCCCTGTCACCAGCTTGTATTCAGGCTCGGCTGATTAAAACTGATGGGGTGACATGATTGTGACCTGTATGGATTTCTGACGCTCCCAGCCACACTGCCCGACTACATGTGTCTCCTTCCTTTGACAAACCCACCTGGGAGCCCTCCGAACCGAGCTGCAGAATGCATAATTTAAGAGGCAGCAGGCAATCAATACCAAAAACAGTAACAACAAGGGCTGGAGAGAAAGAGCTGTGGAGAGAGGAAGAGGCAGGCATCTAAAGTTCCCAGCCATGTCCATCAGCAGCAGCTGTATTAACTTCTAATCCTAGTGTGAATTTCCCATCTTGACATGAAACTTCTGCAAGGCACAATAATCCTCTTCAGGAGTTAAGTCCACGTGGAGCAGTATCATTCTTAAAGGTTAACATGATACATTATCATCCTGCCATTGATTCCAATAGGCATTCAAACTTTGTGCTGCATGAAGATAAATACAGTGATTTTAAGCCAACACATTGCAAACCGTACTTCTTGCATTTAATTCAATAAAAAAGTTAAATTAGAATAGAAATTATGCAGCTTAATTACCATCTTAGTGATTCAAATAATGTTTTAAACATGATGTTTTTTTTCCCCAAAACTAGCCAGCAAATAGAGCATATTACAGTCCAATCAGTACAATCCATTTGAAATGTATTTTTCCATGCAGCAGGAGATTGTTGTGTTTAACTTCTGTGATTGACGTCTGCTTCTCCCCAACAAATTCCTTTCCATTCTGGCATTTCCTCACTGTCACTCTCACTGGAGGCTAAAGAGAAACTGTGGCTTTTTATAAAGATTAAGGGACATTTCTCGCATTTCCCCCCAAAAAAAGAACTAATTTGAAAATTGGGAGCCAAACCACACACGACAATGAGAAGAAAAGTAGTCGAGCATCTACAGTGTGGTTAGTGTAATGAGCCATACTGGCATTACTCCTGGCAAGCAGACTGCAGTCCACACAAAGTAGGAAACACACTGCACAACACTCCTTAACCCCACATGGTGCAATTCAAATGCGTCGAAACAATGAAGGTTTTATGAGTCTGATTTGAACTCATTATTGGCTCAATGCAAAAGGCAAACTGTGCTGATTGTGTGATAGCTGGAACTGCTGTCTAAGGTGGATTTAAGATACTTTGCACTTTCATGATTGGTCATTAAACACTATTTAATTATGCAACTAGAGGACTGTTTTAGCAGGCCCAGCAAGTTCACTTAAATCGTTTGTATTTAATAATGTTTTCCTGTCATTAAAACTACCCTAAATACATCCATTGTCGAGAAAAGTGTAGTGAAGTGTACTGCAGTCTCTTTTTGCCAGTGTCATGGTCAGTGTGAGATCCCCTGAACTAGTTTACTGAGAGCCTCAAAGGCCAGTAGTGTGTCAGTGTGAGATGAGCCCTGACAGCCTGCAGCTGGACAGGGACCTGCTGCCTCTTGTGTCTACATCTGGCTCCAGTGACTCACTCCACAGTGCTGTAGAGTTACACTTACAGCAGAGAAGTGTGCTGTCCTACTGTACATTACAGTTATTTATTCAATAAAGTTCTGTTTTGTCTGCGTGTTCAGTGGTGACTTGGGGTTGGAGGTGTGGAGGAAAGAGGCGATTAACCCTTGAGACTCCTACTAACTCCAACACTTGCTTACATAGTGTGCTGTCTTAGCCAGCTTGAACAAAGTTGGTCAAGACTTTGTGAGGCTGTGTAAAACTTACACAGTGTAGACAGGGCGCAAGGGGCGACGCATGCTGTCACTGGAGCAAAGCTAACATTAGCTATAGAAGCAAATTTGTGAGTGTCAAGGTGTTAAATGAATTGATATTTCATAAAAAAAATGAACAAAATGACAATGTGTCTTTAAACAAGAGCTTTAAATAATGAGTTCCAGCTTACTCTTTGATCACTTTTCATAGCAGCCTCAGTGGAAAAAGCGCTAAAAACCCACTTGGTGGTCAGCACTAAGAAACAAGTGAGAGACAGACACAGTTGGTGACAAGCTGGTGAACATAATAGTAGAGCAATTAGCAGCTGACGAGCCAGATATTTCAGTGAGTATTGGTGGAGACCACAAACAGAGCTAAAAGAGGGAATAACAATGTCCATTGCTTTTTCTCTAATAAGTTGATGGGTTGAGTGGCATAATTTTTCAAGTAATATAACAATATATAAATTTTGCTGCTGAGTGATCAGCAAAGTAATAGTAATTATTAAATGAGTAACACAGTGACTGTGATTTAAGTAACTTTTGCAACAACGGAAAGCAAAGTAAAAAAAAAAAAAAAAAAAAAAAAAAGTGATGTATTTTGCTAAGTACCGTAGAAGTACAAATATAGAGGTATGTGCATAGTACTAGTTGAGCAACTGCATTGATAAATTAGGCTAATTTCAGTGCAAAAAAACCAACAATTTAAAATCTACTCAAAACAGTCAAACAGACTGGATAATCCATCTTTGTTAATCTTTTCTTTATTGGGGTCCAATTCATTTCCCTTTCATTTCATAGCTCATTATTGTACTCTGTGTGTTCGTCAGTTTGCATCTCACTTCTAATAACCTGAGTGGGAAGGCAGAAACAGGCTCAGTGAAGCTGGACTTTGTCCAAAACACACTAAATGGAACTTCATTACAGAACACTACTGCAGGTGGTGCAATGAAGAGCACACAGAAGACTGCTCTATTTCATCTTTATGCTATTTGAATTTTTTTACCAGTGCAAATGAAGTGTAAACGTGGATGAATATGTATGTCACACTGTATGTCATGCTATAAATTGGGCAATGTACAGCATAAGGGTATGGCAGGATATTTGGAAGCCTGGTCTCCTCTTTCTGTTGAACGCAAATGCATGGCACTTTGGGATAATTGGAACTATACAGAGACAGTCTAGATAAAGGGCTTATGGGAGTGAATAGGTTGAATCAAAAAGGCTGCCTGAATGACTTGCCTCTGACTCTGCCTTGATTGACACTCTAAATACAGTCATGACGGGGGAGCTGGAGCTCTAGCTTAGGGAAAGCTTCTGCCTGGGGTTTTTCCCGCTCCCTTGTTTTTAATTAGTCACGCTGAAACCTGTAACTGGAGCCGGGGCTTAAGCAAATTTAATTGCTACATAATAGCTAGTTTAATACAATTGTGGAGCAATTAGGATGGATATTTGTTGCCGGCTGGCATAATAATGCTTGCGGTGTCTTACTGTCTCTCCCTCCCCAACTTGCAGTATTGAAGTGTTTTCTGCCAGGGGATTTCTCCATGGGCACTGGGCACAGATGTGCTCCTGAGTACAGCATATGGGGCTCTGGCTCCTTCAAAAACATTGCTCCAGAGTAGCATTTACTCATTTATTTCCCCAGACCTGCAGAAATATCCAAATTAGAATGAATCACTATCTCTCTACAGGCTGTAGTTTGACTTCCACGTATGCCTGAGAATTTGGTAGGGACAGTTGTGGTGAAATATCCTTTGCTGATTTGTGGAGTTCACACTCCTGCTATGTCCATCCGAGGTTTAGATTGCATGGCATACTGCACCAAACTATAGTAAGACTGCAGCACCATCAGCTATATGACTGTCATAGCTGTCAAATGTCTCATTACCCCCATGTCAAGTCAAAGGTGTGTTCATATTTATGTCATGAGGCTGCGCTTTATGGGAAATGGTGGTACAACCTATTATTTATTGAAGGGACGGTGACAGACAATGTACCCGAGGAAGTCTGAAAAGTGAAAAATAACATTCCTTTCCCTTAATAAGGCTGTCTTGTCAAACATTTATGGGACAGAAAGAAAACAAGGGCAGAAGCGTACGTTTATTGACATCATGATTGGGGGAGGCTGTCACAGGATACAGGTTATGGAGAGTACCAAAGAAAAATCAGGCATTGTGTTTGGAGGAAGTGCTTATCACTGAATTGCCCCAAGGCCTTTTCAAAAGAGCAACAGGCTGTGTTTTGTGGTGTTTTGTGTGTGACTTTTGTGTGTGTGTGTGAAAGCTATAACCCATATCTATTACCAGGAAACTGCAAACCCAAGAGTCACGCTCCAGTACCAAATTTTCATTATTTGAAAAAAGAAAAAATAGACACCTTGTCATGCAAAATGCCTGCAGGCAAAGTTTAAATACTGAAATATTATTAATTTTGAAAACAAACACAAAGTTTTTTTGATCGAAAGCAACTATCTTTTCTTTCTTACTGTAAATGTGAATATACATGTCAAAAAGATGATTAAAACGGGCACCAACATGCTTTCACATACATAAAATCATGCAGAAAGGCCACAGTGCCATTTATTTTGTTAGATAATGTATTGACTGATGTATAGTTTTTGAGGTATTTTCCACCCACTTGGAGAAAAGAGAGGTTTAAAAAAAGGAAAAAAAAAATAGTGAAACTGTAGTATTAGCCTTAAATAATATCGCTGATGGGTAGCAAAACGTAATGTTAGCGATAAGAGACTCTTTTATAATTCTGATAAATAATGCAGATAGATACAAGCCTCAGTCCATCATTAGGAAAGTGTTGCTGCAATTTAGCAAATGAGGCAAACAGGCGACTAATGCATGTCCCTGTTGGTGCTTAAATTTTTGATACAAATTCTAATTACACAATTATCAGGCAAATGGAGCTGGGTATTTGAGGGGCACACGGTGGAGGGCTCTGAAAGCCATAATTGGGATCTGATGGTCAGGGGCCGCTCATTAATTGACCCCCGCTGATCTGAGCTGAACAGAACAGTCAATAGAGGGCTGTTAACTATGCAACATTCACATGCACGGGGGCACTGTAAATGAAGATGGCAGCAGCCACTCTCTGCTGGAGCTGTTGTCAGCTGAAGCTGTGGGTGGATGATTGGGACGGGCTGGTAACACACTTTTCCAAACCCCCTACTCGGCCGCGACATCACCAAACAATGAGAGGAGACGGCTTACGCTCAGCAAGCCTCTTTGAAAGCAGAGATTCAAAAAAGAGAATGGCGTGTCCGTGCCAGCAGTGAGATGTGGTTCCCGCTGGGCCCTGGGGGCTTTGGCCAGACAAACACAGTGCCCAGAGGTGGCGTCGATTTACTGGCTAGCGGACATTTGGGAAGCTAGACGTGTCTCCTTTTACCGAGCCAAAGAAGTTGTGGCACCTACCAGAGCAATGACAGACGCTGGTGACAGATTTTGCATGAAGTTAACAGAATTTGTCCAAGTCTCAGCATGATTTGTCACACTTCATGTGGCCATAGAGGAACAGGGAGAATGGATGGAGGTGTAGTTCATGTTAGTCTGATGTTCCACTCTGGAACTGGCCCAGTGACCAGGCAGCCATCCAGTAAGCTGTCCAGCCACCTCATCAACCAGACAAATGAACCAAGTGTTTGTGAAAGACATCAGCAGGGGACACCCTGCACCTGGGGCTGAGTAAACTTTTTTCATGCTTTTCAACAACTTACCCTCTTTCTTTCTGGTCCCTCTTTTTTTTTTTTTTATCACCAGGGGGTATAACACACTTTGAAAAAGAAAACATTTCCTACCAGCTTGCCTTAAGACAAGCCTTTGTTTCTTTCTCACCACCTCCTGCTGGCAGAACACTGCTTAATAGTCTGCTGATAATGTTTCCTTTCCCGTTGCTAAGTCCACAACCATTTCTGCAAGAGGCTTGATGCTGTTGGAGTTTGTTGATAGCAAACATAAATCATCAATATGCTGCTTGAGTTTCCAGATGGAAGCCATCGTATATATATGCTGAAACATATATTTAGACATACTGTGATTGACCAGTAGACATGAGAGTGCAGAGGTCAGGATGTTTATGTCCCTCGTGATTATAAGTCAAGACAATGGGGAACATTTGGATGATGCACAGGGGTATGGCTCCATCCTGTAAAAACACACAGCCCTCTGGGATATGTGGATTAACTGTTTGACCCCCTCAACCTCAGCGATTTAACACACCAGGAACGTTCTTTGTGCGTGAGCCTGTACTATTTTCTCTGTTGCATCATGATTGCATCATTACTTTGCTAGCAGCTACATATCCCTACTCACCTTAAAGTGTCTCAAAAGTAACTGGAAGACATATTCAAATATTCCGAAAATACGAGATTTTTTTTTCTTTCAACGTCCCTGCTCAGGGATATCCAGAGAGTCGTCATGCAAGCCGAGGGCTATATTCCCTAGGCTGTTATTGTAAGTAAACTCCAGAATGTGCCAGTATGAATTCAAGTTTTCGAGGACTCTACGATAGGAACAACAGAACCAGGTATTTAAAGCAACAGTCTCTGGATGAAATGTGAGTAAAAAGATAGACCCCATATCTCCCATATTTGTCCGACGGCTATAAGGATACATCCAAAAGTCAGTTTTCTTTGTTTCCCAAAGGAAAGTCCAAAACAATATGTGTAAATTTAACAGGTTATGATTTTACATGTGGTTCAGACAGGTAATGTGCAAGCTTGAGAGATCATGTTTTTTTTATACCTTTAAATTTAAGTCCTGTTTCTTTTTTCTTCTGTTTCATTTCCGTGTGACATTTAAACATTAGCCCAACTCGCATGGACATGTCTTCACATCAGGTTGTGCAATGTGGGGTGAATTTGTGAGTTCAAACTGACTTAAGTATGCAGTCAAGTTGTCTCTAAAATCTGCCTTGCGTTCTAGGTGAACCACGGACTGGGCACAAAAATGGACTACGTGTTCCACTTTACAAAAGTGGGGCCAATATATTGCGGCAATAGGTGCAACTATTTGGTGGTGGTGAGGATATTTGCGACTTGAGTACATAAATGATCAGGGCGTGGTGACATGACAGCAAGATCCTGCTCCCTGTTTTTTACTATTGTGGATGTTTTTTCAAGATTGGACCTGCCGAAAAAATTCGAAAGGTCTCCATGATCCCTTAGATTTTTAGTTAGTAGAGTTTATTGCAGAACAACTCATGTTGGGATTTTTCTTTTGGCTATTGTCCGTCCGGATGAGGAGGGGTTTATGACCTTTAGCCTTCCACTAGGCGTCAATCCATTTTCACTCCACCTCTTGTGAGCTGTTTTTCCGTTATGGGAATGTAATGACCCGTAACCTTAAAGTTCTGAACACTTTGAAAACATGTGCAGCAAAAGTGGGCGGTTCTGTTTAGCTTTTTACAAACAAGGATAGATCAAATGTACAGGTCATTGAACAAGCAACACACTGAGGACATACATCATTAAAAACATAGAGCGGGATTGGCGTCAAATTTTCTATTCTTTTTAAAATATAAAGTTTAAAATGTTTCCGTCACAGATGTGTACACAGAAGCAAAATGGTTACAGCTATGTTTTTTCTTGTAGCTGAGACTAGTTACAAGCAACTGCCCTGCGAGTACCTAGAAATTGATTTAATACCATCTCTGACGGGTGCTGAAATATATTTCCCAGAAGTTGTCTCTGTAAGTTCCTGTTGTGGAAAAGTTATGAGGGTTGTATTATTCTTCTCATATTACTCCAAATAAGAAAGGAAATAAGCATATTTACCAAATTGTCAACCTTTATTTAATAGTCCCAACTGTAGATGAACATTGACATCATGTATTTTGTCTTGCTTTGAGTTTGGATTTCAGGGATGAACGTGCTGCGAGAACTTGGGTGTGAATCTTTTCAAACACCTTCCTGCAACCAAAGACCAGGCTCTTTAAATATGTATGCTAATTCTGGGTTCTTTTTCTGGGGTCAGCGTGTGGATCCTTTTCTCGGTCGTTAATGGAGGTGCAACTTGACTCAAGTGTGTAACGATCTGGTTACCCTGACATTTCTTGGGAGCCCAGTGCAGCAGCCACGTGGAGAGCGGACACTGAAATGCTAACCTAGAATTCAAATATAGATCTTAAGCGAGTCAACTCTCTCTGGCAGCCAAGGAAGAAGCACCTTACTGAAGCTGGTCTTGCCCACACAGTGAAGCACACTGGAATGAATGACTGAATTTTGAAGTTTTTCTTTCCCTTGCACTTGTCTCTCACCTCATGTCTGTGTTGCCATGAATGCGTTAACAATCTCTGTAACCCTTTCTGGTCAGTATTCGGCCACTATCATCACAGTAGAAGTGTGAATAAGAGACTCATTCTTTATTTTCCCAGACTAGTCTTAATAGGAGTTCATACACTGTGTCTGGAGTCTGGAAAATTGCACTGCAATTCAGCTCTCCAGACAAGGGAATAGCTGTCAATCCTGGAATGTTCCTGTGAAAATAAACAATGCTCAGGCTTTGCTCTGTGTCTCCCTGTGTTTCCCCTCTTAACTCTCCGTTTTAACCCTCTGCGCTGGATCCCTTATGCATAAAACAGTTGTAGCAGATTTGAGAGGAGATGTAAATCAGAGTAATGTCTCCTCAGGGTTGGAGGCAGTCAATTCTGGCCCTGAGAGTGCCATCTTTCAACTCCTCAGCAAAAACATGTGTTCAAGGTACGGTTACAGGAGCCCGTCCAAGTCAGCCACAGCTCGTATTAATTGCATGTCTTTCATCGTGGCACTAAAAAAGTGTTAGCAGTGCACACTGCTTTGCAGTCTGCATTTTGTTTGTCTGTATGCACATTTAGAGCCAGGCTGCAGAAATAGCATTTTATCAAGTCACAGCAACTAAATTGCAGATAATCATGTTTTAGTGGTTATAGTGGCCGACTGCTTGACCTGGTTGGGGTCAATTTAATCAGAATGCAAACTCACTGTATTCTTAAGCAAAAAGTTCACAGAAGGCATTCAAAATATGTGTGATATCACGTGCATGAGAATGGAACAGACAGATGGACAGACAACCCGAAAACATAATGCAGACCTCGGATAATCCCACAACCAAAAAATATATTTTATTTTGTTATGCATTCTTTATTTTTTATTACCACTGACAAAATGGTAAAGACGTTCATCTACAGTGAAATAGTTATAACATTTGCATACCCTTCTTTCCACTGAAGTCAACTGAAATCTTTTTTTTTAATGAGTAATCTCTTTGTATAAACAGGAGCAATATGAAAAGACACAAAATGAGAATTTTACATGTAACATAAGAACGGATCATTCTTCATTCTTTAACAAATAAAACAGCAAGCAAATGGTTTTTTTTTTTTAATTTACATACAAGAACATTTTTATATAATATTAAGTGCAGATTGTTGACCAAGATAAGACCTGTTCATATGTGTTTTTGTGCAACAGCCCAACCGATTTTGACCGATGGATCATCTTTTTGAAAATGAGGATTTATTGTTCACCTCAATTTGGTTACACACTTTTTTTTTAGTTTTCAGAGTGACGTATGACAGTGTACAAAAGTGGTCTGTGGCCTGGGTGAGGTGACGCTCTGAATGCAATTAAATATCATAGCACAATAATGAAATTAATTTGGCTGTAATAACTTCATCAAATATACCTTAATGGGTTCATATTTGATTTATTCAGATCATTTTTTTAAGAAATATACATAAACTGAGTGATTACCCATGGAAATTCCAGCACAAACATGACACCTGCCACAAGAGGTTTTCTGCCGCTGACTTCCAGGACGAACTCTGGGAATGGGGAGCCTAACATACTTCGACCAAGTGCAGGAGATGGCTCAATGAGGTTGAGTTTGGTACAACAAAGTTAAAAAAGATGTTCCAATTGAAAATATGAAAAGACAATTAATCAGTCCATTTTATTGTTATGTTTTAATCAGACTGACAAGCTCAGAGTAGTGCAAACATGCTAAGCATGACAACAATTTCTGTACAACTGATACTGTCACATACTCTGCGTAACACGACACACCAGCCGGAGAAAACATGCACAACTGTATATGTCCTTTAAATGGCAGAATGACACATAATTTTGTATTCTGATACTTAAACTACTCAATGTTTTCTCATTATTACCCACCGATGTATTGCAGAGGACAAAACCTCCACATATGAATCAGGCATCATTAGTTGGTGATGCACATTTTGACTTACCAGGTTGCCAAATCCAGATACGTGCCCTTGTAGTTTGTTGGGGTAAGTTGAAACTAGAGAGATGGTAAGAGGGCCATGGCCTGAGCTGGCACTTGTAGCACAGCCTGGGCACTCTCTGGTTTCGTTGCCTTGGCCCACATACAGAATCAGGAGGTGGCTGTCATCGGGGGAATTTGCAGAGTGAGTTTGTTATTAGATCCTGGGTGTGGGTGGAAAAGCAGTCAGCTTGTCTTTCTAGATTTGTGGTTTCACTGGCTCTGATATGACCATGATTTAACTGCCTACCAACCACAAAGTATTACAGGATCTTGGCTTCTGTTGTCCTACTGCTGAGGACACATGGCCTATCGATCAGGGACGCCAGTGGTGCCGTAGTAAGACACTCAAGATTGAAGTCAATAATAGTGTGGGATTTGCTTGCCCCCCAACCTTTACCACCAATATGGATGATATCATAAAAATCGTGAATTGTGGGTTGAGGAATGTTGGACCTTGTGGGGGAAGAAAAGTGCATTTTGAGGACAACTGTGGTATAAATCAACACCGTTCAAGAGCATCAAATCTGCTGATGAAGGAGGCAAAGGAAGGAGATTGACTTCACCCTTTAACATTATCCGGAAATCCTGTGAATGTGTACGGTATACCAAATTTAATGGCAGTCCATCTAATAGCTGTCAAAATGCTTTAATCAAAGCTAAAAATGTCCAACGCCGTGTGGTCCAAGAATAAAAGGTGATTCATCCTCTGGGGATTACAAATGGTTTAGCAAAGTTTAATGGATATATAACATATTTTACTTTGACTATACGGATTGTTTGTTTGTTCACTACTCTGCTAGCATAGCCAATACAAATACACACTTCAATGTAACTTAAGGGATGTTTACCAATAGACTGCATATAAAAGTGGACGTAGCTTCTTAGTCTGACAAGTGAGGCTAACTAAGTGCCTCAAAGTGCAATACTACCCACGACCACTAGAGGTCAGTTCCAAAACCCTTGGGCTGCATCGACTCCCATTCAACTTCTCTCATGAAATACAAAGCCAATAAATGTTTTACACTAGTCAATATGGTGCCATTAGCTAAATTTACTCCTTGTGATCAGTGTTTTGGTTGTCCTTCTGAAAATAATGCCATAATTGATTAAATAGTAGGCCTCAAAAAGAGGTATTTTTGGGGGCATGTCTGGTTTGATTGACAGGTCTGGGGTGCAGTCAGGTTCCTGCTATGGGTGGGCAGGCATAGTGTCCTCAGGTTCTCAGTCAAATCGAGTCTGATCAACTGCTCGCGACTCCTCAGCTCATCCAAATATGGTCACTTCTCCCTCCAAAAAAACAAGATGTCGAAAGGTGAAGTGTCAAACTCGAGGTTTTAAAATGACAGTGAACAAACTGATGGGTGGCATTACGGTTGGTTGCTGCTTGTGTCTCCCATTTAGATTTAGTTAAATGCCATCAGTATACAAACACAATGTATATCAGTGATGCAAAAGCATATTGCAGTTAAAGCCAAATCACAAATTGATTACTATGTACGTAACAGTTTGTAAGTTTGTGTAGCAAAGATTCAGATGTACCGTGTGAAAACCATCATTTTAACTTAAGACTGCTAAAAGATGTTGATAAGAGCAGTTTTTGTCAGGAGGAGTGAAGGGACAGTGAGAGCTCTATCTGCAGCATGTGCACTGTTCTGCAGCTGATACTCGGCTTTGCAGTTCAAATACACAAGGCCCAAACCAAACATTGCTCTTTGAAATCCACCAGGCACTTGATTATTTTCCTTTCAAATTAAGTTTCATTATTTTGATGGAGTCCATCCACTTGGTTCCAACATTTTTGTTCCCCCTCACAGTGTATGAATGTCATTGAAGCTCATGTGAAGAGCGCAAAAATGAAACTAAGAAGTTTTACAAGATCCAAAATTTCTAAAAACAGATCTTCAGTGCCTCTATAAGAAAAGACAAACTCTTAACAAAGTTATTTCAATGAGGAGAGATCATTAGGAGTGGAAAACGATTTATTGAGGTAATGACAGTTTGACTCACAAGTTTGGGCGGTTAGACTCCAACGATGAGAGGTCACTTTGTAGAGCGATGTCCCAAATGGATGGAGGAGATAGGACAGGACCCCCCGGATCCTCGACGCTGGAGATGGTGGAGTGGAGCATGCAGAGTCTGAAATTTGTATTAATGTAATACCAAATGATAACGGAAGACATCTTAGAAACCCAACAGAGAGAGATCATTGGCCAGATAAGGTGACGGCAAGAATATGAATGAGTGATTTGACAGCGTGTGTATGTGGAAGTGAAGTGGAATATAGCACAGCAGGATTAATTCACAGAGGTGGAATCAATACCATGACACGAGGTTAGAGATCTTCCGTATTGAACTTATGCAAAAACTTAATTTGGTACTGTCTTAATGCAGAGGAAAAGTGGCAAGTGTCTTCTGTCTGCAGTTTATTTTGGCCAAGATGCAGCTTTCATAAAATGACTGAATATTTAGAAAACTTCATCCTCTTTTAATTGGCGACATAAACAAAAACACTGATCTTGAAACTTAGAGATGGGAAAGTTTTCACTGGACACAGCAGCTAGATGCAGTTCTGTTAGATCTGACTTTGGCCATTAATGCATTCATTTAGGTTTCTCTGTATTTGTTCTGACATAAATTGTGTTGTGGGAAAAGTTGTTGCTAAAATAGACTGAAATTTAGATCAATATGTTGCATTAGCTTTAAATAGTTTTTCACTGTCATTAAAAATGACTTTTGACTTGTCGTTCGGTAAACCCTCATTAACTTTGTGTCATTTTACTTCTCTAAAAAGCAGACTGCTGAACCATCTGATTAGTTTGTTGATTAACACATCTAAGAAGGAATTACAGCCACTGGAGCATTCAAGGTCAAGTTGACTTTCCCTGTCACCTCCTTAACGTGGCGTGAAACCAGCAATACATTCTGTTTAATGGAGTGACACAAGGCATTGCTGTGTGCTTGGCCAGACGGGTTTGATCATGACCATCGAGGCGGAAAGTTGGTGCTAAGAGGGAGAAGGCACACCGGGAGCCCTCCTCTATTTCAATGTGTAGCCTGACAGTCAGTATTTCGCTGATGGGGACCTAATAAGGCTTGGCGTGGAGGGACCCCGGTCCATGCCTGCTGACAGCCTCCATTGCCGCCTCCACCACCCTGCTTGAGCCATCAGGCGGCCCCTTCATCAAGGAGGCCCAAACGTCTCTCCGCATTGGGTCCAACTTTGACTCTTATCATGGAAGGCCATTGCTCGTGTCAGATAGGCTTAATGACTCAATCTGTCCGATCAAATACAGGGGACAGCAGTGGTATGCTTGGAATGGGATTGGGAGAGGGAAGCAGTTTGTGTGTGTGTGTGTGTGTGTGTGTAGTTGGGTGACGGGTAGTCTGTTTATTTTGTGCTGAGAAACTATTTGTTTTCTCCCAAGAAAACTATACAATATGCATTTTAATATGAATGTAGAAATAACACGACATCCTTGGCAACACAACACTAAATTGACTGTTAGCAATTAGCCGAGAGAAACAGAATGAAGCCGTTAGCATAATAAAAGCCAACACAATTACTTTCCAAACCTAATTTATATAAATAAGTAAGGTAAAGGTAAATGTTAAGATATTTAGCTATACAGCCAAAGGATTAGCTTACCTTATCTTAAAAAAAAGGACCTCCAAAGCTCACTAATTGTAGCCTAAATGTTTTTGTTTTTAAACCCTGCAAAATACGAAGTATAAAGATGGCCTACACTTTTTTTCGGGCTGTTATTTGCAGGACTGTCTCTCAAGCTGATTCAGTGACCAGACAACCAGACCGGAAGAAGTAATTTCCTCTGTATAGGGCTATCTGTTTCCAGTCTTTATGCTCAGCTAATATTAAAGGTACTCTGTAGAGTTTTTGACTTGTAGTAGTATGGAGCAATAGTTTTATGTGGTTCCTCTTTTGTTCGTTTTAATAGACGTGCATGAGCATGCATGTGTGCGGACTGGCATTTAAGTTGGGAGTACCGAGTCTCTTAGGTGACGTTAGAAAGAACTCCGCTTATTTATAGGAACAGGTGTGAGTAATTAGTTCCTTTTCTTTGTCTGAAGCTGGGCAAACATATGGTAGAACTGTTTTGTGTAGGTAAGGGGATTTAGGGGGGTAAGATTGGTTGCATTTTATTAGGGCTTTTACCACAGACTGTATATAAAAGCTGAAAAGTGAGGTCAATGCCAAAACTGCAATACCCCCCAGGGCCACTAAGGGTTGGCATCAAAATGCCGATGGCTCCATATACTCCCAGTCAAGTTCTCTCATAAAATACAAAGTCAACACATTTTTTTCAACAATTCATCATGGTGTCATTTGCTAAAGTCACTCCTTCTGATCAGTGTGGAGGTAGTACATCTGAAAATAAATCCATTATTAATTAGATATTACGTCTCAAAGAGCTGTATATTTGGGTAAGCCTCTGGTTTGATTGACAGGCCAGGGGTGCAGTCAAGTTTCTGCTGTAGGTCTGCCGGCCTAATGTCTTCAGGTCAGATCCACTATTCAATCCTCCCTAAATATGGTAACTTCGCCTATGGATTATTGTGTTTCATTTCAGTGAACCTGCCCTTTATTTCCAATAAAGAATAGCATTTATCTCCTATGTACTGGGTGGAAAATAACGCCAAAACTCTGTGCATGGCTTGATACCACCAGTGATGAGCAGAACACTACGTCGCTTTGTATTTAGATGAACTGACCCTTTAAGGAACGGGAGACTAATGCACATGCCTCTATTTTACCCTTTTGAAGCTGCCGTGCACTCCGACAAGTAAAGTCTTGACTGTGCCCTGGGCTTTGCTAATGGAAGGCAGACAAAACATTTTCCTTGCTCGATAGCATCTGTTTGCACTCCAGAGTCGGGCGGATATCAAGCGCGGTCGGCGCGTGAGAGCGAGGGGGGAAAAGATTGAGACATATTTCAGACAAGTGCTAATGAATGTAAACATCACTGTGATAAAGACAACACAGCGAGAAGAACCATAGCTTCTGCGCAGTGGGTAATTTAATCAATTTTTTTTTCAAACGCCTCTCGCCTGCCACAACGCTCTTATCATCTTCATCATGGGGGACGTGAAAACAAGCTCAGGGATGAGTTGTGTCAAACAGACGACAACTGACAGGGAGGCAGAGGAAGACCTCCTGTTGGGAACATGAAGGAGGACATTTACACTGCAAGGAAGGTGAAGGACACCTTGGGGTGCTATCCACTTAATGAAAAAAAGGGATGAAACTTTAGTTTTTGGGGGTTTTTTTTGCGCTTCCTTGATTAGAAAGAAGTGTTTTGGATTGTGTGAGTCAGTGGGGAGCTGATTGAATTTGACTTGGTTCAAAAACACAATTACTTGAGGGAGAAAGATAAAAATGCCTTCAATTAGTTCGCAGCTTCCACATATAAATATTACATGCCAATTTTTGTTTCTCATAAATAAAATAATTTTTTGATTTGTTTACTTTCTGTTGCTTTCCCTGTTCAGCAAGTATCAGAAGACTATAGCATTTCTCTGTTTGTTGGGTTATATATTTCCATAATCAGAGGATGACATCAGCCTGTACGGTGGGCAGATAAACTCCACCCACTGACCTGTGGCCTGTGTTGACCCTCATTAGTCAGGCCCACACACGGCATCTGTGCACAAGGCCGCCAGTTAACTTAAGGCCATGTCAACCCCATCCATCTCAACCCCATCCATCTCTGCCAGCAACCAGGCTGCAGCTGATGAGAAGCCAACATGATTATATAGTGCAATTTGATTTCATTTTATTTGAAAAACCACCAGTTTGTGAAAGAAAAGGGTTGAATTCAGTCAAGGACCTTTGTCAGAAATCAAACTGATCATGTGAACAAGCCAAACAACAGACTGTAACAGACAATCAAAAAGAGAAACCAAATCTCATACACATCAATAAAAAAATTGTATTTAGACAAATGAAATACTGCTATTTTTTCAAATACAAATAGGTTCTTATCATCACCAAAACTAGCAGAAGACGGGTTGGAGTAGATCAGATAATAACCAGCAGGGTCATAACTAAACTGAGAATATTCTCGTACTGTTGAGGTAGAACAAGTCGTGCATTGATTAATAAGGAGGAAGACAACAGACTCAATCACTACACATTCTACTGAAGATATAATGTGAATAGTCCGACACTAAGCAAAATATTAGGAAAATGTTTAAGTGAATATTTTTAAGTGAATATTGAAATGTTACAACATACAGTAGAACCAATATTTTAAAATAGAGGAAAGCAGTTCTCAACTTATATCCAGTGAGAAGTCTGCCTACAATCTGCCTAACTGCAAATAAGCAAAAAGACAATATTCATACAGAACTACATCCAAAAGTTTCATTTTATTTGAAAAGTCCCCCTCTTAAAATAAGGTATGAACTTTAACACAGTGCTTTTAAAGCTATTTTCAAACCAGAAAATCTAGTTGTTTACCTTTTTGGGAAAAATTAAATAAGAATCTAAGTGCATTATTGACTGCCTCATATATTGTGAATCTTTGAAATTATGAATATCATGATAAAACTGTCAAAACATGTAAATGTTAACAGGCAAAGACAAATTAAAAGAATGCAACATGAAGCTGATCATTTAAAAGAGAGTGTCTATTTATTTTTCCGTTCTTTCTTTTAGTTCTTCACCCACGTGTTAATGGAGTCACTCATCACAGGCCCGACGTGTGCTCTCACAGGGGCATCCGCAGGGATGTCATTTCTCATGGCCTCTTGGAAACCACAATATACAAAGTTTTTCAGATGGCGGGACCACCAAGTGAGAGAGGGAGACAGCAGTCCGTGTTCACAAAGCGCCCCATTCAGAGAAAAAGCTCGTGCAAAACAAACATCTACAACATGATAAGGACTGTCGCAGACTGGACCGGGGTAGACTGAGGATGAGAAACAGACATGCATGCACATGAATGATACTTTTTGTCTTATATTGTGCTTCACTTTGTGTCATTAAGACAAATCACATGCTTCTTCTAGCCATTTCAATATTTGATAGTAAAAAAACTACACATTTTCTGGTATTTAAAAAAAATGTTCAGGGCATTTTGTTTATCAGAATTGGATGTCATGAATTAGCCAGGCTATTAACAGTCATAACTTAATTAAGATTCCATTATATTAGGTACATGTGCAGTCCTGTTTTATACTGGTCTGTAATATATAACGAGGTCTAATTTTTTGTCTTATTTTTTTATCAGGTATCATGTTCATTATGTTGTCTATCTTAGTGTAACGTGTTAATATCCAAATTGACACGACTAAGAGAGGATCAGTGTAATTATTACAGTTCAATCTGAGGGGAACATGGTTGTCTGAATCCAGCCTATAGCAGTTTATAATATTACATTTTGTTAGTTTTTTTCCAAAAAACATAATAATTCTGTAATATCGTCATTGTCAGAAGTTATTACAGCTGAGAAGGTAACAGGGAGAGCAATACCTTCTCCCTTTCTTGAACATTGTTATGGCAGGAAACGCTGATAACTCACTGCATTTTGTCTGAGCTGCAGGCTGTGACAGATTGGTAGAGTTTAGACTGCGCTGTTAGGATGCATAACCATGCAGCTCACCTTGATCTGTGAGATTACTCAACCTGACAGAGAGTATAGATTGCATTTGGTAGCGGGGATAAAGGAAACGGCCCGAAAGTTGTTGCAACCTTCCAGAAATCCTCGACGCTTACGGACTTACACGCTCATGCACACTTCGTTCTGACATCTCATTTTGATTCCTGCCTGCACAGGTGCTGTTACCACAGGATGGAATTAGAATGATGTGGATGTGATTACAAAATACTACGAATGTGATCCAGATGAGGAATAGATGGAGATAATCTTTTCAAAAATAACATGTAAATCTTAATGGGTTGCTTCCATCTTCCTTCCTGTATAAGTCATGTCTCACAGCTTGTGTGTTTTCAATGTGACCAATTATAATCACAATCGCACAGCAACACCAAAAAGCCCATGTTTGACATTGCCAAACACTAACATGAAAATAATCATAACTGCAAGTGCTAATATTTGTTCACAGAGTTGATGTTTTATTCATGTTTTATTCAGATGTTGGGACATCTGTGCCTCTTGGAATCAGCCTGAAGCTTCACAGCCCAAATAAGAATTATTCAATTAAACTCTGCAAAATAGATGGGCAAATGTTTGCTGCTTTTATTTCATTTTTATTTTTTTATTTTGCAGCAGCCCAAATCTAGCCCCATAACAATGCATCAATAATCTCTCAATGCTGCATCACCTCAACTGCCAATCAAGGGATGGACTGGGGCCGGTTTGCTTTCCTGATGTGAAATATTAATACAGGTTAGCCTTGTGAGATGCAAAAATGTAGACTGGGGCACACGCTGGCACCAGAAGCAAGGCCGCAGCTTGACAAGGCAAACAAGAAGCCCTTAAATAAATGATGAGTTTAAAGGTTTGGAGAGGCTTTCTGACATGAAATATAACCAATGTACAATGAGTGCAGCCTTGACCCAAGGATTTCAACACAATCTGATCAGCATTAGTGAACAAAAATCCTCCATGTGCATACAGCTTGTGCCCTTTTCACAGTCAAGAACACTGTGGGGCACGCGCATTATACTGTACGCAAACCTGGTGAGGTCCGAGTCAAGTGATTCCAGGTTGAAGCAGGAGACAAACTGATAACAAGCCCCACTCTTGACTTCCATTCTCTTTCCTTTTTTTTTTTTTTTTTTTGAGAAAAGGTTTGCAATGTGCGCTGTTGCCTGCAAATCTAAACACCCCATTTACGCTGACAGGCTGGTTGCTTGTTCCTGCAGTGCTGCGGCTACACCGTGCACCGCGCACCTCGCGATCCAAGCACGGAGGAGAAGGAGAGGGTTTTTTTTAGAGGACAAACAGTGAATCTGGCATCACACAGAGGCACATTCCACCCAGCTGTATGTCTTCGGGGCAAGAAAAAAAAAAAAAAGCAACAATTGTCGGTATGTGGATACCGGATGTCGAGTAAAATACATATAATTTTTACTGTTTTGTGAAGGGATGGATTTCCTGCTTCCTTGAAACCGGCGCTGATGGTGGAATGAGAGAATGCAGTATGAATGCAGGAGCTGGCACTGGAAGGGCTTTCACTGAGCCCAGGCCATGGCTTCCAGGGATTTGTCCAGATGAGAGTTGAACAGGCCCGAGGATCTTCTGGAGCCTTCCACTCCCCAGCTTGCCTGTGTGTGATTGTGCAAGTGTGTACATGCAGGCGGACATGCCTCAGAGGGACTGTAGACTTAGTACTTTTTCCAGTTCTGAACAAAACGTTGAGGGCTGTTGCAGTAAGAGGGAAAGCTGGAGAAAAGCGGGTGTTTCTGCTTCATTTTGACAGATATAAAGTTGATCCCAGTGTTAAATTAAGGAGGGCTCTGAAGATATTGGTGGGGGGTTGCTACGCCTTTTGGTTGCCACAACAACTTCTGTACCGACCACACACTGACTCACTGTGTGATTGCCCAGGTGTGCGGGTCTCCAAACACAACAATGACATACGATTTTCCACCAAGTCATCTTCAGAATGGTCATAATTGACCGTTCACTAGTTCCTCTTGCTGTGCACGTCAAGCTTTCCATTCGCACACAGCTACGCAGTTTAACGGTGGCAGATTTATGACTCGAATTCTTGGTCATTTTTTAAGCTCAGTGGCTGCTTATCGTTGCTCGCCAGCTCACTGTCACCGAGGTTATTTTCCGAGATGAAGCGAGCTAAAAGCTGTTACTAAATGAGCTATTAACTTTTTGAGTTGGCTGGACGCTGTTGTCGCCGGACTTCTTCATGTTTCCAGCCGAGTTTAAAATAATAACCTAATAGCAAAGGTCTTGAATTTTTACTTAATGAATACTTACATGCTAAAAAAAACAATTAGTTTTAGCATTAATGCCAAAGCTGCACTGAGCTCAAATGTATGCTACAGTTAACATGGTGAGCAGGGCTTTTCTTAAAGCAACCTGTACCCCTGTAAAATGATGGAGGATGCATTGTTTCCTGGGATACATACAATAATAGTGGCTTTGCTGCTTTAGGTAGTAAGCTCATTAGCCTGACATGCAAACATGTATACATTATAGCAGACAAACAGGCTCTTGGACAGGCCTGCTGTGCCGAGCTGCCGAGCTGCTATTGGACTATTGCTGTGATTCATTGAGCTAACAATCAGTTCTCTAAAGTTTTCTGGTAGTTTGACAATAATGACCAGCAGAAAACAGAGGGGAGCAAACAGAAAACATTTAACCGGAAATATTCTGCCGTTTGAAATCCCAAATGACACTATTGTCACCACATGACCAGCTGCACATGTTCAATTACATTTGTATTTGTTATATTGGTACTACAGGGACAAAACATCATGTCAAACTGAAAGCACTGTATGAATTATATTTTTGTAGGCAGCCAGAGTTCTTGTGTGTTTTCAATTTTTAACAATGCAGTGCCAAATTGGGGGAACACACACACACACGCACGCACGCACACACACACACACACACACACACACACACACACACACACACACACACACACACACACACACACACACACACACACACACAAAATCTATACAAAAAGAGGAGGGCCTTGTAAATACACTCAACCTATTTGTAAAGGATTAATCTCCCTTCATTAGACCTTGGCTGTATCATAAACAAAACTTCCCCTAAGCCACAGAAATGAGCTCTTTGTTGACTGTTTTTGTCATTAAATTCCCTTCACCCTGTACATCGTTTCCACCTAAAAGCAGAGAATATCAGGGAGAGGGAAAAAAAAAAATCAATTACACCTTGCACTTCTATGTGCAAGTCAGAGGCTTTTCAGCATTGGAACCTAATTAAATTAACCTCAAAGGGAGAGGGACTGGAAGCTCGGCCAGGGCACTCGATGATTAGCGCATCGATTTATTAAAATGGGCCAGCCAGCCAGCCAAGACAAGACCCTTTTCGCCGCCGGGGTCTTGTTTACTCCAGACTGAGACAGTTAGAAGCGTTCTGCTCTGCACTCCTCTGCACTGCACCGAGTTAATTAGTTGTGAATGAGCAAGCGTTTCTGAAATATAGTTGGATATAGCGGGCACTGCTTTGTCCACAGTAGTGTGGCAGTAATAAACAGCCAACAGTTTAGGGTTGTTGCTGTGTGTACTTGCATTTAAAATATCAAGAAAAGGAAATCCGCAACCTTTTTTTTTTTCCATGTAGTTTGTTATAAATCAAAGAACAGTGAAAAGAATATGAATACTTAATGAACTGTATTCAATCTAGGCCGAATTAAACCAACGTTCCCCCTCAAAGTCATGTTGGAATTATGTAATTGAAATGCACATGATTTACATTTTGATTCACATCCAGAGAATAATCTCATCTTTCTGTATTTGTGTCACCACTTTATGTAAACACATATACGTATGCAACACTTGCCTGAATGGATCCAAATGGAACATGGGATGTTGACACAACAATACAGTAGTAAGTCACAGTGACATAAACCAGGAAAAGGTAAACAAACAGCAGAGGTCAAGGGTTCAGAGCCCATGTGTCTCCTAATCCTCCAAAAGGGCCTCCCAAAGAATCTGCTGCCCCAGTGGGTCATCAGGATATCCTGGCACTGACTCACTTTGTCAGCAAGCCTGTCGCCATAAGACAGAAATATGCGTGTCACTGCACAGAGGAACTTCAGGCTGAGCTGGGGAACTCTTAATACACAGGCTGACAGTTCCACATCTAGGAAAAGCAGAACAGTGGTAGAAAAAAAGTCATGTTCAAATGTAATATACAACTAGAGCTGAAACAATCCATTAGTTGAGAAACTGAGGTGTCAGCTGACCTACTGAAAGAATCTGCTGCATTCAATTCAATTCAATTCAATTCAATTCAATTCAATTCAATTCAATTCAATTCAATTCAATTCAATTCAATTCAATTCAATTCAATTCAATTCAATTCAATGCCATTTAAACCACATTATTTTCAGAAGCTCATGTCATCCAATTTGTAACACAAATCCATAACGTAATCTATCATTTCACACCCTACAGTGTCTCTATTGTTCTTTGAAATAGATTGCTGGTCCCTTCAGGTACGAGATTGTCCTTAATTTTCAACTTGAAATAACCTTTGACTGGCTGACTGCAATGAGGGGCATTTCATCTACAGCAAATGCTAACACCGCTTACCAGAGCTGGAAGTGATAGCTCCTGTGGTACGTGTTGTTAAGATTCAGTTAAGTGACAATGATGTTGGCTTTTTGTATGACTCATGAATCGAAGGGACTCATGATTTCTGCCTGAAATCAATTCAACAAACTGAATCAGGTAATACAAGGAAAACAAGTAAAAGAACATATATATTTACAAGCTCTGCTAAGTTTGTTTAGCTTGTCTCATTTTAAGCTGATTATCTGCCGTGTGAGGAATGTCGAGACTATATGGGTCATTCAGTTTATGTTATGAGAAGAAATTCTCCACGGGACAATCCAAACATTGTATAAGTGCAACCAAAGTGCCAAGAGAAGGAGGAGAACCCAGGCAAGGGTGTACATTTAATCTTAAAACAACATTACCATTGATACTTGTGTTTAGATATATTCTTTAGCTCGCTGTTATCACTCACAATTACGATATTGTTTGGATTCCCTCATTGCTGCTCATATTTCCAGTGGACTGGCAGCTCACTGATGGAGGGCCTTCCCTGGGGAGTCTAGAAACGCAGCCGTTTTCAATGTGTCTGATCCTGCTCCTCTATCCTGAGCTGACTGTAATTGGCAGCCTCTCCTCGTCATTGAGTTATTACATTTCCCCTCTCGGCTATCCCACGTACCCATGGGAGCACTTCACACTGTGAGCGAATCCCGCGAGTCCCCCCTCTGTAGGGCACAGAGGACCTGCAATACAGTGGTCCTCATGGTAACTGGAATCTTTCTCTTCCTTGCTCTCTCGCTCTGACTCTCCATAATGGGCCATCACAGAGTTTGGCAGTGTATAATGAGGCACTAAGTGGAAAGTATCACGGCGCCGAACATTATCATTTTGAGATTCCTGAATGTCCACAATTAATGCACGAGGGTGGATATTTTACATTTTGAAAAGTGAGGGGGACAATTATGTGGTAATGCATTAGCAAAAGGGCTTAATGCCTCACTGTTCAAAGGCAAGGCACCACCGCAAAAAGAGGTGCAAAAAGGGTTTACTTTTCCTGAGGATGCAGGTCTCTTTCAACTTGACATCTACTCTGAGTGGTTTTTATGATGCGGCGGCACAAGAATGATTTATTCTCCTCTAAAGTCAGTCGTAGTCGAAAATAAACACAGGTTCAGTGGCTGCCGGTGCCACTGCTAAGTAAACACAGACCTGCCTGCAATTAAAACCCCAGTTTCCTCCAGTGGAAGCTGACGTCTTGGTTGTGCAGGAGAACAGGAGCAGCAGGAGGCCATGGTCCATTTCCTGCGCGCTTCCCTCGGGAATAATTGCAGACACTGTTTTGTATGATTAAGGGTTCCGCAATCGCACAATTTCCATATTGTTGACTCATGGTTGGAGACGGTTTCGTCTGCAGAAACACAAACTGGTAATTGAATAGGAAACGCAGATGCAATTATCTGGAGTGCAATAACTTGAGAGAAACTTGCCTGTGATCAGTATTTCCACACGTTTTAGACTGCAGACTGAGACCTGACACTCACCATACGTCCTCCTCACTGTGTGAATTTAAATCAGCGTTCCTCGCTCTATCTATTGCAATCAGCAAAGAAAACAAAACCTGGGGTTCCTCTTTATGTCGGCAATGTACAAACCAGAACTGATCTTAGAGTCATGCGGTGCGCTGAAAGAAACAGCACACATACTGGTAGGAATGTAGGCATTATTTGTGCAAACACAAAGTAGTGGCCTCATTACAATGTTACATGTGCTTGAGAAAAAAAATTCTATAAATATTTATTTGGCAAGAGATAAACTTCAGAAACGCTACACTGTGGTGCTGTGTTAGCCTCTCCACTTCAAGCAGGACCAGGTTGATTTATTGCAAGTTGAGAAGAGAAGGTGTTCTTCAGCCTAACAGTGTGCGATGAGATGCCACAAGTTAGACCCTGTCATTATCCATAACTAACCTGCAGTCTAGACGACATTGTATATGAGAAGGAGAAGACAATTAAGGATGTTTTTCAGACAGACAGCTGGGCCATGGATTGGGGGAACAGAGGATGCAACTTGATATCTTAAAGGAGAAATCCACCCTGAGGACCTCGAGCGATAGCAGGTTAAAGAAAGGCCCCATGAGAGTAAAAGTTGGAGATTTCTGTTGCCTGAACCAACATGATCTCTCGTTATATACATTCATATGCAACTATTTATCATTTTATTCAGGTGCAATAGCCAGTAACATCATGATTACAGTTAAAGAAACAATCTCAAAGATCTCCATTTCATTCTCTTTGGCTACACCTGTGGTGATAAGCGGTAATTGTAGCTGTATGTTTGGACTTTAAATCACTTTTCAACTGCCAACTGTCTGGATATCTGGAACCACAAATGGTTGCACCAAATTTCAATACATCCAGTGGCCGTTTTTTACTATTTCAGCCTCGACCAAATTTGTAATGACAATCAGACTGAAATTGCTTCCATCTTTTGAGCCAAGATGCTAGCAAAGCTAAAAAAAATATATATATATATTGAACAGAATGATGCCATGAATGCATTGCGGACAAAGTGGATTTGTGAAAAATCTTTTTTAGGAATTATAGAAATTCACAAGATAAGGCAGACAAGGCAGATTCAGGGACGTACTGTTGATACAGTTTAAAAATAACGTCAAAGGCTTCAACCCTAAATGACTTTCTGGAGTGTATCACAAGTAACTTGTTTGGATGTTGAACAGTGAAGATTTCACAAACTCACTTTAACTCAATATATCTTCATGAATACTGTAGCTACAAAGACAGCCAGCTCATTTTAGTCCCCAGTGAGTTCAGAGGTTCAAATGTCATCGCAGTTTATAAGAATTGTGTGATTTTTTTATGTCGTTAATTCCACAGAAAAGATTTTAAACAGAAAAAGAGTTAAATCGTGACATTTTCCCCTGAAAAGCTTGCAGTCACAGTTCTCCTATGTCCTACCGCATGCCCAGGTTTTGTCGTCCGGGGGGAAACATGCCAGTTTACATCACCTGGAATGAGGCAGAGTAAAAGCACACAGCAAAAAGGAGTAAATGGAGCAAAGTAAAGAAATTCATTTGTCAATTCTCTGCCATCTCGACTCAGGTCTTGAGCCTGGATTGACACACACACACACACACACACACACACACACACACACACACACACACACACACACACACACACAATCTTGTCCTTGTTTTACTCTACACCTCACTTGTCAGCACTAAATGGAGAAACAACAAATGACAAAAAGGACTTTTACAAAGACCATTTATTTTCCACCTCCACACAAATTAAAATATGACCTAAGAACAGGCAATCAGTGTGGAATTTGTGCAGTTTGGTCATTGATGTTTTATAGCTGATTTTCCACAAACCTTCATCTCTAAATTACAGTAAAGGGGAACTTGGACGGTAAACGTTCTGGCTGCAGGACACTGAAGTCACAGATGAAGTTTCATACCATCTGATGACATCTGCTTCTGACTTTCTTTTACTTTATTGCAGGACAGCGCACTTTAGTTTACATTTTTAAGATGTAAATGTGGGTATTTGTTGGATATAGAGTATTTGCGCTTCAAATTTTTTTGTGATTTTGGCAATATCTTTCTGCTCTTCTCGGTTGTCACTTGCCAACCAAGTGCAAACAGTTGTATGATCTCTACCATTACAGGTTACCTCTTTTTTGAAACTGCATATGGACAGATTATAAAGTTGCTGAAGCTAATGCGTTACATCCAGTCAACAAAAAGAAAAATGAGCATTAATTTGGCGTTGTCTTTATGTCCTCCTGATAAATTTAAGTCCAGTATCCACTTGCTTTTCTGTCTTATTAGCTGCTAAATGCTCTGTTCTCCTCACTAGCTATTCGGTAACTGTATTTGTCTGTCATTTCTTGCTGACTAGGTTGTGTTAAGTTGTTTTATCTGTGGAGTATTTCTGAAAACAACCATCATTTGATGACAATAGGTTGATGAAAGTCAAAATAAAAACAAATCTAATCAGTAAAGCAGTGGGTTTTAAAACAGAAACAATAAGCTGAAAGATCCTAAAAAAAAAAAATGTAAAAAAACTTTGCAGAGGTAATTTTTTTTGTGGGTTTGCCTAAACAAGTGGCTTCACTCACATTACATACAGTTATTTGATCTTGCAATATTATAAAAATGGTGTTTAAAGCAGCTTTAAATTGAGTTTAAATCTTTGTATGGTCCTGTTCAGTCCCACAAGCTGTTCATGCTAATGCAGCTATTCCTCAGGCCATGTGGCTGCAGAGAACTTCTATCAGAGGATGTTTAAAACAGCAAAACTTAATATGTCGTGTTACATGTCGACAAAATAGAGTCATTTATTGTCTTAGGCTGATGTTTCTTAAAACACTAACATTATTAACACTGATGATACAATTACATTACAATCTGTGTTTTTGTTCCACTGAAAAATGAACAGAGCATCTCGTTGTTATACTTCTGCCTCCCATGAACAGGAACTTAAGCCTCTGTGTATCATAAAACGGGAAGATATGCAATGTGGGGGTGAAGAAGAGAAAGAAAAAATAGAAGAATCCTCTCCCATCTGTTGCAGCTTCCAGCTACAAGTCTGAGGCTTGTCCTTCTCTAACATCTTCACCAGCAGACAGTCCACAAATCACCGGGTCATATTTCATCATCAGCTGCCGGGCCTGTCCCACGCCTGTCTCCTCCACTGTGACATGTGGACGGACACCAGAAACCAAGTGAGAGATACTGGAGAAGCAGACATACTGTAGATGGGTGGAAAAGAGCGGGGTGCGACACGAGCGGTGTGAGTTTCTGCTGAGAACGAAAACATTTTGATGTCCCGGAGTGTGACTGCAGTCAGAAAATGTCAAGTCATGAACACCCACATCACCAAGAATGAAAAGGAGGGTGAAGCCAGCAGGCTCAGGGTGAGCTGCAGTGCAGATGCCCCCTTATAGTGGCTGTTAATATGATTGTTTTTTTTAAAGCATTAAGTTGGAATAATGTAATGCTTTAAAGTGCCCTGATGGAAATAAGATTTCATATTTGGACATCTGAAGGTTTAATAGTTGGAGTTTGAGTGAAATAACATGAACTTTGGTTCTTTGTGCAGCACTTGATATTTCCACTATCTTTGAATGAGTCATTCATGGAATTTGGAAAATCAGTTATATTCCAGATTAAATTCCAGCATTAAATTTACACACAATGTTTCTACCACTGTAATACACCAACTGCTACATCCAATATCAGATTTCAGTGCTGACAGATGTTTCTCATATGCAGAGTCCATGCAGGTTTTGGTAGTACTTGGCAGCTGTGATTCATGTCAAACCCTAAATGAGGAAGTCATGAGAGTCACATGTATAAAATGTCCTGTCAGTGCTTTGGGGAAACCAGAGTTAGGATTGAGACACAATGTGAAGTTTTGTTTTTTTCCGCTCTCTCTCTTTGCAGCTTGCTAAATCCAACCCATAACAACCATACCCAGCAACAGCAGGAGCAGCACCAGGTGCACCCTGTTTCTTAAATCTTTTACATGGTCTGGTGGAAAAATATGGATTTTAATAAGTCCCTTCAGGAGCAGCAGAGGGCGGGAGCCTGGGAAAGTGGACTGAGTGAGGTGTCCTGTGCATTACATTAGATTCTTTTTAAATGTTTCATAATGAGGAGCACGCAGGGTTTGAACTCACAAATATGGTGACTGACAACCTGAGTAAAGTCCACCTTTTGACCCACTACATCCAAACTAAAATAACTTTTGTCTACAAGTACAAAACTTCTACGAAAGAAAATACATTTACCAAACTTCAAGACCCAATTTATTGTTGACTTACACTGCAGCTCTTTGCACTTTAAATTTGATGCCCAATTTTGGGATGTACTATTCAGTACCATTTCCCTCACATGCTTGCTTAGCTTAAGCTTCTCAATTATTCAGACTCGGATCAATACTCAACACACTCCTGTGAGGAAAAGCAGGGAGGGGAGAGTCGAATTTAAGCCTGAATCTGGATTATGGATTTGTATCAATTTATGTGCAGCCACTCAACCAAAAAATCTGTGGAAAACACAGCGAAATGTGGCTAAGTGGGGAAAAGCTGGAAGGTTCCGAGCTTCTGTCCATTTTAACTCCTTGTTCTTCTGTGACCCTTTTTAGCCCTGGCCAATTATTACAGCCAGCTTTGGTCTGTCACAGGCGCCTTTCTCATTAGCCAGTCCCCAGTTCACTCCACGGGCTTAATAACAGGGCCTCCATTACCCAAGTTTACCTCCAACTTTAACGACAGGGCTGTGTAAGAGCGCGTACTGATGGACAAGGACAAGTCACACATCAGTGGCATCCCTAACAAGAAAGAAAGACAAAAACTGTCCTTTTATGAGAAGGCTTACTTCACTCCGGAGTGAAACTTTCATTTAGGCACTTTTAAAGGGGGACGTGCTGGGATTTATCTTGTTATAGCTTGGCTCCCCCTAGTGTTCTCTGTGACAACCTCCACGTTTATACTCACACCTGCATGTGGCACTTTGGCCATTACATTCATCATCATCATCAGATTTCTCATGTGAAAGTGAACTTGTCAGATGTACAAATTACGATTTGATAATAGGAGACAGTCAGGCCCGTATGTTTTATTGATACTAACTACCAGGCAGAGAATTACATCAGCAGCAGTCCAGAGTCTGATGTCATGTGAAGCTCATTTCCTCACTGCCATCCTATAACTAGACAATAAGCCAAAGACTAGCAATGATAAGTAAAGTCTCTTGACCACTTTTCTGCTGTATTGGAACCACTTGTTAAGGATTAGACCTATTTATCACTCATGCGGATGAAACAAAGTAAAAACCTTTTTACTTTTTTTTATACAGTTTAATACTTTGTCATTAAATTGTCCACAAAAACCTTGATAGTTAAAAATTTGCATCAGGAATTTAAGTTCTTGGATGTGACCAGGCCTGGACTTCATAATGCAGCATTGAATCATTGTACTGCTCAATCCAGTTCTTTATGTGTTCCTCTGTGTGTCGATGCGTGTGGCATCAAGTGTGTATCCCTACGCGAGGTCCATATCTGTCAGCAGTTGGGGAAATGTTCCTCCCTCGCTGGCTGCGTGCAGCAGCGTGGCCTCGAACCGCGGTCCCGCTCTCCGCCAAAGCCAAAGCCAGAATTAGAGATGGCGGTGAAGCTCACCACGGGCCCCTTGTTGTATTTAGATTGGCAGACGAACAGCAGCTTCGCTCAAACCCTGTTTACAAAGGGCTCCTATCCACATTTGTGGGAAATGTGCCTGTAACGCTCACGTAAACAAAGGCCCTGAGAGGCCTGTCGTTCTCCTCTTTCTCTGCCTCTCTTTTAGACAGGCAGCAGTCCAGTAATATGATGTTTTGGTTTAAAATTAGAGGAGGAACTCTCTTGGAAATGACATCTCTGCAAGTCCCACAATTTGATTATTTGTAGTCACAACTCAGGGAGCTGCTGTTTGGTTTCTCCTGGGATGGTTTTCAGACCATTTCTAAAATGGAGACGGATCACAGAACAATAATTGTTTCAGACTGCATGTATAGAGAATGACATGTTTATTATGAGGTGGCAACTGACAGGTTTCCCAACTGCATCATGTCATACAACTCTTTCAATCCAAAGACAGACACGGAGATACGTCTCCTGACTCTTCTGAGCAGGTTTGAGACGACCCAACTGCAGATCTTTCTCAAACTTTGCCTCATATTTTTTAACATTTTAGCTCGCAGTTCCAGACAAAATACCAAAAGCAAGATCATAGGACAATGATTAAAGGAAAAACCCAAAATGAAAAATAATAACAGAGAGAGGGTTTAAAATAGAGAACGTTAAAATACATAGCAAGGGAAATCCTATCCCGGAGAGAGGGTCAGACATGTAATTTGAAAAAAAAGGCCAAGTTAAATGACATGTAGGGAGTAATTATAGAGTCGGAATACACAGAATGAACTGAAATAATAAAATACCACCTAGGCCTGTCAAGAGTGTTCCCTGGACCGAGGGAAAGTAGCCTTGGGTTTAAAAAAGGGCAGGCTACCACCCTTCCCTTCTCTCTGGCCTTACTGGAATCTATGGAGAATTTAGCTGTGTTTACTTTGATCCAATGGAGCACACGTTATGGCCACAGGGCTCAGCAAAAACAACTGAATTGAAATCATTGTTCCAGTAACTGCATTTGATCCTCCCTTATTGCATTCTCACATTAAATCTTAATACTTTTAATAAAATGTTCTGCCTGTAAGAACCCCCCCCAAAAAATTAAAGAATAAAACATCAAACATAATGAAAGGATAATCATTGAAAAAAAATAATTAAAATAAAGTGATCTGCATCCCATCCAAGTCAAACAACCTCATCTCCTGTGAAGCTTTAATGTAAGGCCAGAACTAATCATGTCTAGGACAAGTTTAGGACATCGAGCAGGAAGATTTAATAGCTCCTCGTCTTCATCATCATTAGCCTGTCGAAGGTGTAACTTCAAAGGACGGAGCACTTCATCTGACTCAATTCCATCCGCCTGTCCGCAAACGTTATGAGTGTCACATTACCCTCAAAGTGATGGATAGCATCCTCCTCCGTCCAGAGCTGCAGCTCCATTATGGTGGGGCGTGATTGATTGCACGTGAACTCAGAGTGAAAGTGATGGATGAAAGCGTTTAGTTTACCAGCCGTGTTATGTTTATGTGATCATATTCCTAACCTTTCAAATCAACAGAGGAGCTTTGGCCAAATCTGAGTGTTAAAGGAGCATTTCTACAGTAATTTATTACCACGTTCGGCCCGCGCATCCTTCTCCTTGTCATCCTCATCCCTGTATGCTTAGGTGTATATCTAGTCACTATTGTGCAGTGGATTTGAGATCAACTTGAACCAGGTCTGCTTCTCTGGTTGAAGGCCTCTTATCACGTAAGAACATGCAAACTCCACACAGGAGGATCAGCAGGTTGGTACCCAGAACCTCCCTACTAGCGAAAAAAATGTCCCCTCAGGGATTAATAAAGTAACTACCTAACCTAACCTAACCTACTGTCAGGCGAAAGCACTAACCACAACCCCCACCGTGCCACCGATGGGAAATACACCATGTAAACTGGCATGTATTATTCTTTAATACGGTCCTATGCTGTGCCAGTATAGTCATGAGCTTGTGGAAAGGGCCAGAAATGGTTTTCCCAGTTTGGTATAGAAGCCCCATCTAACAACACTGCAATACACTAGTACACTGACTGCGAGCCAGGCTTTATCACCCAACATCGGTGGCTGACCTCACCAATGCTCTTTTGGCTAAAAGGTAGAAAATCTCTTCAGCCACTTCCTAGAAGTGTGGAGGCTGTTCGAGGGGTCTTCTGTTACAACCCAGCCTCCAAGAATCTACCTTTATATGTTACTGTTTTCAGTTAGCTGCTGAATTATGCTTGACGGCAACAGCGAATGAAGTGCTACATGTATGCGCGCATTGAACTCCCAGAGAGGTGGGGGGGTAGATGGTGGGCCTAAAACGAGCGGGAGGATCGTGACACCAGAGTCCACGATCCTTAGGCTCCGATCCTGTGGTTCAGTTCAGGCAACAAAAGCACTTCAGTTAAGGCCAGAGAAAGATCATGGTTTTGATTAAATATCACTGCTGATTTTCTTTAACCAACACCGGGATCGTGTCCAAACCTTAACCAGGCGCTGCCACTGCTGAAATATAACCATGAAAAGTGTTATAACTACAAGCAGAGATTGGACCTGATACTTCAAAAAAAAAAAATCAAGGTTGTCAGCAAACTTTTTACTGACATTAGGAACATTTCCCTATTATGTAATAATCCAACCAGCATTATATTTTCTTCTAAATGTATTTGCTGATGTGAATTAGTGGTAAATAATCATAGTTAAGTGTATAATTGATGTTTTGGAATGTGTACTTTTAATCAATCACACATGGGTGTGCACAGATTTTGTTTTGATATTATCAGAATTTATTTTACATTAAATCCTTGCCAATACAACACTGTGTTATCCATATGTATGTCATTATCTTCAGAGGTAGAAAATCTATTGCTAAGAAACTCCCTAAAGAGATGCATCTATGACTTATATTGTTTCTCCGTCTCATGTTTGAAGTCAATCCAAGTCCACATTTTTTATGTCATGTACAGTGGATGCTCACATGGCTGTAAAGAGAGAGCCCCTAAAACTGCAAGTTTCAAGTTAAGTTTCACAGTAAATCCTGCAGCAATGTTTGTATATCATGACGGCTTAACATATACTGTATATCACGGACTTAAATCGCTGGCACACAAAGTGATCAAAAAAGTAGGTGGAAAAAAATGCACAAACCTCCAGAAATGGCTCAGCTCGAGCAGCTTCATAGTCAATACCAGAATAGCTTATTTCCCAACAAGTTGACGTGTACGTTTGGCCCCAAACCCTAAATGGTGCACACCCGGTGCTTATCTAGGATCAGCCCAGACCATAATATGTTCAATCACACTAGTGACAGCAGCCCTGGTCTCCACATCTCCCCTCTCATCTGTCAGTTAAAGGCACTGTGCACGCAACATGTGATACACTGGCCTTAGCGTGTCACTCCTCCAAATGGCAAGTAACTCAATTTTCCACAGATGGTTTGAGAGAAAAGGAGAGGGAGAAAACAGGTTGAGGGGAGATGTGTAGTTTTTGGAAAGAAAGGCAGTGATTCACATTTAGAGGAAATGTGGAAAGGGTAATTTCCCCCAATAGCTGTGACCGACTGTATTTTTGTCCTCATGAGCTTTCCTCAGTCAGGGATGTAGAGCAGGGTAAACCTAAACTTACTTCACCTACATGTTTCTCTGTGGTTTATCCACCTTTTTTCCAGCGGTTACACATAAATTACAGTAAATACTGTAATAACTAGTATTAGTAATATAAGAATATGGAATTTATGGGGTGTTTTCTTTCTTGAATTTTGTTAATGTTGAGGGTGGTCCTGAAACCGAACACTGGAAACTGTGATCCAGCTGTGAGACTTTGCTATCATCTAGTGGCCATATGGAGGCATAATTCTAGTCTAAGGAACCATATTTCAAATAAAGATGATTCACTTGTTTCACTGTATTCTAATGAGAAAATGTTTTCATGCTATTGCAGCTTTGATGTTCTGGACCTATGCAAATTATATGTAAATATGTTTGTCCGTGTTATAGATCCTGTTATACTTCCAGAGTCTCATCTCACAAACAGTTTTCTGACTCATGCCTGTCTGAGTGCTGACCATTAATCAAGCAAGGCCTTTGTTTATATGGCGAGCAAATGTTACAATACATTTCACTGCTGTGTGTTTACACCTTTTTTCAACCACTGGGTGTGCAGAATGTGATTAAATGTGTACATTACATGCAGATGTTTGTGCAGAGTGTTACTACTGTCTGTGCTCCACTTTTATCCCCCCTCCAGAAAAAGGAGGAGGGAATACGAGAAGACTTGTTGCACTCCAGCACTGAGCTCCAGTGGCAGCTCTGCTCAAACGGAGGGTCTTCGGGGATCCGCCGTGCTCCAGGTCTGGCAGCAGGAAAAGGCTCTTCAGAGATACCAGTTTAATAGAGATAGCAGAGTGTCTGGCTCTGTGTAAGGGAGTAAGGGGCTAAGATGGATTGATGTGTGTGTGTGCACTGATACACAAAGGAACCTGCTTTCTGGTGTCTCCACTGACTATAATGTGTATCAGCCACATGTAGTAGATGTTTTGAAGCATGCTGTGAATAGAGTGGGTTGTACTGGAGGCAGCGGGAGTGCTCTGGTGCTGAAATCGCTTTACCACTGATGTTGGAAACAAAATGTAGTATGACTTAACCTTATGTTTTTACTTTCCTCAATGATAACTGACATGCATGTGCTACAGTAAAAACGTATTTTAAAAATGAGACATCTTTCATGCTCAGTCACTGTGATTATATTCCAAATGAAGAAAACACTTTAAATGAGAAGCACAACGATTTTTGTCTTTGTTCGGTCTTTAAAATATTTATACAATGCTATTAAATGAAGGCACATGAACATTACCAAGAAGAAATAAAAAATATTGAGGCAATTGCTACAAATGAGAAAAAGAAGTTTAGAATTAGACCATAAGATTAACACTTTCATCAGAAAAGTCAACTCTGCTCTGATTTACATGTCATATATGTATGTAAGCAGATGTAAACAAATTAAGGTTCATTTGTTATATGTTATATGTGTGTGTAGGAAAAAAAAAAGGCTGTTTGAGATCATTTAGCAATTTTCAACTACACACACACACACACACACACACACACACACACACACGTGCAAATGTGCCAGTTGATTTTAAATGTATGCCCCTCTGGAGGCCCATTGTGAGTTAGCCATTTTACATGGCTCATCCATCACAACTTGTTGCCAGAAGCCTGTTGTTAGTGAGGCCAGACCTCGATCCCTGAATCCTGCCCTCAGGGGGGGAGACACCATGACGATTAAGCTGCCTGAGTGCCGTCTGGCTCATCTAAAGATCATAACATGATAATGCTTGTGGAACATTGGAACTAATAAAGCTGATGTAGCTGACCAAAAAATATTTTATTATTTACCTTTTTTTATTTATTTAAGATTGATCATTATACTGTTTAGCCTGAAGATGTATAAAGTAGAGTGATACGATAGGAGAGTCGGCAGCCATGATCACAGCTCTGGGATACTGTACTACAGAGCTTTGGGCTAATTGCTAATCAGGATTACAATTTTTTCCAAAACAAATTTTACAATTTTCACAAAATATGAAGTCAGTTCATCAAACAGTTCATCCACTGGGGGCCATTTATGTTTGAACAAAATGTAATGGCAATCTGTCTGATAGTTCTAGACTGGATGGACCAACATTTCCCACCCATTGAGCCACAAACAGCACTCGCTATCAAAAATGCATATACATTTACATAAGAGAGAGGGGAAACTATACATTGAAAGTTTATTATAGCAAATAAAGTGACCACCTTTTTATTGATGAAAAAATAATTGTCAGGATCCCCTATCTTCCTTTCCTTACTCGTTTCCTTTGTCTCCACCTGTCTGTCTTGTTCATTACAGTGTGTGTGTGTGTGTGTGTGTGTGTGTGTGTGTGTGTGTGTGTGTGTGTGTGTGTGTGTGTGCTAGCCGCCTGATCGTCGCCCCTTTCAGCCTTTGAGTAATCCTTTGGGGTTTCTGGAGGCTCTCTGTACCTGGTTGACTCACCTGCCTGTGTGGTTTACCTTCTCCGGTCATCCCACCGTCTGAAATACTACACCCGTCCTGTCCAATCACAGCATTCCACAGTCGACTCACCTCAACTCCGTTCTGCGAGATCATGGAGATCACCAGCAGCCTTTCCCCTGCGACATCCCTGGTTCGGATCCTCTCACCCCACGACACACGCCGCCTCCGACCACCTAGTCTGCTAACTACCCTGCCTGGTGAAACAATCTGTATCAACACTCACCTTCACCCACCTGCTCAGCAGTACTCAGGGACTGAGTCTCCAGCTCCCTGGACTATCAAACACTTACCTCAACTTGGCTGACCTGGTCGCAGACCCCCCCCCAGCTGGTCCCAGGCAGTCCTCACCTGGTCTCCCGTTTCCCCCGGCAGTACTGGACTCCGTCAGTGCCACATACTCAATCTTTTCAATACACCTGTTGAACTTTTATTTCATGTCAACATTCTGTCACACAGCATAACAAGAAACCTTATTCTGTTCATATTCAAGTCTGCCTTTCAATCTTCTTTTTTTTTATGGAGAAGCCCAGAAAAGCATGTGGAGTGAAAACCAGACAAAGTGTTGTTATGATGAGACACTTTAATCCTTTGCTTGTGTAATCCTTTCCCCATCTATTTCTGTCCACTGTAATGACTTTTTGGCATGACTTCCTTGTATTTCTTGGACTCCAATGTAATGTGGACTAATAGGTTTAATATGTTAACATGTCACCGCAAGCAAGTGACAAAGCTGTCAGTGTAAACAGCATAAACCTATTATCAGCCACATCAGCGTGATTACTTGTATTCAATCCAATTACATCTAGCTGAACAAGTATGTGTCACTCAGAGAAGATTAGGGCTCGATGCTGCCGGCTGCACATCACATGCTGAGCTCTTTTCCCATATTTGGGCACTGGACACTTGTAAAAAAAGAGCAGACTACTGGCACTAAATCAATATAGAACAGTTTATTGTGGGCAAAAGAATAGACGTGTGTCAGCCATAAGTCATCATCAGCGTTATCAAAACATGTGGACATAACTGGCTTCATAGATAAGTGGTCCTCTCAGCAAGGACGACATGTAACAACACAATTGAGTCCACCTGAGAAAGACCCGCCTTTTGGAGTCAAGGGGCCTCATAAAATATCATTACATCAATGTTTGACGTCAAATCATGAAATACCCAAACCTATAGACATTTTATGAACTATATGCCAGATAAATAAATGGTATTGCTTCTAAGTGGAATACAAATATCATCACCACAATATAGAAAATGATCAACTGATAGTGACGTAGAAAGTCTACACTGGCAGCATTCACCACCGCTTATGTGTATTTGAAGTTGTACAGTTACCTCGAATGGTAGCTAGAGAATCTTCTCTATACTGATACTGGCAGCTTGATCTTTGTGGTGAAAGATGGCAAGACTCCCTTGCAACTGGGTAACTATTCGTTGGATTTGACAGAGGAGCTGGAGGTAACAGCATTCAGGAATCCCCGCTGCTCGTCCCAAGAGTTCACTTATCTGCTGGTTCAGTCAACCCACTCACCGGAATCCTGCCGCCTCTGCTCTGCTGTGGCTTCACTTACCTCTGTGGACGAGCTGCCTCCACTGCTGCACTCACCTTGGAAAATCTGCGGACAACCTACAGTCCTCACAGTCTCTGGTAAAGATGCAATCCACATCTTGTTGTCCAGCCTGCACTCACCTGTGGTCCAGCGGACCTTGAAACGCATCTGTGTGCAGGCAGTGGCCTACAGCAGCCAAACCTCCCGCGGCCACGCCACTACGCACCTTCCTCAGTGGCAGAATGGCTATGGGTCAATGGAATAACAAATATTACATCATGCCCCCCGTCAGGGTAAATCATGTTTTTGTTTTTTTCTCAAAGTCAACTTTATTGTCAATTCACCATATGTCCAAGACATACAGAGAGATCAAAATATTGTTTCTCACAGTCCCACAGATCGCAAAATAAAAAGATAAAACAAGTAAAGTATAAATGTGTAACAATAAAAACGGACCACAACCACAGTGACGCTTAACTGCAATATATACATGTACAATGCAGTGCAAAAATGCCAGTCCATAGTGCAAAAGTTCAGACTTCATGGGCTGAGGGGGAGAGAGGAGAGTTCAGCATCCTGACAGCGTCGTGGGTGAAGCTGTTCCTCAGTCTGAAGGAGCGTGCACAGAGACTGCTGCTCCTCCCAGAAGGCAGGTGTGACGGGAATGCAGGAAATGGACCTAAGAGCAACCAGATAGACAGGAATAGAATGCAGAAACTGGACTTTATTGTTACAGGGGGGTGGTCGGAGAATAGGCTCGAAAGTTTGTGGTCTCATCTAAGTGGGGCAGGAGACTGAGGATCAGGCTGCTCTGGAGGAGCAGCTCTGTGCTCAGCGCCCGGAGCAGCAGCAGGGCAGCAGTGTTCGTCGACTGAGTGGTCTCCATGGACCGACGCAAAGGGAAACAACACAGGGGCAGGCAGAGATCCTGACAGCAGGAGGCTGAAGAGGCTGTGTGGGGGATGGGTTGAGTCTCCCACGACGCTGACTGCTGTACATGTCCAGGAGGGAGGGGAGTGCGGAACCAATGATCCTGCCAGCTGCCTTCACTTCTTGGAGGCGGTGCAGCTCCCACATCACACAGTGATGCAGCTGGTCAGGATGCTCTTGATGGTGCCTCGGTAGAAGGAGCACATGATGGGTGCTGGGGCTCCTGCTCTCTTTAATTTGTGGAGGAAGTAGAGGCGCCTCTGGCCTTTTTTGGCCAGTGATGCAGTGTTGTTTGTCCAGGAGAGATCCTCGGTGATTTACACACCCAGAAGTTTGGTACAACTCGACCGCTCCACAGCAGAACCATTGATGGTCCGAAGGAGGTGTTGGGTGTGGGTTCTCCTGAGGTCTATAACAATCTCCTTTATTTAAAGCAACATTCAAAACCGCTTATGTGCGTTTGAAGTTGTACAGTTAAGTAGAATGGTAGCAAGACAATCTTCTCTCTCTACTGGCAGCTTGATGTATGTGGTGAAAGATGGCAACACTCCCCAGGAACTGAGTAGTTGTGGGATTTGACGGAGGAGCTGGGGATGACAGCATTCAGTCATTTTTGGGTGCCAGTCCAAAGAGTTATGCGTAGAAGTCCAGGAACCAGAAATGTTTTTTTTTTTAAATGCTGCTCGTCAAGGGCATCACAGGCACCCAGGCATGCTGCAAGCGGATCACAATTCTATTTATTTACATCCTGCTGGGCTGGAGCAGAGCTAGCTAATAGAGCCACTCGTCTGACTCTCTGGGCGTTTTCACATCTAAAAGTCTGGAGCACGGTTCACACTTTTCTTACATTGTACACATTTGATCCATTTTTAGTTTCAAAGTGCAATTTTGTGAGCGCACTTATCTTTGTATGACATACCTGCCTGCGTCCCTATACTTGACATCAATTGTTTTTGTCGACGCCGTGTGTCTGGTGTTGGCGTGTTGTCAATTTGGCCAGTAGTCTTTTCAGTTTGAATAAAGAAAAGATACATTTCATTGCCACCATTTTATTATTATTACAGTGTCACAACCAACATTTTTTTTCAGAAAATAAGTAACATGTTGGTATTTTTAAGTTGAGTTTTTATTTGTTCAGACAAAATTATAGTTATATACTCTCCTTGTATCTTTGGCATCTGCTTCTTTAGATCAGGCCAAACAAGGTAGGTGTGAAAGTGCCTTTACGTAGTGTTCAAACTACACATATTCAGCCATATTTTGACACAATTTAGTCATCACCAATAAATTTCCATTGTCAGGCCTGTAAATGAACATTGGGAATGACCAAAGAGACTTGTAGTGTGACACAATCAAAGAACAGCAATGCTGTGTCTGGGACACTGAATGACACTCCGAAAAAAGTTTGACATATCCTACAACATGTTCCTTGACATTGACAATAGGGCAGAGTGCTTTCTGGCTAACATTCGTAAACATGGCGAAAAGGTCGTTGGCATTACACATAGTGCCTATAACATTAATTGACAGCTTCTTGACTGAACATGACAAATGTTAGGCTCCTTGATTGCCTAATGTGTGATAGTTGCCATGGTAAAAAACAAATATCTTGTGTAGTCTGAGCCCAGCATTAGTCGTGATACTACTAATGGGTGGTAATGTCCGCAATTATAAAACTGTGCATGCAGTGGCTTTAACATTAGTACATGATCATCACAGTGATTTTTAGGCATCTGTACAGCTACCAAATAGAAGGCATCATGCCGTAGTCTCTGCACAGCATTTTACATTCTGTAAAGTTCAATCAAATCTTCCAGGGCAAACAGGGACATTGTTTTTTTTATTAAACGTTATAGGAAACTGTTTTTATAATGCTTCAACCAGCACAAATTAGAAGAACTGTTGCATCTCAAACTCCAGTACTACATTTTTACAGAGAAATCTTGTTTTAGTTTGCAAAACGCTACATGAAGCATCTTTAAAACCTTGTGCCACAGTCTCTTCTTCCCAACAGGCTTCCACATCCTCCTCTCCACGTGTCCATCTCTTTCCCTTCCCATCTCCATCGTCCTCCACATCCCACTAATTACCCCTCAGCAGTGAGACAGCGTTGTGTTTAGTGACATGACAAGGCAGGCCCAGTTTGCCTGACTGGTGGCTCTGACAGCATGTCACACATGCATACACATACTCAGAGCTACAGTGATGGCAGATAGCGGCGGGAGTCCTGGCCTCCGACTTGCAACCTCACTCCCCGTCCTGCGGCCACCCCCCCTCCACTGCTACTAACCTATACCCCTGCACCCCCACCGTCACCGTGCCTCACACGCATTTCAATGAGCTCCCTGGCAATTTGCTGCTGTACTGCTGTCGCCGTGTCAGCCTCCGTTTGTCTATCGTCTCCTCTCTCTGCTACTAATGAGGTTCTTAGTGGCTGTCAGTGCAGCCGGGAGATGCTAGAGGGTCGAATGGAAATTCGGGAAGAATCAGACTGAGGAGCAGTGGGAGCTGTGCAGGTCTGAGAGTCAGCAGGGTCGAGGTTTAATTACATGAATAAATAAAGCACACACAACAGAGTGGGTTTCCTTATCATTTGATAAAGTATCTTTTCCTCCGTTTATGTGGGCTGACGTGTATTTGTGTGTGAGATGTAAAATGAATGCCAGACAGTAGTGTGTGTAGCTGCTGGGGACTACCGGCTTGCTGCCTCGCCGGCTGACATGTTTCCCTCCACCTGCTGAGACAGGCCCTGCTGACGGAGATACTGAGAGATCATTAGTGTTCGCCCTCCTGACATAGCTGTCTGAACAAGCCTCCTCCCCTCCTCACCTCTCCTGTTGTTCCCCTGCCTTCAGTTTTGTTCTATCAGTTTGTCCCCTTTCCCCCATCTCATCATGTTCTCCCCGTTACTGCTGCTGGCCCCTGACAACTTTCTAACCACATCTTACATCTGTGTGCCCTCTGCAAATTCTATGGATTGTTAAATATTGCTGAATTTCATCTTTAATTGGTTCACTTGACTTTTACAAGGAATCATGAAAAGCTCAATGAGAAGCTGTAGTGAATGTGGTGTAGAAGAATAAAGGTGACACTTAATGGACCACCAAGTTTCAGACACCTGTAAGATCAAAGATACTTTTGATAGAATAGTATTCAAAATCAAAATACTAACACACATTCAAAACACAATGTCGCAGGTAATCAGCAGGAGTGCTCTGAATTCATATCAGAAAAATAAAAAACTTGGAGAATTATACTCGTGGTCTTGAGAAAAGATCTCACAACTTTGAAATAATTTACAATATGTTAACAGGACAGGAATTGGAAAGTTTCAGAAGATGCCTGAGAATAATTATGTGTTTAAAATGTCTTCAGTATCAAAGTAATTCAAAGATAGTTGTCAGTACCCTCATTCAGTGGGCCAAAACAAAAATGGAACTTTTAATTTAGGAAAACTTCATTTTCCAAAATGTAAAGAAATATTTGCTAAAAACAGGGCTCATGTTGCAGCCCACAGTCTAAGTCACTGTATCCATGGCAATATAACCCTTACTGATTCTTGTAAATTGACATCTGTTCGCACCAGTGACGAATTTTAACGTAACATTAAGTATTTTTTTTCCAACATATAATAATGTTCAAGCTCATATTCATTACATTAAATCAGAAAGCACCATCTCCTGTCCTCTTCTGTAGTGATGATTGATAACCACCTTAACCTTTTCTCATTATCATGAGATCCAGATCTCATAATCATTACAAGGTTTTTCGCCCCCTTCTGAACCTAAATAAATCAGGATACAAAATTAATCAGGAATCATTTCAGAACCAGTTGTACAAATGGTCATGTTTGTCAGAGACTGCAACTCCCCTCACCAGACTCACCTCCTCGAAAGTAAACTTCTCTTGGACTCCTGACATTGAGGTCCTGAAGGGAGGAAAGAAGGATCTGGTGGTTCACTGTGTCAAATGCAGCAGAAAGGTCAAGAAGGATCAGGACAGAGGACAGAGAGGCTGCTCTAGCAGTGTGAAGCTGCTCAGAGACAGAAGGAGGACCGTCTCTGTTGAGTGGTCTGTTGAAACCAGACTGGTGGTCAAGAAGGTTATTATGGTGGAGATAGGAGGAGAGTTGATTGGAGATAGCTCGTTCGAGAGTTTTGGAAAGAAAGGGAAGAAGAGATACGGGCCTGTAGTTTACTTCAGCCGGGTTGAGGGGGGGTTTCTTCAGGAGAGGGTTCACTCTTGCCTCCTTCAGAGAGTTCGGGAAACAGCCAGTTGACAGAGAAGTGTTGATGAGATGGGTTAGAAAAGGAAGAAGGTCAGGAGCAATAGACTGGAGAATGTGAGATGGGATGGGGAGGGTGGGCAGGTGGTTGGGCGGGCGGAGGTTACCAAAGGTAAGAACTTGATTGGGAGACAGGGAGGTGAAAGAGGAAAGCGAAGGGGATGAAGGTGAAGTTGATGGAAATGTAGTTACAGAAGCTGGGTTTGAAAATGAGGAGCGCATGTCATCTTTTTTAGTAAAGTAGTTGACAAAGTGGCTTGGTAGAAGAGTGGAGGGAGGAGAGGGTGTGTGTGTGTGGGGGGGGGGGGGGAGTCAATGAGGTTGGAAAAGATGGAGAAGAGCTTTTTGGGATTGGAAAATGAGGATTGAATTCTGGTTAGGTAGAAGGCGCTTTTGGCTGTGGAAATTGAGGCAGAGAAAGAGGAGAGGAGAGATTGATAAGTGAGCAGGTCGTCAGGGTGGTTAGATTTTCTCCATTTCCTTTCTGCTGCTCTCATAGTGGCTCTCTCGGCACGCACTGAGTCAGACAACCACGGGGCTGGGGAGGACTTGCGGGCCTGTCGTTTAATGCCACTGGCAGATGCACTATTAGCATTCCAGAATTGTTTTGGTTCCCCTAATGCACCCACTGACTGAATTCCTGCTGTTTTTGTTTGCTGATCTCTGACAGAAGCCTTTAAACTCTGTAGAATGACGTTTTTTTCCCCCTCGTTTTTTGGGAATAAAATTTTCCCACAAACAAAGTAGAACAGGTTGCCTTCTGTGTTAAATTTCCTCATCGACAGCTGCAAACCTCACAAGAAAAAAAAGAAATCAAGTAAGGGAAATGATAATGCTCTTGCATAAAGGCCCTTTGACTGTTTGTAACTGAGGAGTTATTTGTTTTGTTTTTCCAGGATAGATTTTCAATGCTTTGGGAACTGCATATATTTGATTTATAAGTTGCTACACAACTACTTCCCCCAACATGGCCCAAACCCACAACTCTTGCTGGAAAACCAGATAAAGCCTCGTGAAGTTTTTGGTCATGGGGCAAGTGAGCTATAGTGCTCTGGATATGAAGCTTTAATTCTTTTTTTTAATTGAGGGCAGTGGGTTTAGGAAAACATATCAAAGGGAAATCTGAAAATTATTCCTGAAACTTGCATCTTCATGTGAACAAACATTGTTCTGCTGGTGCATCAGCTGCTTTCAGTCATGTATTGACAATAAATGTTTGGAAACACTGTTTTCACATTTTGGGGGTTCAAAATATGGTGAAACTATATAATATTAATATTACATGGGCTTAGAATTAAACCCAAAAAACAGTGTGTTTGTTGTCAGTAGAAGTACACAGAATATTGTACGGTTTGTGGTTTAATATCAATAATTATGCTTCCGTGACAAGGCCAGAAAAAGTTTTTTTTTTTTTTTTTTAAATGTGTTCCAAATTTTTATTCAAGAACACATTTTGTAAATGTGTCACAGTTTTGGTATTTCTGCCTCTCAATTATTCCGTTTATTCAGTGTGACTCCTGGTGCTGTCTCCTGCTGCCACGCCCACCTCACCTGCTCCCGCTCCCCAATCAGCTCCAGCTGCAGCCACTCTGTAATCAGCCAATCAGTATATCTATTTTGAGTGTGCCACTATAGTTGTCAAGATACACAGTCTATGGCTGGAGCTAAAAGAAAAACTATATTTATAAAGACAATGGAAAAATGTCCTTTACACAGAATACAAAGTGCTGTTTGAGTTTAAACCAGTGCACACTCCTAACGGAATTTCCTCATTATTTTATTATTGAAATGGGATTTGTGATCTCTAATCATTGATTTTTTTTTATTTTTTTTTTTATCTTATTTATTTGAAATCTGCATCTCCTCTTCTTCCACTACAGATGCACACTGAGATTTCAGGCAGTGTAAAAAAAAAAAGTGATGGATTTCCTTGAACTACTTCTCCTCTATGTTGGTGTGTATGATGATGTTTATAATCTCTGCTAATTAAATATAAAGCTGTATCTGTCTGATATGTTAAATGCTGGGTGCATAAAAGTAAAAATCAAGTCATTTGAAGATGTGAATAAAAATGAATTAACGAGGAGAAGATCAGTGGGCTCACTATCAAGAGACAAAGATTTTAAGTGGGCCTACTTGTGTTTGTGCGGTTAATAAACTGAGGTTTAAGCATGTGGATCAAGGCGCACTTTGTGCTCCATGAAGCCCAGCCCAGACTCTTTTTAAACAGCGTGACCTCATAAACCACAAAGAGCAGTTTAACTGTCCAACAAAAGCAATGAAACGCCCATAAACAGCGCCGGTTATAGCAGCCTAATAAGAGGCACTTGGAAGGAGGACAATCATGGAAATGTCTCTCATATGGCACGGTACAAGTTCGCAAAGTCTCACCAACAAATCATGGCATATGGACCAGCCAAGGCTCTGAGTCTTTCTCAGACTTTACGAGGATGAAATTTAGATCATTCATCAGAATCAGAAATGAGGAGGTTCTGCCTGTTTAACAACTGCCAAACCTAAAACCTAAAATATTAGGCAGCAGTCTCCTGAGCTAGAAGCATATTATAAAAGTTTTATTGTGAGAGCATCGCACATCAATGCTTATTCAATTACTTTGAAAAAGCTAACAGCACCTGCTATTCACAGGCGGTGTCCCATCCATGTACTAACCAGGCCCGAATGTGTTTGGCTTCCGAGATCTGGCTTTTTCAGGTTGGTATGGCTGTAAGCTACAGCCTTGTGAACAAAAGGGCCTAAACTAGATGCCATGTCAAAAGTTGCATGGTGCCCCAGGTACCCTAAGAGGAGCTTTGTGCCGTTGGTACCCTAAGAGGACATTCGTGCCCCTGCTACCCAGAAGGGAGCTTCATGCCTCTGGTACCCTAAAAAAAAGCCTAGTGGTCCTGATACCTTAACAGAAATCTTGTTCCCCTGGTACCCTAAGAGGAGCCTCGTGCCCCTGGTACCTTTAGAGGATCTACGTGCCCCTGGTACCCTAACAGGACCCTCCTGCCCCTGGTACCCTAACAGGAGCCTCGTACCACTGGTACCCTAAGAGGACCATCATGCCCGTGGTAAGCTAAGAGGAACTCCGTGCCTCTGGTAACCTAACAGGGCCCCTGGTACCCTAAGAGGAGCTTTGTCCCCCTGGTACCCGAAGAGGAGCTGTGATATCCAAATCTTGATCAAGGTGAAAGCTTCCTTTCCGACTCGTGTTTATTCGCCGCATCCACAAACAAATTCCACTTGTTGATCAAAACAAAAAGGTTTATTTTTTTTCCACAAAAATAATGTTTCCACAAGCATTGTTTTCCATATCCTGCAAGTCTAATAAACAAAATTCAAAACGTCCATAATGCAGCCAAACACGTTCAAAAAACTGTGCCACTCTAGAGTGCTCATGCTTTGTGCTTGATGTTAAACTATCCATGTCCACATTTCTTCCTTGTGTTAAATTAATTGTTGACATACAGGAACCCTCAAAGCTTTCCAACACTGAAGCTGCTATGGCGTTTTTCAACTTCAACTAACAGTAGCTTCGTGCCCCTGGTAACCTAAGAGGAGCATTGTGCCCCTGGTACCCTAAGAGGAGCCTCGTGCCCCTGGTACCTTGAGAGGAGCCTCGTGCCCCTGCTACCCTAAGTGTAGCTTCCTTCTTCTGGTACCCTAACAGGACCCTCCTGCCCCTGGTACCATAATCAGCTCACCCGGGCCCCCGGCCCGCCACCCAGTCTGCATTGCCCCCGACTCCGATGCTTGTCCCTGCGGGTGGTGGGTCCACAGGGTGGCTGATCCATGTTTTTTCTACAAGCTGAACTCTGACTGGGCCCCACGGGTGAAGGGCTCGCCAGCGAGCTCCCCTCCCAGGTCTGGCTCCAGGAAGGTGCTCCAGTTTCCCTGATCTGGGCGAGGTGACTGTAGATCGTGGGCTGCTATTCATCAGGGTTCTTTTGTTATGAAGTATCAAGCTGATGGAACTTGGGTTTTTTTAATTTTTTTTTTATATTGAGGTCTCCAAGTATAATAAAGACTTACATTGAAACGCTGAGATGAAATTTGACTGTTCAAAAACTGAACAGAAAATTAAATATAAAAGGAATTTGTACTCTCCAGCAGAAGAGCACACCTGCTACTGGGACATAATGTAAGGAGACAAGATTCACACAAACTGGGCTGTGGATCATGACCAATCAAATCTTAGAGTTTTCTGAGTACTTAAAAAAAAAGCAGAAAATATCCGAATTTGTTTAATGGAATAAAATAAATCTTGTTGAGATTTCTGCTTGTGTGTGCATTACATACTCAACATAACTCTTAATGGTTATTGTGACGCTTTAGATCTCCTCCACTAGGTGGCACTGTCTGTCAAATAACGCTGAGTGCTGAAGGGAGTAGCAGCAGAGCACAGTGAGTGCAGTGAGGGGTCAGTGCACCTCTGTCCCACTGTATATTTTCACAGTGTGTCTTCTGCCTGTCACTGTTACAAGTCTTCCATTAGATTAACATTTCAATATTTATGAATGACATCTCGCTGTAGTAACATGACATCAATGAACAGCACTCAGGGTCACACATGCTACATCATCATCCGACTCACAAGATCATCTCCCTGCTGATGTTTTTGTACAGCATCCTATGCTGTGGGTTTTAGTCCGTGTGTTCAATAATTTGGAAATGTTAGTAGCACAGTGTTAGTTTGTCAGATTGGACAATTAATTATCCCTCCAGTAGAGCTGCAGAAGCTTCCATGTGGACTTGGCTATTTTGTCGTCCTCTGAAGCTTCAGAGGTCTGGCAAGTGTTCAAGACACAGAGCGACTATGAGCTTGCACACAGCAGAATTTGGCACGTTGCTAGACAGCGACTGCCACGTCCGTGTGCAGAAACGGAGGAGCGGATCTTTTTCTATGCCCTTCCTGGGCAGTTTTTTTTTTTCCTCTGCCCTGCCTCAGATCTCAGCCCAGCCAAATTGATGTGCCCCAGCAGCCGTACAAGCAGACAGGTTGCACTGGAGCAGGGTAGGCCACATGCTGCTAGGAGCCTCTGCTTTGAACTTTTACAGTGGCTCCTCTGGAGAGGAAAGAGCCTGCTTACAAAAGAGAGGTACACACCATGCCGGATTTTTATTAGAGTTTGCTGCAATAACACGGAGGAAGGATGTAATACCACTTGGACTGGGTGTAATATTTAACTTGAACAGCCAACTCTTTGTTGTGCGTGTGTGTGTGTAACACAATGCTTAAAAACCATCCCACACCTTTCCCCAGGGCTTATTTAACCAAAGATTGCTTTAGATAAAGTAGAAAGCAAAGATGTGTGTCCACTTGTTGTTTGTACATCAGATTGCTGCAAGACATTTTATATAGTGGAGGAAATTGCCCGGAAATGTCACAAAGAATTAGCGGGCTGATGCTTTTTTTCTCTCTGGCATTTGGGCATTTTGAGGCTTGAAAGTCAAATGGATTTCATTGATTTGTCTCCATGCTGGATGTTCCCCCGTCCGCTCCTGCTAGTGATTCTTGTTGCTTCTGCCGAATGGGCTTTTTGTGATGGCAGAGAAAGGGTGTGTCGTAGGGGATTTTTCTGCTTCAGGGGGGACACAAATGGAGCTGCTTTCAGTTTTGAGAGGAGCCTCTGTAAAAGAGCATGCCCATTAAAGTATCACTGAACGTCTCCAAACAACTAATTTGTTTGTTCCACTGATCAAATTCAAAGCATCTCATCAGCTGTCTGAGAGGCACTGAAGCTTTGGATCCATTAGGGGGCACTAGATTGTAATGAAACACTTAGGGTAGCAGCAGAGATGCCAATTGATGTGTGCACCTTGTGGTTAAAACACGAATACAAAAAAAATCTGGTAAATATGCAGAACTAAACATGAAAGCAAATCTTCCAGCCTTTCAGTGCTGACCTTCATGTATTCCTTCTTTAAACCAAATCAGCCGAAGTCTGCTGTTCAGAAACATTTTATATTTGCCTTCCTCTCTGTGAAAATGTACAGTTTTAAAAAAGACCCCCTGCTGGTTAGGTGTAGTGTTATTCTGAAAAGGCTATAAATTCTCCTGAACAACAGTGTTCAGTCCATTCAAACAAAAATTATATTCACGGGGGATTCGTACAACACCAGATTTTCTCCTTCACACTTCATTATGCCTCCTACTGAAAGCACAGTGCTGCTTGTAAAATATATATCTTGGATAATGCATGCTGTGTGCTAGTGTGTCCACATTGATACTTGGCAGATTTTAGGGTAAAAATGAGTTGAATATTCAGGAAATAAATAAACTTCCAGTCCTGACTGGAATGTATTCTGTGCCTGAAAATGTCTGAATAATGATATCGTTAAAATAAAAATAAAAAAAAGTCTCTTAACGAGAGAAAGGAGATCTGGAGCACAATCCTCAGGTAGGATTTGACCCAATTGTCTTTGATGCATTTCCACTTAAATGCTATCTGACGTCTTTCTGTTTTACACCGTGACTATTACAGTGGGATGAGGTCTGTGAGTAAATGTCTTCGCTGGACGTCTCATCATTATTCCTACATTTATTTAATTAGGATGATTTATGGCTGGTTTGTATGGAGCACAGTATATTATCTAAATGACTATTTAGCTGAACATAGGAATTCCATTAACTTCTGACCTCCCAAGTACAGATTGTGTTGCACCGATGCAGCCAGAGGAAGGCAGCTGTCGGACTCATTCATGACTTCAGCACAACTTCCTCTTATCAGGTTCTATGTTTGGTTTATGTGGTAGAATATTTTGAACTCTATTGCTGTTTATATTGTGTGTGTCATGACCTGCAGTGTCTGTTTTGCCTTGTGTGAAATGTCTTATCATACTCTTACTGAGAAACAGTTGCTATGCCATTAAAACACCTGCATCGTTTGTGTGTATGTCTGTTTTTGTATCACTCATGTTCGGGACTTTTGTGTCCACGTAATGTACATCTTTATATTTCAATGTATAGACCTGGTTTAAGCTTGGGGGTTAGGGTTAAACCAATAAAGGGTGAGGGTAAGTCTCCAGGAAATTAATGGAAATGTAATGTCCACTGAAGTGATGGAAGTGGAGTGTGAACCATTGTTGAATGACATTCTGGTGGACCTCACAGTTCCAAATGGCTGTCTGGAGGTTAAGAATTGAATTTAAGGTTACGGTTTGAATTAGGTTTGGAGTCATTAGTGATTATGGGGCTAGGAAATGGACTATGTGAACAAGTGACCACAGAATATTTCACTTTCATTGTCATCCCAGGAAAAAAATTAAACTAAAATGTGAGACTGTCTAAATACGTCTTTATAATTGCCCTTTCTGTCGCTCTTAATCTGGAGTTGATTGACTCTTGCAAAAGACGTCAATGAATGTTTTTTGCTAAAACAACTGTGCTCTGGGTAATTTTTTAGCAAACATTAGTGAATCAGGAGTAAATTGTGTACTAGTTTGGTACTCTTTTGGTTTTGGTGCACTAGTGAGTATTGATAGCATCAGGACAGTGAACGTAGACCTAACTTGAGGTCTTTTGGGTTGAAAATATGTTTTCATGCCGAATGTTATAGTTGACATTCTCCTTCCCTGTCGCTAACCACATGTTGAGTTTTCTAAATCCCTGTCACAACAGGGAACGACAACAACAACCTAAAATGCAGAAGCCGACACTAAAAATAGCAAGTTTTGATAAAGATTTGAATCATTCAATAAGGCTTGGTTCTTTTGGGGGTTTTGAAATTGCTAGAGCTCACCTCCCCCACCTGGAAATGTTCCACCAAAACAACCAACAAACCTGACACTATTTTGCAAGGTCACTGTTGCTGCACCCCGAGTTTGGCAAGACAGTTGTGATTTGGTTTAAAGAAATGCAAACAAGTCAGAGAATTTGTATCCCCAGACCAGAATGATATATGGGTGCAGTCAGACCGTTCTCCAGCGCATAGCACTGTGGAGAATTGTCTGGCTACGGAAGACAAGATCCATCCTGAGCAGACTCGGGGACAATTAAACCCAATTCAAAATGTGGTCGAGACAAAGACCCTAGAAAGAAAGTGAACATCTGCATGTGTAAACATATAACAAGCAGTCGATCCAAAAGAGTAGCACTTTGCCCTAAAACGAATGTCTTATGAACAATTCAAGTCAGAGTATTTCAAAGAATAATGTCTTCATATGCCTTACAGACCAATTGATAGATAACCTGTTTTCACCTCCTGCTCCAACAGTAGAACAATCTGCAGTGAACTATAACAGGTTTAATATCTTTGAATCTAATTCCATAAAGTATTTGTATAAATATAAATATTTTACCCAAACTACACATTAACTACAACATTTTTCTTTTTGCAGTCATAGTGATGCACAATGATCAGGACCTACTGACACAGAGCTCTGATAGTAAAACAAGACCCTACCTGACCCTACTTGAGTCTGGCTTCTCGTCCAAGGTGGGCTTCAGGGTGGGCTTCGGTTTCTTCAAACTAAAGGCACCCTTGAAAACCTCTAGTATTGAGTAAGTGCATGTGTTCATGGTAATACAGCAACATGTCACCCAGTACAACAGTGTGGTTCACTGATCTAATAGCTTTTGGACAACACTGGAGCTCAATGGCAAATGGATGCACAGTTCATATTAATTTATTGTTCTTTTCATGGGATTTGTTGAATATGAAAAAGGTAGACGATCAGGAGCGTCAATCTTTAAGAAGAATATATTATGCAAAGGTTTTCTTTAGACGACTTCTTCTTAGAAGATATACGATCTAAATGAAGGGCTTTATTTTCACATGTACACAATAACAGAAGAAAAAAGAGCTAGCATATATTTACATTTACATTTGCAGCATCTTCATGCTGTAACTGTTTTATTTGAGTATTTTATTCCATCTTTAAAACTTTTTTAGTGTACTAGAATGTAATGCAATTTTTTCCAACAGTAGGTGACTGCTAACAGGACTATAGCATCTACTTTAATGCTATAGTACTATAATATGTGTGTTTGATGCAAATTATCGACTATTATTATCAGTTATGAGGCTATATTTACTGGAGTTTGATGGACGGCCACACTTGGCCCGTGTGCCTCTACGTGCTTACCAATGACATACAGAATCTTACATGTTTGTTTCCTATTACTGCATAATAACAGTGTGTGACAGTTCCACATAGCATATCCATTGAGGTAAATGAGAGGTAGTAAAACTTGGTGCTACAAATCAAATTTTTAATGATAAACTTAAATTACCTATTTAATATTTGGGCAGAAGTAGATTGGTTACTCAAAAGAAAACTCACCCCTCCAATCTTTTACATTTTTGTTTGTTTGGATTTGGAGGAGAAGCTACTTGGATGCTTCATGGCACAAAGGGATTGATTTATAGCAAAACATGAGAGGTTTTTTTTGTATGGGCAATAAATGCTCTTATTTTGAAAAGCAGGAATAAAAGCAGAGGTTATGAATGCTTTTGAGCACGGTTTCATTTTGTTTCCAAACATGCATTTGATTTCTGTTTACAGATTTATCATCTGAACCCCCATTGCACACATACATATAGACGCATACATGAAATAGAAAATTAAATAGCATGCAGTGGCGCTACATACATGAGGCAATATGTTCTGAATATGCTAGTGTTCTGCACCTCTGTGACATTCCTCAGAAGTCTCTCTTGAAGTGAGCTGCAGATTCATAAGATGAATATAAAGAACTGCACATGCCGAGATGCATACATGAATGAGAATGTCCCCCACACCGACCGTACATAATCAGCCAGCCATGTTCCTTGATTGTTCTCAGCAGTGCCACCGCTGAATTCAAAGCGTCCTTTTAAAATCCATGGAATTCACCTGGGATGGGAGTGGGGAAAAAAAAAAATGCAACCCACATTACCTGGAGAGTCATTTTTCAGCCTGGCTGCGTGAGATTTGGTTAAGCCTGCCCGTGTCTCCCAGCCGTGCCCCGAGGTCGTGTCAGACGGACAGGTCGACTAGATATGTAAAACTATTCCACAGATCCAGAGCCTGCGGGTTAAAGGAGAAGGGTCAGGCATGAGCTCGCCTCCTCTCTCAGGGTGACACGTCTGCAAACGGTATTAGCTCGGAATATGTATCGCATCACTGTCGCCCTTTTCTTTGCCTACGTAGCTCCATTCAAACCCAATGTAAAGTGCTTTAATTGTGCATTGACTGAATATATATATATGATTAACTGTGTGCAGCATGTACACATGACTTCACCTGTGTCAAAGACTTCTTTTCTGTTTTCTTTTTTTTTTTTTTTTTTTTTTTCATCTTCGGCCTGCAGCTCCCTCCACCCCACCCACTGTGCGAGCTGACAGGGCTGTTCATTCCACTCGGGATGATGATGTAGATGTCATGAATTTTATTGGCAGCTGCCAATGTCGATACAGCATTATGGAATGAACCAGTGTTTCACACAGTATCTTAATCTAATTTACAAGGCTCCCTGCTTCCTGGGCAGCCGGGATGCTGCAGGGTCGGCCAAAGTCGAGGAAACAAAGTAAATGGACGCCCTTCTGCTGTTGGTGGGAGAAAGGTATCCAACACGGACAGACGGGACGGTGATGGTGTGTGATATTCAAAGAAAAAAAAATCCGGATGAATACTGGCTTGTGTTCACTTCAGCTGACATTTGTTTTGCCAAGACGAATGCAGCATCTCCTTTAAATCCAATATTCAACAGTCACCTATGAAACCGTGATCGGCAGCGCATCCTTAGCAGAAGCCGTCTGCCATTGTAGCACACATACAAAGGGCTGAGACATGGCTTTAACAACTGTATTGTATTGCTCCTGCTGGCGGTGCAATGTGCTCTGCATCAATCCCATGCAAATTGTTTTTTTTTTTGTCGTTTTGTAAAGCATACCCAAACACTCCCCTGCACATACATACACACATAAACACACAGCAGCACTTCCCCCAGCATCCCTTCGCGTGACATCATTAGCCATAAGCAATTGCCTGACAGCCAAAAGGCAAAGTGCCAGTTGTTTTTTTGTTTTTTTTCTGTTTTCTTTTTTGATGCACATAAATCTGAAGACCACATATGCTGCTGTCTTTTCAGCAATTGTTCTCCCAAACATGTGTCTCTTTCTTTTCTCGCTGTATGGCTTGAATCAATTAGCACAGGAGCGTTTAAGCTGCACTACGTCGCCTCCCCACCTTCTGTTTTAAGATAACTGGGGAGCTTTTAATTTTGGACTGCTTTGTAATTGCGAAATTTAAAGCAGCTGACAGGCAGGGGAACGGTGGTTATTTACAGGTATGCCACAATGGGGATAGTTTGGTATGCAGGTCGCCGCATCTTTAACAATGCAATTTCCTTTCAGTGTCGGGGTGATTTCCTCCTTTGGGAGGCAGTGTCGGCATGACAGAAAAAGCCACAGTGTGTGCTTAGGTTAGGTCTTGGAGGCATTCAAATCAAGCACTGTGTCCAAAGTGAGGGCAGGCCTGTGTATGGGATGAGCACAATGGAGTCGGGTGGTCGGTTTATAGAGATGCTCGCATGGAGGGTCACACATACGGACACTCCCACAGAATTAAACGCTGGATGTCTCATCACAACTTCTCTGTTTTTATCTTTATTTAGAGTCACTCAGTGTTTGGGAGCACTGGAGAGTTTGGGGACACCAGAGAGAGGATTGTGGAGCTACTTGATCCTCGGCCACCAGGGTTGCATGTGATTACAGAGGCAGGGATCTTAATGAATACACCATCTTTGGGACGTTAACGGCTTCTCTCTACGGTGCGAAGAATTCTCAGAGCACAGCGTACCTAATTATTGCTCCATGTCTGTGCCTCTGTGGAGCAGCTCCTGGTTTGGTTGCTTTTGTGAGGGGAAATTTAAGAGGAATCATTGATGATTGAGGTGTTAATTCGCTTTTTCATGAATTCACCAGTTGGTCACCAGCAGCCTTTCAAATAACAGCTCTCACTCTCTCAAGTGTTGAACTCAAATATTATACAGCACATGGAATTAGGTTTTTGAGCTGTAAACATAAAACCACATGACCTGGAGTTTAGTGTCCTTGGCTTAACACACAATTTGCATGTAGCTTAATGCTAAAACTGTAGAGCTTTTGCAGAAAAGGGGTCACAAAAAAAGTGGACCATTGTAATTATGGTCAGCAAATTCTCATTCCAAGGGTGTCAAATACTGCAGTTTTGACACAGCAGTTGATGTCAGAGAGATAGGCACAATATTGACATTCAGCTTTTGGTTTCAGATTTATCACATACAATTTGTAAAATTTTCTAACGAATAGGTCTGTAGTTTCAGACAGACGGTGGCAAAAAGCAGACTTCAGCTGATTTCTAGTTAGCAACTGTTGCTAAAAGATCTTGCTGGCTATTATAGCTAGTTAGGCTACCATTTGTTAAATAAGTTAGTGGAAAACAGTCTGTTAAACTTATATTTAGGCCTACTCCTTTTGTCCACATGATATCATGCTAAGGGAAATGAAAAAGGTAAGATCAGGCTTGTATTTCATTCAATTTGTACATATTTGGACGAGCAAGTCAGCAGTCTGAGTTATGCTTTATTATCTGCAAAAACACTGTTGAACTTTCAGTGGAAGACAGAGCCAAGCCTTTTAGGATGAAGACTAACCAGAGAGTTTGGCAAACATAATGTAATCTCAGATAGTGAGTCTAATAAACGTCCCCAGTAAAGAGCACGAAATAGCTGCTAACATTATGAAACGGTCAGTTATGAGAAAGTGGTGTATGTCAAAACATGATGTGAAATTAGTACAAGTAGAGAACAGTTTTAATGTCAAGAAACTTACTCAGTAATGTCATCTATCAGTTACATTTGCTAACATTAGCCACCGTAAGCTACTAGTCATACCCTGATTAGTATAAGTGGATACTGTGTTCTGAAATGACCCAGCCATTTATTTTTCAGAAAGTTGCTCACTTTTACCGAGGAATGATTCCCAAAGACGACATTGAGGGTCATAGAATGGCCTAATCAAAGCCGAGATTTGAATCCCATTGAGATGTTGTGGGGTCTTTTGCATGTACCGTATGGCCCCCTTTCAGCCCCCCCAAAAAAACCTTGCAACTGAAGGAACTTTACATGACGGGTGGTCAAAACATTTCAGCATGCCAGTGTCAGAGACTGGTGGACAAATATGCAAAAACACCTGCAAAAACATAATACCGCTAAAGGTGGCAATACCAGCTTGGAAGTGAGGTGTAGTTCCTTTTTCAATAGAGGAAAATAAAAACCATTGATATTTTTGTTGATAACATTGAAAAAGCAAATTGTTCATGTGGTTTTGAGGATCGAGTGGTTTGCTTGTTCACACATGTTGAAAATAATCATTCATTTCCCTCCACTGGTTCTGGTTGAGCTATTTCCATGTTGACACTGAGCTGCGGAGAAGCGGAGAACCCAGCAACGTCATTGAGTCCAGGTTATATTTGGGTCAGTCCAGCGCTCTGGCACAAAGGTGTGACATACCCACACTGTGCCAGAACTGGCACGCTGCTGTGAGTGCCTTAGCTCGCACTCTGCTACCTAGATTTTCAGTCCATGCCTGAAGTGCGATTCACCCGTACGAAAATAATTTCCCCTGTAACCTCCGCTGCCTTCCGCCCAGTGGTGACACGGCCCACAGAGTCACCTGAGGGGGAAAAACTGAATCTCCTGAGTCACTGCTCCAGTTCTGTTTCTAGAAGCATGACACGATGACAACGAGCCAAGACATCAGCTTTTGGCATTTCCCTCATTGCTTGCTCGGCCTGTCCAACATGCTGGAAGCTAAATGCCATCAGAAGGGTATGAGCATGAACGCGTTCGTTGCCTAAATGCTACTGTTTCCTTAATGTTGTGGGGGAGGTTTATTTATGGGTGGAGTGAAACTGGCCGCTGGCTCGACTCTGAAGGCATAAATCTAAAGGCTGCGTTTCTCCTGATTCTCGATGCAGAGTAGTGTGAGCGAGCATGATTGTATCTAATCAAAAATGGAAATGAATGGAAAAAGTGAACATGAAATTAAGGTGAGGGAGGTAAACGTTTTCGCTTCCCTGAGGACAACAAACCACGAGGCAACAGCTTTGGTTACATAACTGTTTTCCCTCTGCTCCCTTGGCAGAGAAATGAAAACACACACACACACACACACACACACACACACACACACACACACACACACACACACACACACACACACACACAAACAAACAAACACACACACACACACACACACACACACACACACCGACCAAAACAAATTAGGACTGAGGAAATAACAGGGAGAAGGAGTCTGTGGACTAGTGTTTCCATCGGTACTAGCTTCTCTGTAACTGGAGCTACCTCACCAGAATAACAGCGAGTCAGTGGGGTGTCCTGCAGCGAGCGGTTAGCCTGCTACTAACCATTTATTTAAGCCGTGATGGGACTGAAACCACCCTGGAAAGTGTGTTTGTTTTTCTTTCGTATGTTCTTGTATTTCCATAAGGATGGGGAGTCCTCACAAGATTAGACATGAGGAAAATTGAGGTTGAAAATGAGGTGTTGCCATTTACTCGCACTCACTTTTGCAGACAGTTTATTAGAGCAGAGACTCGGGTTTCGGGTGGTATTTGGATAAGGGGTTAGGTTTACCTCCGGGCGATTCAAACACAATCCATCAAACACGCTTGTGAAAACCAACACTTTTATTTTAAAATGATACACATACACATGAAACACAACTGAAATGTGTTATATATTTGACTCTAAATGTTATATACTACAGCCTCTGTGAATCAGTAAATCATCTTGGAAATATTTGACTTTAAAGCTACTTAATGCGGGTTTTTGACAGAGTATCTAACACTGATCTCATGTACCAAGCGGCAACCAACAGTGACGTCACCCATTGGTTTGTGAGCGGCCGTTATGAAGCCTCGAGTTCAGAAGTTTTGACCGTTAGTCCTGAGCGGTTTGGAGCCAGATGTGACCATATTTAGACGAGCTGGGAGGGAGTGAGCGGTGGATTTGACTCGATCTGATTGGCAACTCGGTGACACTACTTCCTGCCCACCGATAGCCGTAACGTGACTGCATCACAGGCCTGTCAATCAAATAGACTCGCCTCCAAAAACATGACTTTTTTAGGCTTTTTTTTTTTTGTAGTTAATGATGGGATTATTTTCAGATGGACCACCAGAAAACGAATCTGAAGAAGCAACTTCAGCTAGCAAAACTGACAACTCATGGACAGATATGATTTAATTTTATTAGATAAGTTAAATGGGAGTCTATGGAGCCAGATGCTTTTTGGAGCCAACCTCGAGTGGCTCAGTGATATTGAACCAAAACCCGAAAGTCCACTTTTATATAAAGTCAATGGTCTGTACTGGTAATTGGATTAATGTTGCATGTTGGATTACGGACTGGATTTCATCTAATGAAGGTTCTCACAAGATTTCCGTATGTGTGTGCCCTTGGCTGAGGTCCACTCCCTCTGACTCACAGGTCCAGTCACTCCTTAACAGATCCTCCCACACACGCCTCTTTCCCCAGCGTCCAGTTCCCATTAACCATTCACCCACTCGCCCTCCACCCCCCCACTCCCACCCCCACTCCCACCAGCTGACTCACAGTGCCAGTATCTTGTGACACTTTCACAATGATCACACAACCACCACCACCACCCCTCACCCATCCTTCCTTGTTTTTCTTCTCTCTCTAACACGTACGCATATGCACACTCAATCTCTGCTCACAGACTTGCCTGGTGTTAAGTCCCTGGCTTAGTCAGCCTCTGAGAAGAGCCCAAGCCCTGCTGGGAAAGAGCGGCCGGGCAAGCCCCAACAGAATGCTAATGATGTCATTAACCTCTGGACTCTGGGGTCAGGCAGAAAAGTGGCTCTGACAGGCAAAGATCACGTCACTCTCCCACTCACTCATTACATATTTACTATTACCATGCACACAGGTGGCACACAAAAAGGGCTTTGTGTGGAAGCAATAAAGCGAGCCTTTTTTATTACATTTAAAGATAATGATAGCTGGACTCTGAATCTTCTGATTGCAGTCTTAGCCAGGGTGCTTAATATTTTTTAACCTTAGGTTAGACTAAAAAAACAGATAAATGAACTTGAGAAATATCCATTTAATACTGAAAACATGTTATTAGTGTGAAAACGACAATCAGGCGTATTAAGAGGTTAATAAAGCGTCATACGTTGAAGCAATGGATCAATAAGAGTGTGTTTTGAATATAGGTATGATACAGTATATGTGGAGAGGTGTTCACTGCCAAAATAATGACATTATTTGAAAAAATGTCCAAATATAAATCATCTTCTTAAGCAAACACAGACAGCAACTACAGATACAGTGAAGTTGAGGGAAAAAGGGATTAAAGAACAGAAAAAGGTTGTAATACCTTCACTTAAGACTTTTTTTAATTGCAAATAATGTCCCCCCCAAAAACATATTGCCATAGATCCCTCATAGCTAATACCAAAAAGATGTATATACTGCAATTACCTACAGTACTTGTTGCTAGTTTAAGAAAATACACATATTTTCATTATATGGAGTGTTTGTCTTCGTATGTTATTAATACTTATATTAAAAATCCAGTTGCCCTAACTTTCTCCCACAATCCAAAGACATGCCTGTTAGGTTAATTTGGGATTCTAAATTAAGCATGAATGGTTGTCTGTTTTAGGACTCTCTAGGGAGTACCCTGTTTTTGCCAAAAGTCACCTGGGATAGGCTCCAGTCCCCCCTGTGACTGCAGAGAATATATGAATAAGGATTGGATGGATAATGAATATACTTCTTTTTAATAGCTTACATTTTAATATAAAATGTTTTTTTGTCTTTAACTGAATGTAGTCTCAGTCTGATAGTGGCATTATTTTTTCAGGTTTACCTACCTTATGTCTGTTCATGAACTCGATATCTCAGAAATGCCCTGAATGAATTTCTTCAAATTTGCAAAATTGTTCACTTGGAATCAGAGATGAACTGATCAGATTGTGGTGGCCAAAGGTCGCTGTGACCTCACGAAACACATTTGTGGCTATAATTGAAGAATCTATTCCCCATTCATGACAAAATGTCACACAAATGTCAAAAAGAATAAAATCATGAAATGATGGCATTTTATATCCAAAAGGTCAAAGGTTAACTTCACTGTGACATCAAAATGTTCTGTAAAAACCCTTTACCGGTCAATATTCAACAACATAACTCAAGAGCAGGTGACATTGTGACCATATTTCAGATTTAGTTGGATACTGAATTGGTGACACTAATCTTGGCTGTCCATTTTGTATCGATCTTTTGTGCAGCCTTTGATGTGTGTGGACGATCCACAGTTTAGAACTTGCCGCTCCGTTGCAGCAACATCCATATCTGAAGGATTGTCTACTGAAATGGCTACAGCTTGATGTGTTGTCACAATCAGCTTTTAGCCAAAGTCTTCACTTCATATTCATATCTGGACAAACATTGATATGAACCCCAACTTGACTGGTTGGTGGAGGCAGACAACCATGAGGCGCTAATTCTATTTTTTTCATTTTTTAATAAGCCATTATGGATATATGAACCTCAACAAAAACCCACATCCACTATATATTATTTTTCTGAGGAGTAACAGCAACTTCACAGCCATCAAGGGCACGTAGTAAATATGAGATCATTTCTGGAAGCTTTTTTGCCGTTCTCCCAGATAGTTTATAAAAATTACCAGAGGGTCCTAGATGGAGCCGATGGCAAGGTGTGTGTGTGTGTGTGTGTGTGTGTGTGTGTGTGTGTGTGTGTGTGTGTGTGTCATACAAGATAGCATGACAGAGCTCTGACATACTAGACAGATAAAAACATCTCCAGCTGAAATAGCAATATTTATATGCATGGGTGTTACAGTGCCATTTTCAATATTTTTTGAATTTTTTGGACTGTAACCAAAAAATAATGAGCTTTGCAGAGTATGTGTGTGCATGTATGCAACTCTGCAGATTGGCACAGTCTGATGAATATGACAGGTTTTGACATGCCGACTTGGATCTATATCGACACTGACAGCAAACAGCACACCTACACACAGATTAACCTGCAGGACAGATTTGGAGCAGTTTGACACTCTGATCTCAGCTGGGAGCTTTCCGCCCCCGCAGTCACACTGAGTGTATCCGCCCTATTTGCAATGTCTCAGGATATTTCCCATGGAGGGATAGTGGTCAGAGGGTATCTGGGGGTGGGAGTCACCCACGGCACATTAGGCTACGGCTAATTTGGTCAGGTGGCCGGATGAACATCTGTCCGGTGTCACAGACTCTGGGATATACACAGACATATGCGTGCAGACATGGACACACACAGGGAAGCAGCATACACCCGTGAAGAAACACATAAATAGTTAAAATCAGACATGTTACGCAAACACACAGACAAAACTACAGTCTACGAACACACGCACACACACACACACACACACACACACATGCACAGGAACACAGCAGGAGGAAGAGGAAGTGGTTGCCAAGGAGGTGGGAGATGAGTGGGCACTAAGTAAACAACATGTAGAGCAGGAAGTCCCTATAGGAAGGTTTGCTGGGAGGAAGGAAGAGTGTGTGTGTGTGTGTGTGTGTGTGTGTGTGTGTGTGTGTGTGTGTGTGTGTGTGTGTGTGTGTGTGTGTGTGTGTGGATGTAACACCCTGAGTCCACTGACTTTGAAACCACACCACAGTGGAGTAGATCCATTTTTCTGTGTGCTGTATCCATATCAAAATCAGCACATGTCCTTTGCAGGGTGAAAGCTGGTCAAGGGAAACATCTGGTTTCTTTCAGCTCCACTAACTTCTCCCAGGTTATACAAATTCAGGCCACTTTGTTAATAAAAGCCTTAAATTGTAGTCATTTTCAATTGCAGATCCATATGTGGGGCTTTTAATGTGCCGCCACTTTGAAAAGCTCAATTATCGGCAAGGGCACAGATAAGCCAAGGTAAGACTGAATACAGTGAGGTGAAAAAGTCTATTATGAAAAAGCCCCCTCAATATAGTTTTTACTTCACCTTTCTCCCTTTCTGTCTCGGAGCATGTCGGGCAAGAGAGTTACATCATTTTTTCTTTCACTTTTTATTTAAGGCTCTTTAGAAATATATCAATAGACAATGACTTTACCTTGGCTCAAACGAAAAGAATCTAATATGTTTTCAAAGTCGAAATTGGCAAGTGATTACTCAGCTGCTGATTTTACTTTTTTGAACCTCGAGTGCCTCGAGTGCCTCAAGTCTTTTGTACGAATGTCTTTAAACTTTATATCTGACAAACGATCGAATTCAAATGATTTATTGCGCGTAGTATATGAATGCAATCCTTTCCAAACCTGCCTTAATGCTGTAGTACAGTGATAAATGTAGCACTAAACATAAGTGGATATTCAATAATATATTTTCATACATTTGAGATGTCAGTGTTGAATTCAGTTTGCTCACATTTGCATTTGTGCCAGAAGCAGCTTTCTGACGTGTAGAGCAAACTATTTGAACTGAATCCTGCTTTCAGATTTTTAATTCAGCAGTTTATGGATAGTTTTTAGCTAACCATTTCAACCGTGTATTCGTAAGCTGACCGTTTCAACTGTTTATCTTTTGTATTTAAGTTCATTTTTATTTTTAAAAGTATCACCCTTACCTTCAGCTATTTTTCTCAACCATTTAACCGTTAGGCTCCTTGTTTCCTGTTTTTCCAGTGCCCATTATCTTTAGCTAAATGTGTCAAGTGCACAATGACATAGCGAACCATAAACTCGCTGTGTTCATTATGTTTGGCTGTTTCAACAGTTTCATTACTATAAGCGAAATACTTCAATCAGGTATCCGTTACCTTTCACTTACTATGTCAACCATTTACCTATTATTTTTACTTGGCTATTTCAACTGTTTATTCATAGTATTTAACCTAAATATTTCAAGTGTTTAGAAACTACCTTTAGCTCACAATTTCATCAATTCATCTATTACTTTTAGCTTAGTATGCCTATTTCTTCTGTTTTTTTTAATTCCTTTCAGCTAACTATTTAAGCCACATCCTTTGAGTACTTCATTTTTTTCTGCTCACTCGCTTGTAGTTCCATGTACTCGCTCACAACGGGTCTGAAAAGTGAGCCCAATGCTGAAGTGCCTTAAAGTCCAACAGGCCCGAGCGCTACCAGGGGTTGGTTCTAAAAAACCTCTCGCTCCATAGACTTTCATTCAACTTCTATCATGGCATGCAAGCTCATAAAATATTTGTCACAAGTGGTATCATTCACTCAAACCTCTCTTGATCAGTGTTCTGGTGATAATAAATAATAAAATCATTCAATGATTAATTAGCTATTAGGCCTCAAATAGCGGTATATTTGGGGGCGTGTCTGGTTTGATTGACAGGCCTGCGGTGCAGTCAGATTTCCACTATAAGTGGCCAGGTGTAGTATCCCTGGGTTGTCATTCAGATTCACTGTTTGCTCCTTCCCAATTCTTCCAAATATGGTCACGTCTGGCTCCGCAAAACAAAGATGGCGTCGGCCAAAATGCTCAACCTGAGGATCCAAATTGCAGTTAACAAATCAATGAGTGATTTACGGTTGGTTGCTACTTGGTTGATACCTACTCAGTCCTGTGTGGTCAGTGATAGTCTCTACTAAGGATCAGCATTACACCAATACATTTTCTGGAAGTTTCTTTTCCCCTGAAACACAAATGTATTCATGTTTTTACTTGTTTCATACATTTTCTGTTTCTTTCAAACTAGTTTCTAGTCTCTACAATCGTCCCATGGAGCCCCTGGCAACTATAAGGCAGGATATTGTATGTGTATTTCTTGTTGTCAGCCAATATTCCTCTCCATACTTCCTCTCCACACCCCCTCTCTCCTCTCCATCTTCCACTGAAGTGAGATATTGTATTTCAGGCAGGCCATTTCTCACTGTCAGTAATGCACATCAAATCCCACAAGTAGGAGGGCTAAGAGGTTTGATCGTCTGTAATGCCTTTACCTACACTAAAGGCTTAAGAGAGGAAATCACATTCAAAGTTACCCCGACTCCGCACCGCACATCTGGGTCTCCGCTGGGTTTCAGTTGCGAGTGGAAATCTTGTGGTTCATAAGGCCTCAAATAGAATCCAAAGCTCCTAATCCATCTTGATCTCATTTACACACAAGTGGTGCGTTTTGACTAATATTTTCCTTGATATTTTGCCATGACAGAATAAGAAACAGCTAAAAGAGGTCCAGTCTGGGTCTGGTCTGGGGTTATTTAGAGATTGTGACGGCATGTATGTGCCGGGACCGATTGAGGTATGATTGGGTGGTAAATTTGATGCAATGCTTTCTTTTCCATCGTGTAAAGGCTGAGGAATGCGTTGTGGTGATATGAGAGTTTCCGATACTTCTACGTCTTCCTGCTTGAAAGTACCCACAGATGAACTTTCTGAAGACAAATCTGCATCCAAAGGCACATTTTTCATATTATTCCCAATTTTTTTTCATCATAGTTTCCTCTTTAAAAAATAAGCGATGAGGCAAAAGAATGCTTTTAATTAATATGCACATGAATATATCCAGACACTCGCCCCGTGGGGGACGTCTTGCTTTAGAGGATTGAGGGCTATCTTGCATTAAACCATAACTAACAGCTTGTCTGACCTTCTGACTGAGTGCTGCTGTGGGAGAACTAACATACAACATTTCCTTACTTCATCCCAACCAGCAGACGCTCATGTCTTCCATGCAGCGCTGCCAGCTGCACAGCTTCCCCTTCACACCGTCTGAGCTCCTCTCCCATATTGAAAGCCCTCAGTGTGACGCCCAGCCCTGCTGGAGTGCACTAGATGGCACTGTTTACAACAGCACCGGCTGAACCGAGCAGCACAGCAAACACGCCATCTCACAATTACTGATTTACAATCCTTTCACTAATCTAATAAATTAGATTGTGCATTATACAGTTTGTAATTACACAACCACAATAAACACAGTTAACAATGCACATCAGCTCCGATTTCCACAGCTGTTAGTGCATTAGATGGGCAAAGATATGAAACAAGATATCAGATATGGCAATCAATGTGAAACAAGGAGATGATAAGATCAGTCACTATTTTTTTTTCCTCTTTAATGGCTTATGATGTCATTAAATCTGACTGCCATTATTTGTAAATACATTTAGCTGGTCCACAGGGGCTGTTTAATGAAAAGTGCAGTCTTATCACGCGCTAATAGCATTTGTATAAGCTGGATATTTTACAGCTTTGATGCATCTACCTGCTTTATCATTGCACTCTGCCTCCTCTGCGTTTATCGCATCCTCACTTCTTCTTTTTTTTTTCTTTTTTTTTCTTGCCTCTTTGCTGCTCTTGTTTGTCGGTGTGTCTGCAACTTTCCGTCTGTCTGTTTATCTACCTCCTCATATTCCTGGATCTCTTTGTGTCTAGGCCTGTGGGCAGATTTCTGACAGGGGTTGCTCTGGTTGAGGTTTCCTCAGGCATCAAAAGGCAAAGAGAGAGACAGGCTCTGTCACATTATGCGGGCCCTCCTCTCCTGGCTTTGATTGAGAGTAGTGATCCAAAACTGATGCGGAGAGGAGCCGGCACTCACCTCTTGTCAGCGGCGGATGTTCTCCACAGGCAGACAGGTGAGCAGCAATGACAATGTTGGATACGCTTCGTGGGCTCTGACAACCTCCTTCACACTTTGACACACTTGGTGATATCTCACTCACTGTTTACCATTGTCTTAAAGAGATATTGATTGTAGCGCAGTTGCAGATACACTTCAGACATGTTAAATATTGTCTACATGTAGATTTCTTACATTTCTCTGAATTTGAAAACTTAGTTTTGATCTGATTTTACCTAATTATGTATCAACCTTTTCTTGAGAGAATTAAAGCACTCAGAACTGTCTGCATTTAGTTATATATTTTTTCTCCTGCTGACATCTGTGGCATTTTATCTGTAAAATGACTCAGTATCTAATTGAGTCCATCCGTATATTGCACAGAAAAAAGATTTTCCTTATTCTATTCTGTTGAAATTCCACTCTAATAGGGAGTTAACTAAATGTCAAATAAAAGTCATTGCATATGTAACTTTGGCTCTCCAATTAAACACGTTCTCAAACCGCAGTGTTGCTCAATTCTTTGGGCTTAAAGAGGCCTACGCAATATCTACACTGAGGTTGAAACATGAAAATCACCGAAATTGTAGTAACAAGTTTTCATGACATCAAAAGGCGCAAAATTAAATGAATTTTAAACTTTTTTGGTGACTTCCCAGAGCCTCATTTAACATGCTCGCACACACACGCACACACTCGCGCGCGCGCACACACACACACACACACACACACACACACACACACACACACACACACACACACACCCCACGCTCCAATCCCATTTGTTGCGTTTTGGCATGTTACCCTGACATGACCTTTTTTTTTTTTTTTTTTTTTCTCCTTCATCAGATTTGGCAGGGCGCTCCAGTGAGCCCCCACCATCTCCAAATTTGTGTGTGTTTATCCTACAGGGACTCATTTATAGCATCATGAACCCAGGGCCACATATTCATAAACCGGCCATCTGCGTGAAATATGCATCACTTAAGAGATGTTGCATTGGGCAATGCGCTGCGGATGGAAGGTGTCAAACCCTCCCACATGTGAAGGGCTGCCAAGGCGACCTGCTGATTGTTAAATAAGTGGACTGTGTGGTAGGTTAGGAGTCAACATGTCCTCGCACGGCTGCTGGGCCCCACGTGAAATCCAAGACTTTTCCAGCATTGAAGTTGACGTTTTGTATTAAAAGAACATGTTTTTTTCCCCGTCTTTTTAACAAAAGTTTTCTCCACAGCTTCTGTCTCGCAGGCCTTGTGGTTTCTCCATCTGTGGCCCCTGCATGGCTGTACTGCAAGTGCTTTTGTCTGCACTTTTCTTTCTGATGATTCTCAAGTTTAGCACATGTTGAGATCATTAATTTCAAACCCTGCCAAAACCACTTCCCACACATGCATGGCATTCAGTCCTCCCTTCTCCCCTGAGCTCGCTCTTTTCCCTTCTCCAGCGTACAAACTCTTGCTTCACAGCGACGCAGAGAGAAGAGTAATCCTGTTCTCTTTTCAATGAATCAAAATCACCATGTGGCTTTGTTATAGTAGGTGCGCAAGCTGAAGCTGGGAGACGGATTCCTCTCGCCTTATACTGTTAAAAAAAAAAAAAAAAAAGTGTAGCTCGCACAGGTTTGTGCATAGAAAAGAAAGGGAAAGAAAAAGGAGTGAGGATTTATGCAGGCAGGCTTGGCAGAATTCCCTCATACCTCCCTTGTTACACCTAACATCGCAAACCTGCACCGTTTCAAAGCAGTGGCAGATATGAAATATTCAAGAGCAGTATTACTATTACAACACAGTGTAACAAAAAAAAACTGTGCATGCTCTCCCTGCACACTTTTAATTTTGAACACTTGATGATTATTGGTTCAAATAGGACTCGCACTCCACAGCAGGAGCGGCTGCCTGTCGAACCGAGGGTGCATCTTTAACGAGTATCTCCAAAAAAAAAAAAAAAAGATCTCATGGTTGGGGGGCAGAATGAAAGAGAAAACTAAAGGAAGAAAAAGAGACAGTGAAAAGGGAAAGTGAGAGCAATCTGCTGGAGAATGTGTCAGTGTGTCTGTGTGTATTTGAATGTGTGTGTGTGTGTGCCTCTGTGTGCTGCAGACAGCTCTCTGGCATTGCAAACGCTCAGTCGGTCCTGAGCAGAGCTGAGCTGGAAGCCTGCTCAAAGCCCTTCACCTTCACAGCCGGGCTGGCACGATGCATTGAGCATGGCTGGCATAGCGCGATGTTTATCACACAAAGGCACGATCAAAGAGCGCTGGTATCTGGCTGCACCACTTTCATCTGGGTTCCCACAGCTGACAGTAGCATCCATGGGGGTTTCTCCTCTCCTCTTTCTCCTCCTTTAATGGTCTCTCTCTATCGCTCTATTCTCTCTCGGTCCCTCACACATTTATCACTGCAGATAGGGAGACCTTTATTTGAGATTCCGTAGCACATACATTTCTCTCCTGATCAATGATGGCTTCAGAAGCGACCTGTGGAACGGGCGTTTCTTGGCTCCGTGCTCGCAAACTTTCCCGTCCCTGTTTTTGTTGCTGTTCCCCCGCACGCCAATCGGCTGGTCTCTTTCACCTTTCCTCATGGTCTGCTGCCAAAAACATCAGTGAACCAAACTACATTGCAAAGACATTCCCACAACACATACGGTGCAGCTTCACCTCAAGTTTTCTTTTTTTGAAATTGTTGAAATATTGGTCCGCACGTGAGGCTTGACAGCTCCAGCATGAAGTTTGACAATTGGTATTCATTCAGTCGTCGTGTTGTTGAGGCAGAAACAGCGATGGGAGCTGAGATTTGAGAAAGCTGGCCTCAAGATTCAGGCAGGAAGCATATGGTCGAAGGCTCCAGATAAAATGAAGAATTTATCATTCTCTAACTGTAACATTTCAGGTTGTGATTCAGACATGCACCAGGAGGGAACCACTCTTTCCAATAACTGGGAGAGCATTAGGCTTTCCCTACATATCTCATCTGACATCCCACTACGCCACAGAAAAAAAATGAAACCCCAAACAAATGGCTTCCGTGGTCACATCAAACTGCCTCGTCCGCCATGAAAAACGGTCCCTCTTCAAGCGTACGGCAGCAACCCCTGCGCGACTGTCAGGAAATGCACCCCTTTATTTTTTCTCCAAACCGGAGTATGTGTGGAATGTGTGGCTCCTGTTGTTGCGATCAATCCCAATTTAACAGACACCGGCTCAAAGTCAACCTTCGGGGAGCCATGAAAGCTGACAGGTGAGAACTCACTGCCGTCTCCCCGACTCACATCAAAGACACGGCAACAGTGGCGGCTTCAGTGGAAGACGAGCACTTTTAGAAAGAACAAAGAGACTTGGAGAGAGGAGAGCAGGACTCGTCTCGAGACGAAGCGATGGCCGAGAGGGTGAACAGCGAGGGGGCATGAATACTAAAAAAGCTTCCATTTGCCCTCATGCAGATTTTGGAGAATTCAGACTGAATGTAACACAAATTCAATATCATGCTGGGCACATGAAAAAAATGTGTTTGACAAAGACCTTGGATTCAAGTGGATTTTCTGTCTGTAACAAGTAAATCATGTTGGATGTGCAATTCTGCGTTTCTTGTTTAGTCCTGGAAATAAGCCATGATACTGGAACCACATGTGTTGTTTTAATTTCCATCGCAAATAAGGTCAGCTGAAGTCCATGAACGGAAAGTCCACCAATTTCACACATAGAATTCTGTGTACAATTAGTTCAGAGTGCTCGTGTATATGTGGAAAAAGTTGTGTAAAGCTTTTTGTGATGTCACTTGAGTCAGCGTTGGCTAGATTGAAGACTACAAGTCTGGAAATAAAAAAGTGTCCGGGTGTAGAGTTAGTGTGGAGTTCTGAACAGCAGACAGAGGTTGTCAGGGCAGTGTGCACTGCATTATGGGTAATGGAGGTAAATGGAGGTGAAAGAATCTGTGGTTCTGCAGCATCAATTCTGATGCTTTTTTTGGAATAAATTGTCAATTCTAACTAGTACAACAAGGTCAAACAATAAGGCCTGTTGTGATGTAACCTGAGCTGGAAATGAGAATCCTGCTTTATGATCATCCCGGCTAGACTGCTGCATCTCCCTGTTCACCTGCCTCAGCAAATCGTCCCTGAAACATCCACAAATGGTCCAAAATGCTGCTGCGAGGCTGGTAAGCAGCTCCATCAGGACATCACACCTATTTTATCTTCTTAAAACTGACTTCTCATCAAGTTCAGGAACCATTTTAAGGTTAATTATGGTTCTTGTTTTCACATATAGAGCCCGTCATGGTCAGACACCAGAGTCTTCTGTCCCTTTGTCCCTCACATTCAACTGAAAACAGAAGGTGATCATGTTTTTGAAGTGGTGACTCCGACATTGTCGAATTGTCTTCCTGTAGACATACAATATTTTCTGCAATCTCTGTTGGTGCCTTTAAAAAGCAGCTAGAGGCTCATTTGTTCAAACTGGACTTTGCCCTTTCTCGTAATTTCCTATGTTTGTAATTTAAGGTGTAATTGAATTTGTTCAACTTTACTGACTTTTACTTTACTCTGCAAATATTTCAGTCCTGGTTGATTTGCAGACATAGATGTAGTTTAATACTAAAAGTCCCAGAATTCTGCGGGTTGTGGTTACCCAATGCATTTTTTTGTTTTGTTATTGTTAATAATTGTCCTCTTTCCATCATGCCATTCAGCATCTGCAATCAGTATTTGCTGCCCAATTGCAAATACTTTTCAACACAACAAAAATATACAGTAAAATAAGTCAGTTCCTTTGCTCAGAGCTTTGTTTTGTTCTTGTTACCCTCTGGAATGTTTAAAACAACTGAACTGCTGTCAAAAATTTGTCAAATGATGTTCTTGATGTTTGTAAATGCTTTTTGAGGACATTTGCAGTCACCATAACCTCCAAACATATTTCAGGCAACTGCTTCACATTAAAAGCTTCGCTGTGTATTACCAATTGAATGCTTTTAATGTGAAGATTAGTCAAGCACAAGCAATGCATTAACTGATCAGTGAACAGATATGAATGAGGTAAAATTCTAAGCAGTATTGTTGTATTACATGCAGGCTATTGATTTCATGAAAGTTTTGAGTATTACAGCGTCGAATAATGATTGATTGATGAGTATTGATTTATTGGGCAGTGTGGAAACGATTCAGAAAGTGAACTGGGTCACTTACTGTACAGCTCTCTACAGCAGTCAGGCCTGAACAGTTATATTTTCCCCTTCAATAAAAACCTCTGGAAAGCTTTGCAATCTCAGCCCCAGTGCACTCACTTTTTATTGTCTACCAGCTGTTGGAAAACTTTACACTCTGAAGGAGAAGAAAGAAACGGGGAAGTCCTCCGAGGACCCTTTGTACAGCTCCAGCAGTTTAAGCCGGCGTCGCTGATGTTGTAGCAGGTGTGCATCCTTTGTGGGTTTCACCTTAATTCAACTTCTAGAACATCACTGCACAATAATTAAGAACAAAAAAACAAAAAAAACTCATACGAGTTGTTGTTTTTTTCATGGCTTTGTGGGCTGATATTTCATTTTCCTGTTGAACAGTTCCCACCCACAGGTCTTCACAGCATCTTGGCACCCAACCTGTCAATACGGTGCATGTACAGAGTAAGAGGGGATCAATACACTTTCTGGCTCTGACAAGGTTGTGAGTATGTTAGTGGGAGAAAATATGTGAAATTACTCAATCCAACATGAGGATTGTCATGCCAGCCAAACCTTGAAGGATATAATGGAACCCAGCACTTCAATTACACCTTTCCGCGGAAAGTCATTACACCGAAGCTAATTAGCAGTGCAATCAGCGCTGGAACAGGCAGGAGTGTTATTCAGGTACCTGCTTATTGTTGACTTGCCTGTATGTGACTGAGGCTGATGTGAGATCTTAACTCGTAAAGTGAAGAGGGACCACCAGGGTCAATAGGTAGGTGTCGTGTCATATCGGTCCCATCTGATTGGCCGACTTCACAGCTTCATTTCTATCTCTGGGTCTCGTCCAATCGTTAAAGGCGAGTATCTCCGGAGCAGGAAGCAAAGATTGCGGGGCCTGTGGAACCATTTAGATCTCTCACAGATCTCCTTAATGCTGCCCATCGATCGCTTCGCCCCTTTTAAAAACAAATGGACAACTGTGATGGTCCAAATGGCCCTTTTCCCAATTACAGGCTTGGGTGGCTTTCAATCCTCCTGCAGAAACAATCTGGCCTGAACTTTGGATAACTACTTAGTAGCCCGTGTGTGATCCCTCCTTGTCGGTTATGTACCTAAACACACAGACATGCACATAAAAGCACACGCTCCCTTGTGCTGCTGGGGAAATGAATCATACACTTTAAGTCTATTCCATTAAAAATCTTGCTTTGAGCCAATATAGTTTTGTTGTTGTTGTGTCAGTAATCAGATCAACATGAGGATTCATCTGCTGCGTGCATTCTGCTTTTAATAAAGAATAATTTACTCTCAGCTGAGAAATATTGAATTGGAGAAAGCTGCACATGGTTAAAGAAAAAGGTTATCGAAGGCTACAAACCTGACCACTCTTTCCAGATAGGCAGTCAAGCAGGCCCCTAAACACCAGCCCGACACTGTGTTCGAGTTAATCTTGGATGAGGAGCAGCAGCAACAGAATCCAAAGAAGGGATGAACAGGGAGCTGGAGGAGAGAGACGGAGGGAGAGGGGGAGGGAGGGAGGGAGGGAGAGCTGCTGTCAACAAGCTCTTATGGTGAACAGATGTGGGGGAACTCCCTCACTACTCCTTAGCCTGCAGCCACGCATGCACACACACACACACACACACACGCACACACGCGCACACACACACACACACACACACACACACACACACACACACACACACACACACACACACACACATGTATAATGTAACACAGGAGGAGAAGCAAAACAATCATTTGGAGTAAATTCTTGGGATGGCTGAGATGGTTGCGGCGGATTTTTGCATCTAAAAGCCAAATTTGGAGTAAACCAAATCAGACGCTGGAGCGGATGGTGGTAAGCACGGGCTGTAGGGAAGAGGTTCTGTTTTTATTTTAACTCTGTGGTTTTACAGGAATGTCACTCCCAGTCAGGCCATATTGAGTTAGAAGAGTTGTCTACTACAGGTTTGATTCACGCTCCTTCCCGTGCAGGACAGAGTGCCCTTATTTGACGGCAAAGCAGACATAAAGCAGCTGCCTCTCGGAGCAGCTCCAAGAGAGAGATGCTATCAGTCAATGGGCCATACTTCAGTGACGCTGCCAAACTCTTTCTCCACCCAGAGCAAGCATGCAGCGCTTATTGCGTATTTATCTTCACAGGGAGTTACTCTTACGTAACAGTATTGAACTGCTGAATTCCATCGGTGCTCTGGTTCACAGGCCCGCAGGAGAATTCAGAGTGGAAGTTGAACTTGACTGGCCTTCGAGAGGGTTTTTCAAGCCTTGACAAGTTTTTGCTTGAGTGGACATCCCTTACTTAACCCAGTACTTTGTAGGTGTTAGAGCCTGTTTTTCCTAAACCCCTTCAATATTTTCAAAATTGCACACTATTTATATCCACCTCGCTGGCTTTCTTGAGTGAGGGACTCCCTTCAAAACACCAGAGAAAAATGTTAACTGTGCATCCAGACAGTTTTGTTGGTGTGGTGTGAAGATATTGGCTGTTGTTACCAAGTTTAAAGAGGAGCTCAGGAGCATTTAAGGTCTCTCTTATCAGCAGTTTCATTCCTTTGTATCGAATCATGGCAATAAACTCATTACAGTAATGTCTGTTTACTATCAAACCGGATGTTGATTTGTTTTGCAGGTATAACATCCACCATCACCTTATGATGATTGGCATATATGAGAAGGCTGCTGGGAATTTCATTATTTCTGCAGGTATTTGGTCGTAAACCAAAGTATTCGATAGAGGGAAATATTGACCTGATGAAAGGATCACCAAAGTTACTACAGTTCAACCAAAGGGAAACAGAAATCTCTACCACATGTCATGACTATTTATCCCATAATTGTCAATATATTTATGTCAAAGCAACAAAAGACAACCTGTATGGCCCTAAAGGAGAAGTCAGAGTGTCACCAACCTCATTTGGACACATTTTTCAGGATCTATCCATGTCTGTATACATTTTTTCTCAAATGTATGGAGTAGATGTTGAGATTTTCAATAAGATTTTTTCATCTTTTTTTCAAAAAGTTTTCAGCCTCTAGTAGATTAAACATCAGAGGATCTCTAAAAATCAATAGAATTAATTATCTGGACTCCAGATATATAATAGCTCTTGATATAACTCATGAAAACAAAAATGTCAATAAAATTAAAAAGAATATGGAGAAAAATGGTCATGGAATTTATTGTCTGGGGACCATGAATGTCTGTAACCTATTGTAATTTCAATCCATCCAATAACTGTTGAGATATTTCAAAATTGCCAAAATATAGTGTAACTACCAGAAAATTAAGGGTCATCATCAACGTCATACGTATTGATTGTCAGGGGACCATGAATATCTCCATGGCAATCCATAACTGTAATTGACCTCAGTGGAAATACCGTTCTTGCACAAAATAGGCTAAAAAAATAAGTGATATGTATAGTATATGTGTTTGTATGCTGGAGGGCCCTCCATGATATTCTTACATGGGCCCCCAGAAGCTACTGGGCCCCGTTGCACCGTCGATAGTAACGCCATTGACTTTGATTACACCCAATTCAAATCAGATGGAAATGATTTCAGAGAGAAACCTGTCTTATTACATTTTTGGGTGAACAGTTACTTTAAGTCCAGGAAACACCGAGCCAGTGATTACTCGAGCCTTGTTCCTCATAATGTGGAACGAAGTGGAACACTACAGCCGACGAGATGTTTGACACATTATTTACTTGCTTACCTGCTGTTCTGATTTTGATTAGCCAGGCTATCTTGCACCATTGCACCATTGTCATCTGACCTTGGCAGAAGTCCATACACAACATTGGATTAGTTGCAGTCGTTGGTATCCTCAGAAAGCGCTCTCGTATCCATGACATACAGTAGGTAAATATTTGGTCAATAGACCTTTCAACCCAAATGTTGTTTGGCCATTAACCTTCTCACTGTACCTCGCAGCTCGCCTATGTTTGTCTTTATTGTTCATCGCTTTCATCATTATTCACTTGACAAACAGCCACTATTAGACAAAGAGGCCTCTGCAGGCCTGGGTTAGCTCTAGAGGCTTTCATTATCCTTCGATTCAACCACCTTGATTACTTTCAATTGGCGTGAACACCTCATTTTCGAGCATAATCTAATTCAATATCATCTCATTTAGGGGCTGATAGAACGAGACCCGAGATAATTTGTTCACTTCGGCATTGCACTGGGATTAAATGTTTGTCTTGCAAAGTAATGATGATGTGTTGAAAATGTGAGCTTCTATTAATTTTACGTCTGGGCTCGGAGACGGAAGCGAGCACGTCTGTGCAGGTTGCATACCAAGGTGTTCTGAACACAGACGTACATAATGTGACCTGATAGGAGTCAATGACTCATTTCACCTCAGGCGGCTTTCCACTTTGTGACAAGGGCTCAAAGAATGTAAACAAGTTTTCAGTCTCTGCAAATCCGTTCTATTATCTAAGGACCGCGACAGAAAAGATTTGCCTTGTTGACAAGTGTTTGTTTCTTGACAGAAGAGCACACAAAGCAAAAATACTTTGTGGAGGAGAAAATTCAGATTTAATGTCAGATTAACCCGCATGTGGAGAAATGTTTCTTTTTTTAATTGTCATCCTTGGAGAAACTTTTAAATACATTATATTTCAGTCCTGGTTTAGTGGGACTAATGTGCTGCCTCTGCCTGACACTGAGAGAAATAAACAATGTAACAATGTACAGAAAGCAATTCTTCATTACATTTATTCCAGCTCCCAGTTCGACCTTTCAGGCATTAAGAGAAAGTGATCGTTGTCTTGTTCGCAGGAGACAAGAAAGGTGACTATCTGTCAGCACCAGCTAATGTCTTTCATTCTCTCTGTGTCCAGCCCAGCGGTTGTAGTCAAACTCGTGTCCCCGGAGGTCAATCAGTCACCCAGACAGCTGCTCCAAACACAGCTCAGACCTTAGGCCAGAAGACAGCCGTGTCTAACAGCCAGCCCAATCACTTAACTGATTGCAGTGACTTTAAAAAACAGCCTGGGCTGATTTGAACAGGAGATATAAGCTGGTCTTTACCACTGCTGGAATTTTATAAATATAAAATGAATGTATCAAAGCTGGACAGTGTTGGTAATATTTATTAATGAATCCACTGCCTTCAATCTGTTCGTTTTGACATTAACATGATGCTTTTTAGGTTGGTCTGTTCACAACTTTAGTCGAAACTAAGATTGGACAAATATTGGATGGATTGCTATAAAATGTGGTACAGTGATCCTTGTTCCTCTTAGGATGGAGCTCACTCATTTTGATGATCCCCTTATATTTGTAATTTAGTGCCACCAGCAGGTTGACATTTCTTTGTGTGAGATGTCTAGACTCTTCATTTCAATGTGTCACATTATTTACAATCCCATTTTTTAAAATGTATTGACTACCTACGGCAGCTGTAGTTGACGATGCACCTCTAAAAATGGTGGTGAATGATGGGAAACCTGGGTAACGTGCTTACACGCCACATTAGGCTTTGGACACACCGGCTGCTTTGTGTGTGTGTGTGTGTGTGTTACTTCTACCTTGCTGTACAGCTGTGACTCGCTTGCATGTGTGTCCACAGTGGCTGCGTGTCTGCTACAGTGCTGCTGCTGCCAGTCCTATCATTGAATCACGGAGTTTCCCTTTGGAAATGGCCATCAGTTATCGAATGTTTGAAGTCTGACAAGGAAAAGTAGAAAACCAGGGGTATAGCGGTATTTGCAAGAGTGCATGCACGAGCGCACATGTGGGTCTGGGACGGCTCCTACCATGGCAAGTCAAAAATGTAGCCTATATTTTCATCACTTTAATCAAATAAAGTCGTCAAGAGAATCCTCAGCTAACAAACTCAGCTAAAGTGTGACTGTCCAAACCATAAGAACACGTTTCTGCAAATGTTTCACAATAAAAGCCTTTTCTTAAAATAAAGGATTTCTGTGTGATTAACTGCTTAAGGTATTTTAATTAGAACTTTGACAATGCAAATGGTAGCAGATCATGACAAGGCTTCAAGTTTATTTCCCGAATCAATTATTACATCGTGACAAATGTGACCGTCCCATTTGTTTTTATTGGCTCTCTTGAATGATATACGCTTTGGATCTTCAAACGCAAACATGAAAATGAATGTTATTTCCTCAGTTGGAGAAAAAAAAAAGTATCAGAAGTACTTTCCAGTGCGCTCCAGCAGCACTACACCTCTGGTTGAAACCAAAAAGCAGGCACGTGATTTTTTTTTTTTTACCCTCATTGGGAGTGAGACACAGACACAGAGGATAGGAAGAGAGGCAGAGATCACTGGGAAACTGCAGCCCTTCACCTGTTAAATTATCACCGGGATATAATTAGAGCCTACACTTGGTTTCTGCTATGATTACATAGTGTTATCACAGATCTTCTCCCTGTCTATTTTTGGTGGGAACCCTGCGCTGCACGTGTGGGAAAAAAAGGCGTGAGGTCTGTATTCTGGATGAAGCACCAAAATTAAAACCAAGACGTTGTTGACCGCCACGCAGGCAGTGTCTCTCAGGCCTGAGACAAATTACTGTTAGAGCACTTAAGTTAGAAAAACAGTACACGATGTTGGTATCAAATGCCAACAAGGAAACCCCAAAAACCTGATCCTAACTAGTCCTAAGGATACTGAATGCCACGGGATTCAGCTGGGATACTACTGCTCGAAAGGGCATTCAACTTGTGGGTTTTCAAAGACTCTTGTAAAACTTAAGGTGAAGTTAGCCCAAGGTGTATTCAGGCAAGAATCATACAATCGCAAGCTTAAGTTTTGTGCTTTGAAAGGTTATTGTTTGGAGATGACAGTTCTATCAGCAGTGTCTGTCAATTCACTTCCTGATTCTGGGTTAATGTCAGTGAATTCAACTATTGTAAGGTTTTATTCACAAATTAAACCACAAAGCTTTTTGAATTTGCTCCATCCTGATTGGCTTTTTCTCCATAGTGATACTCACTGTGTATTTTTGTATTTAAACCTTGTTCTCCTTGACAAAATGATGAACAAAACATGATTTCTCGGAAACTGAAATCCTTAACATAAATATGTCTCAAAGTTACATTATTTGTGTTTGTTTGGTGAATTAATTTAAAGAAAACATTTCGTGCTTTACAATGCTTGTCTCTTTTATTTTGTCCAGTACTTTAATTTATGACACAACTAATGGCGTTCCAACCAGCTTCAGCTATCGTCGGTCTGAAATGCTAATTAGCAAATGTTAGCATGCTATCTAAATTGTTCAACAGTATACTTGCTAAACATCAACATGTCAGCTATGTCATTATGAGCATATTAACATGCTGATATTAGCATTTAGTTAAAAGTAATGCTTTGCCTATAGAGGCTTATGGAGCTCTAGTATGAATCTTAAGTCTTTTTCAAAAAAAAAAAAATATTTGAGATATGATGATGTATTCATTTATTTTTAAGAGAGATAAATTTACACCTGGGAGCTCACTTAAACATCTTCCATACGAAGTGCCTCGCTCCAGGACACCTCATCATCTGACACAGAGGGATGTAGGATGGAGTTACTAATTCACTCTCCCTGCCCAGATTTTCTCAGCTTTCTTGGGATTCAAATCTCCAAATCCTCTCCCTCTCTGACTCTCTCTTCTTCTGTTTTTTTCTCCCCTCCTCACTACCACATTTACTTTCTGGTCTGCATGGACTATCAGAGTGAGCACTATGAAGGATTACCCTCCACAGATGTAATCCAATCAAATATAAAAAAAAAAAAAGCAGGAACTGATTTCTTATCTTTCGAAGATGCTGCATTTCCCCTCATCTCTGAGAACACACAGCCAGCATTATCAGTCATTTGATTACTCTGAGTAAAAATGGATACAAAACAGCAGCAGTTTTAGCCTCCAGAGGCCTGACTTGCACATTGAAATCCAATTGAAGGCTGTACCTTATGTATTTGTTTAAGATTTGGAAATAATTAACTGGGGTAAAAGCTGTTATGGCTGCACAATGGGATGAAGGGGTTTTTGAGTTCAGGACAATCTAGGCCTGAGAGCACCTTTTTCCTGCCACTTTACTTTTATATGCAATTATAGAAAAGCATCTGTATACCCAAAATGTTTTAGATTCAATGGGCAAATGGCCATTAGATGTTTTTTATACTGTGTGTGGACTGCATAATCTGTCTCTCACACACACACACACACACACACACACACACACACACACACACACACACACACACACACACACACACACACACACACACACACACACACACGCGCACACACACTGTACTTGAGCCCGAGGCATCGTGAGGCCAACAGATGTTGGTCACAGAGGACAGCTGATCCTGTGAACTGAATGCACTCGCAAACATGTGTTTCTCTGGATTCCATATGGTTAAAACACATGTAGAACAAACACACCCTGACCGATGGTAATATTTTAAGCCACTTAAGGACAGTGAAATGGAGGATGAGCCCGATTCGGAGGCTGCAAATTTTATACCTGGAACATTTCAAAAAACATATTTTCTCAATCTCCTGTCTCACAGACTCAATCACCTTTACAACCTCGGCAGCCTTGTTTCCTAGGAGTGTTGATCTTGTCGTAAATTGATCGTGAGAGGGTGTATAGCGAGGTAAAATGTTTAAGCAAATCCACCATCCCGCGTTTCACCTATAAACCGCTGTAGTTTTTAATGGCGGTGTGTCTTGCTGCGCCTCCTGGCAGACGCCTCTTTGTTGTCGGCTTTTTGCTGAAGTGTCCTGAACAACGCTCGCTGTAATTGCTAAAAGGTAATTGCGCTGGCAGGTTACGGCGAGGCTTGAGCTCCCCTGAGCCGCACCCTGATCCCTGCATAAGGATGTGATTAACCGCCATCTCCTGTCATTAACTGTGAGGGCTTTTGGCAAGCGGGCTGCTCCAAGTGTGTAATTGTCATATTAGACCCATTGCTTGGTCAGATCGAGTATTGGAATCAAGTTCCTTGTCTGAAGTGGTTGCTGGCAGGCCTCAAGTGCACGGCAGAATTGACCAAACTGTTAGCTCTTGTTTCTGCAGTGATATGTGACAGCTGAGCCGCCGTCTAATGTTCAATCTGCCAGTCTGCTAATATAACTACACACACCACCATGAAGGAAAAACATCCGTTTCCTGTGAATGGTCCATAGCTCAGGGGTCGAACATCTTTAGGTTGACATCCAGCAGTGGTGCTACTTTATGAAGTGTAACATTAAAGCCACAGGAATGAATCATCCGCTGCCTCTGTGTGAGACAGTAACTGCCAAAAGCAGCAGGCAGGCAAAGACTCCAAACAAATAAAGCCAAGCGCATGTTTACAGACCTGCAGAGAAACTGTCTGTGTTGTATATCATACTGTAAATGTAGCACAGATTGCAGTTAAGAGCTCAATCCCTTGGTTTGAACTGGCAGGAGCACGCCATTGCTCTTCCTTGCCTTCGCTATGCTGTGATGCTTCTGCAGACAGACGAGAGGGGAGGAGGAGGATGTCGGGGGTAGTGGTGGTGGTGGTGGGGGGGGGGGACCAGCCATTCACTGGAGCATGCTCAGAAATGCATATGCTCAGTGACCTCTTGATGGTACTTCAGAGACGAGGCCCAGTTTTGCTTAGATTGCTTAAGGATAGACTCATCGGGGCAGTTTGCATCACTTTGTATCCAAGAAAACGGAGTGATGAAGACGAAAACAGGCTTCCTCTTTTTTTTACAGGGAGGTCAGCGAGAGGGGAAAGAGCCGAGCAGAAAATTCGGGTGAGCTCGAGCTGTAAAACAGCAGCAACAACAACAACAACAAAAAAGGAAGTATTCTGTTTACTATGACAGATTAAACACATCATGCAAACATCTCCCTGAGTGGTTTTAATGGGCTCCAGTCAGACCTGAAGATGAATAGACAGTTTTGTTTCATGTCCCCGTTGCCATTCTTAGGTTCTCCATTTAGAGGGATTTTGTGTGGAGCAGGGATAATGGAGCGTCGGGGGGGAGCCCAGGAGAAGAGGAAGGATTTAGATGTGTTTGAATTGACTCAGACATTTTGTTAAGTGTCATTGTGCACGGCCCGTTTATCAGCCCCCCAGCTCCTCCCCCCTTTTCATTCATAACCGCTCTCCCGTCTCTTTCATGAGGGGTTATGGCAGGGACTTGTGTGTGCGTGTGTGTGGTTTTGGAAGTGGACGGGGCCCAGACCAAAACAAAAGCTCTCCTGGTCAGGTCCGTATTGTGTGTGCAGAGTGAATCATGACGGCATTTGTGTACACACACACACACACACACACACACACACACACACACACACACACACACAATACACACACACACACCCCGCACACGCACGCATTCAAACAAGTCCAGCTGTGTTATGCCAGAAGAAGCGGCAGTGGCATTTGCGTCAGACCTGAGCCGGTCGGGTCGGCTAGAGGCAGATGAAGCTACAGAGGGAGGAGGAGGAGGAGAGGCAAATCTCTTACAGCTGCACTGTTTCACTGTGCTTAACCCCAGCAGGCCGGTTCAAGGGGAGTGTATGGTTTACAGATCCCTAACATCTGTACGTGCCATGTGCTGAAGGAGAAAATGGTTACTAATGCAATCAAGGTCTCATTTACATCCAGTGGCGCGTCCATGCTGGACGCAAAACACGATGCTTCATCACAGCCTCTCTCTCTGCTGTATGTTCAAAATGCTCCGAACACAATGTAACAGATTACTACCCTCTCCTCCACTCTCCTCTCCGTCTTTCTCCTTGTCTTTGTTTTTTTTGTTTAATCCTTCACTTTGCAGATACTCACATACTGGAGGCCATTAAATTAAACCCAACAAAAATATTTAAAAAGTAACATTTATTAATTGCAGTAATCCAAGTAAATAAATTAACTTAATTGATTTAACCCTCTTGAAAACCAGGACATTCAAATGTTTCACAGTAAAGATAAAGATAAAAACAAATATGACTGATTATTGAAAAACAAAGACAAAAAGGAATAAGCAAAACAAATTGGGGGGGAAAGAAGAATCAATAAAATGTTCGATGTAAAATACTCAAACAGATTTTGCAGTCCCGACTCCCAGAGGAGGCAGTTACATAATCTTGGATCCTAGACAGCAAAGGCCATGAGTCAATGATGCAGGGTGGAGCCGAGTATGTAACACTTTAAAGTGATTATAATGGGGATCTACACTGATTTTACACATCAGAGTCTGTCTGCATGTGCAGCAATGTTCTCCAAGAGCCATAAACAAAGTTTCGTAAAGTCGTTTGCAGCTGTAGAAGAAGCTGCATGAGGATAAATTGCCTCCAGTGATGTCACTTTGGTCGGCTGGAGCTGAAGACAAGTTTAAAAAGTTACAAAATCTGGGCGTGTGGTTTTAGACAGAAGATTACCAGACTTGTGCAGCCTGCTCTTAATCTCTGCTTGAGGCTTCAGTCAATTTAAGCCACCTGTTACATAATAAATCTAAATGAACTATCAGAGGTTGAGTTGCATTGTGGGAAATGTAGCAACCAGGTAGAACCATGTTTGTAAATAATAAGGTCATATCAGCATTGATTTTGATACCTTAAAAAAATAACTGACACTGACAATTAAAATGACTCGTACATCAGGAAATCTTGAACCTATTGTCAATTTTAAAGGCTGTAATTTGGGATAATGGCCTGAACTTCAATTTGATTTAACTGCAGGAGATGATCCATGTACTAACCTCATTCAAACTGGAAAGTTCTCCCAGTTTAACAAATACATATAACTTGCCAACAAGTGCTTTGATATGGTTTAGTCTGCTTTTTTGTGTCTTTTTTTGTATTTTCTAATGTATAACAGGGACTGGCAGAAGGAAATTCGCCTTATGGCTAAATCTGACAGATTTCAGTCATATTATGAAAGTCGTGTCTTGTTCCTGATAAATAAACAAATCTCGTCAGTAAAATAAATAAGATACAGAGCCACAGACCCTTTACATGCTCCCTTAGCATGTGAACGGTGAATAAAACAGGTCTTATGATTGACCCTTGTGGTAGTATAAGCAGGGCTTAAATCCTAGGCACACTTTCTGCACAGAAATCTAGATTTAGAAAGGGAGAAACAAAAACACAGCGTATAAAAATCTCTTCAGAAACAAAGTTTTAAATCAAAACCCTTCCTCTGAAGAAAACACATCACACCACATTGATTGAATTCCAAATAAACACAAAGTGCACATGTTAAAGCAACAAACTGGTTAAGTCATAGCTCCAGTATCTAACATCCGCTCTGCGTCCATGTTAAAATGTCAACAATGGCCACACTATTGTTAATGTAGGCCGTGGAGGCTATCGAGGACACGGTGAACATCCTTTAAGTGTTTATAGTTGTTGGAGTGAGGAGAGATAAACGAGTGGACCTGGCTTTCTCTCCGTGACTCACTCAGGGAAGATGAGCATTTCTGAATAGGGGCTCGGCCGAACAGCGCAAGCTGTGTTTCTCCTCAACGGTCAGCCGGCGTGATCTCCAGGAAACAGATGTGGCCCGATAAGAGGAGAGGATGTGATATTGTGCATGTCGGCTTTGTGCGAGTGTGTGTTTCCCGATTGTAAATGCGCCGTGTGTTCTCACACTTCCAGCTGCTTCCCTGTTCCATTCGACCTCTGGGACAATTGGCTCAGGGCGACGCGAGCAGCCGGCCGCTCTCAGGGAGACCAGAGGCCACTGTGACCGACGTCTCTGCCCCCTTTTCACTGCACAATAACACAGAGGTAAATCACAGTTGTTTATTCCATCGTCTCAGCCAATATCCCAGGGGCCTGGCTCACTGTTAACCTGAACTGTGCCATGTTGTACCAAGCGAGGCGCCCTCCAACAGCTTCTGAAGTATGGAATGCAAACAGGAGGGATGTGAGAGACCCGCCTGCAGTTTGACACTTCAGTGCGAGCAGAAATGGAAGTATTAAGTAAATCAGAGCTGTTTATCTGCAGACTCTGTTTGTAGGGGCCGTCGCAAAGAGATATGTCGTTGTGTCAGCGTACACACTACTTTGCCTGTGATTGTTTGCAAGTGCAAACTTGAGAGGGAATGAGTCACCGCTGCGTTATCACACACTGCTGGAACTATTACAGAACACAGAGTAGCAAACAGAGAGTACACAACAGCACGCATGGGCCCACACCCACACGTATGTGAACTCTCCTATTAAGACATATCGTTGACACACGACGGCAATTAGTAATAAAGTCTCAGTTATTGTAAATAACCTAATGACCCCCATGACACTCACGTGGCCGTTTTTTAATTCAACACACACACACACTGACAAATGACACTCCGTAGACTGTAAGAAGAGCAGTACATCATTTTTATTCCATGCTGGATACGTGATCTCAACCTTTATCAGGCTTATAAAAAGGTGACCTTTATATGAAATAAGCACAGACCCTCCCTTACATGAAGTTAATTCCAGGCAACATGACGCAGGTGTTAGCATGGAATATCAATGCTGCTATCTCCTGTTTTTTTTTTACAGGCTGCAACTTTGCCTCTGAGCGAGGAAACTTTCCCCTTGGTGATACGGACTTGGGGAAAGATATTCCTCCGTAAAATTCATGAATTCATAACTTTTGAGGGTATATTTCACTACTGATCTATTGGGCCGTGATAAGAATTCAAAGGTGAATGGAGCTGGAGGACATCTTCAAAGCGGTCGAGGACATCACAGGAAAGCCAATGAGGCGCGTTGCCCTCCTCCAACATCCTCGGAATACATTCCATGTGCCTCTCCGCGATGTGATACGCTGTCAGAGAAAATCGGATGCCATTGCAAGTCCGCTGCCATTAACTTGATTTAAGCGTGGGTTTCAGTCAAACTTTGACAAAAAGGAAGGGGGAAAAAAAAAAACGGTTGTGTCAGCAAGTTTCATTAGAATTTGTTAAACCACGTGAAGCAAAAGAGTGTTGGTACTGAAGGACACTATTAATCAAATAAACAATGCATCTAAACACTGATGGTAAAGTGTGTGTATTTTCTGTTGAACAGCTCCAGCTTCCCCTCTCCCCAGATCCACTATCAAAGCTAACAGCCTTTAGCATGTGTCAGTTGCAGCGGATAACCCCTGGTAGATACAAGAGGACACGCAGACAATCAAAGGCAGTTGGCTCTACTGGAAGTTGACAGTGGTCAGCTTTCTGGAGGTGATAAAGGCCTTTGAACCTGAGCTGCTTGTGGCCCCCTATTGTGCCTCCCCCTCCCACTCCAGCCTGGCCGTGGAGGGGTCTACTTTGATTTAGGCCCCCGGGGGTCCCAGACGCCCCTCTTCATCTCTGCTGGAGAAAGACAGGCAAAGAGACAGAGAAAGAGGGGAAGGTAACGCACATATATCTGATATTGGTCCATCAGTTGTAGCTACTCAACTGCAGGCCAGGTCACCATGTTTGACCTCAAACACTTGACTTGGAATGCTGGAAGAAAAAACAGCTAAGTGCATCTGTAAGAGCAGCGTGTCTCCGGACGACAGGAGCGCCGGTGGCAAACTGTTCTTTTCTTAAAGCTCAGAGGAGAAGCTTGTTTCTCTACGAGCCGACGTACCGGCTGAATCCTCGTAATAATAACGCCACTTTTCGAACAGGCCGTAGTCATAGTGTCACTGAAGGTCGGTCATCTACGCCTCAATGAATTTTACGGCTCAGACCTTCACGTACACCACAATGGGGAAAACATGTTTCACGACTGGAAACGTCTCTTCCGCGAGGAGAGACTCCCTGAGAGACGTGCAGCGTAAGGTTATGGAACAAAAGCTTTCCCAGCTTGAATGTTATTGTGGTTCATGTCATGTCTGCCTGGAAAGCACGCTGACTTCCTTTGGCAGTCATGGAAGGCAGTTTGTTATTCTGGATAGAAATATGTCAGAGACACGCTCATTGTGGGTTTAAAAAGTGTAGACTGTCTCTCTGAATGTGGGACATTTGGATTACGCCTGTTTCCTCGGATTCTAACAAGTTAACATATTTCAAAATGTGACATTCCTGGCTGTGTTTGAAGTCTACCCTGAAAATAAAAAACACGGAGCCAGGATTCTACGGTGAGGTGGGAAAGGTGAAGGGTCACGGGGTGGTGGGCAGGTGAGCCCTGGCCGCGGGGCAGCTATCAGTCATCAGGCAGCAGGACGAGCGCCACAGCTTGATGCTCAACGCACACAATTTCAGTCTGTCCACCTGTGCAAAGTGTGCATGCATGCATGGAAACACAAATACATCCTCTACATATAACAGCGCATCTATAATTGCATCTCTACGTCAGAGCAGGGGGAAGAATACCTGGAGGCCAGAGGTCGCTGATAATGCTGCGAAGTCGGAGTATATTTAAGCAAATTGAGTTACATGTGGTCGAGCATGTTTGTCTTTAAATCCAGGTCTGGTTTCAGAAGCGCCGATCTCGCTCGCTCGCTCATTTTCAGCTCCTTTGAGAGGCATAACCTCTGGAGCTTTATGTATTGAAAGAATGTGCTGAATGCTTCTCTCTTTCTGGCTGCTCAGGGATGCTAAAGGGTCCTACCAGCAAAACCAAATAAAAAGCAAGCAAGAGGCTGTAAAATTGATTAATCCGGTCAATGACACTCAATATGTTATTCCTTGTACTTGTGACCACTTGGGGCTAATGACTTGCCCTTTATTGGTAATTACTTGCAGTTGGCATCCTCGAACATTACACCTGTGTCGAATGATATGTGTATATTTATTGTCTGTCTCTTCATCGTTGACAATCAGCCAATGGAGGGGGGGATGGATGGGGCACAGGGTTGTGTGTGTTGTGCTCGATGAGGCAGAGCAGAGAGAACATTAATTATTCAACGCTCAAATCACAAAAATAAAGATGGCAAAACCAAATTGTTTTGAAAATTTCCTGAGGAAAAAGAAATGTTGGCAAGCCTCCCAAAATGCTGTTTGAAAATGCTCTTTGAAGGTAATGAGGCATGCTCGTGGCACACAGAAGCAGGGAGTAGTGCCATGGCAAAGCAGCATGTTCTCAATTGGGTTTCTTTTTTGCTTACATATCACTTTAGTGAGGCACGTGTAGTACATTTCTAATGAAGTGCAGGATCACGCCCTACCCCCACTAAGGGCATACGTCTCTGTTAAAGAAAGTGATGTGGGGGGGAAAAAAGTGCAGGAAAAAGAAGAAACTTTTCATCCGTGGGTTCACGACTCTCATAACAACACTCTAACTGGCTGAAATTAAAAAAAAAAATTTCACCAGAATAAAATGTGATATCAGTCTTCGGCCTATTAAAATGTAGACGACTCAATGCACTGCAACGAGCAAGGGTATTATATTAAACTCACTGTTATACTGGCCTTTTTATGGGTATTGAGATATGAGAGAATCTCCTCTCTGGGAGTTAATAATACATGTGAGGTATGGCTGAAAAAAAAATATTTTATTGTATCTCCAAAAACCCTATAGACGATGTGATATAGAAGAATGGGAAACTGCAGCCAGGTTTTTGGTAGTAAAAGTGATATAGGGATCATGAACATTTAATGTGAATAAGAGTTTCAAACTTTACCAATCATTTATTTATTGAATGTGAATAGATAGGCCTGGTCAATTAGAGATTACCATCACAGCTGACCGGAAGCTAAATAGCAAATCATGAGGCTGAAATTTATGTTCCAAGCTTTCAAAAGAGAATCATATTCAAAAAGTTCAGTGTGAAAACTCGAGGTTTTGTCATACAAACCAAAGAACTTCAGACACAAAAAGATTCTGTGTTATATTTGTAGAGAAAACAGACGCTTGTGGCTCTCAGCGTTAAAGCTAGTTTCAGCCAACCAGGATTTCTATCACTCTTTTTCATTTAGTCATTTTTCTGGCATTTAAACCATTTCTGTTTCTTCTGTGTGAGCATTTTTAATAACATGTACCTGCATCAAATTATGCTCTACTGTGTCAGTGCTGACTGACATTCAGGTAACATCTAACTGTTAGTTAGCCAGTTGGTAGCACGCCCAGTTTATTTATATGACAGCCTAAAATGGTTGGTTGATGTAACTATAAGTAAGAAATAATCTTGGCTAATGTTAGTTCTAGCTAATATTACCAGGAAGTTGACAAATCTGGATGCTAGAGCCTGATCTCACAGAAATACATGAAATACCACAACATCTTAACACTGCATTACGAAGTGGTGGCCAGGCGGCAACCAACAGTGTCATCGCCCATTGCTTTGTGAACTGCAGTTCTGAAACCTCGAGTTCGGTATTTTGGCCGTCACTGTTATGCCCCGTCTAAGGGTGGCCGAGACATAACTTAAAATATAGATGCCCCTTCTTCCCCAGGTCCCAAGCGGCCACAGGAACGAACGAGTTTGGTTTCAGTGATTGACTATTTATTTCACTATTTTGGAACCAGAAGTGTCCATATTTGGACGAGCTGAGGGGGAGCGCGCGGTACATCTGGGAGGACACTACACCCGCCCACCTGTAGCAGAAACCTGACCTCACCACAAGCCTGTCAATCAAACAGACAACCCCCCCCCCCAAACATACCGCTTTTCAGAAGGACCACCAGAACACAGATCAGAGCAAGTGAAATTAGCGAATGACACAATAATGACTTTGAACATAAAAAGACATTAAATTAGAGCCTGTAAATGGGAAGACAAATGCTGATAAGTTAGTACAAGACTGTTGCGTTTTGGTTTCAGCATAAATTCCTTCTTTCATATCTGTGTCCTTGTTTCTTAAGATTTTCCGTTTAACCTTTATCCTAATACCACTCTTGTTGCGAGAGAAGGCAAAGCTCTTGTGTTATAGAGCACGGTAAGCCTATGAACTATTTTTCATACGAAGGGACAACAGTTTACAGACAATATGATTTATATAAATTACAAATGTGGAAAAGGACCAACAGTTATTTTTCATGTCACAAGGAAGCTGAGAAAAAAGCAGCAAATCCTCACATTGAGGGGGGAAATAATCGCATGTTTGGCACTTGGAAAAAGTTCAATCACTTGATTGATTAATTGATTAATGAAAAGGTTGAGTATGTTCTGCATTCGCATGAATTAACATGATTTATTTGCCTGTAATGCATGCGAGTGTATTTTATTCCCAGGTTCATTATAGGGTTCCTTTAAGAAGGTGACATATAGCACAAAGATGCAGAATCATTGTAGAGCCACTTTTTTTTACGACCGTAGTTCAAGTGAAAATAGTTTTTTAATGCTCGATCCACACAGAAACAATGCCCTTCAAATCTGTTCTCTCAGAAACAGATGAAGAGGAGGAAACCAAATCCAGCTAATCTGCAATGCATTAGCAAGCACACTAACAGTATGTTACAGCCCATTAGTGGTTAACAATGATAGCTGATTTTCAGATGGCACAGATAGCCATTACAGTAATTCGCTCCAGCCTGCGTCAACTCCCCAATGACAACCACTGCTTCCGGCCCTGACGTTAGATCAATAATGCAAAATCTCCTTAAAGTTCTGCCTTGTGGTTTCATTTAAAAGAGCTTCCTCTCAAACTAATGATGCAGGTTAATTGGCTTGTCATCGTTTGGGAGTTTACTGGGAGAAACGAACAGGTGCCGCTTTAAAGAGGAACGCTCCAAGGATGTGCCATGTCCCCTTGTGTGTATTGCCTCTAGTTTTATTGATGGCTTTTCCGTGTCTTGGCTGACCACCAAATTGCTGCACTTGTGTGTATTTTGCTTTTCACAGGGTCAATATGGTTAAGAGGAAACAGTTTGCCAAAGAAGCAGCAAGAGGAGAATCTCAGATCAGGGACTTGCAAAAACAAGGGTCATCATGAGTCCAGCTTGAACATGCTTTTCACATTGAATCGATCCGTGAATGAATGAATGAAAGAGAACACAAACTAGAAGCTAAAAGAAAGATATACTGTCTACTAATGTCCATCGCATGAGCTGCCAAATTGTCCTTGAGCAGTACACTTAACTCCTGTCCATTCATTCATCACCACTTCCTCCGAAGACCTTAACACACACACACACACACACACACACACACACACACACACACACACACACAGAATCAGCTGGTCAAACATATGGTCCATTATGTACAGTCTGTCCATACCGTTGTCCCGTCTGGCTTCCTCCCCGCGGATCACCCCAGGGGTCGAGCCACCTCCATCGATTGCCACCATTTATTAATCAGACTCAGGGTGGACACTACAGGCCTGCCATTTGTTAGTGGCCCTCCAACAGGATGCCATTAGGGCGTCACTGTCGCACATTATCCTGAATAAGTCATGAGGAGGCCGGTAAAGCCGCAACTTCCTCCCACATTAGGATAAACGACTTTCAGGCAGCGAGGAACGAGGCACATTTCGTTAATATGCATGCAGAGAAGACGAGTGAGCGAGAGCGAGGTGGGCAGAGACAGACAGAGGAAGAAAGAAAGGCAAATAGATGAGCATTAAGGACCAGGGACAAACCAAAGTCTCCACAGAGAGAAGGACATTCAAGATCAATTGCTGAGAAGATGCAGACTAAGTGCTTTTGTTATGGTGAGAGAGGCAGAGTTGGGACTGATTGCCCAGACCTTGAAATGGGTAGAAACACAGCAATATTGATACTGCGGACCTGAGGACCAGGTTTTCTTGTTTTTAATCATTATTATTATTACTATTATTATTATTAGTAGTAGTAGTAGTATTATTTCATGCCAAACTGGCATTTATTACTTTTGACATAATATGAAAACTGGATCCCAGACTCAAAAAAGGCAGGCATTACAGTTGAATAAGGGTTTACTTTCGCATTGTGCGGTCCACGGCACAAGTGCATTAAGCTGGATTTGTGGTCTGTCTGAAGCACGTCTTGGATGGTTGGAGGGCTTCATAAACCTCCTCTTTCCACACGTTTGTAAAGCCACATAGGGTGTGTCTGGGCCGCACATTAATGTCTTTCCTGCTGTCCTCTCCACTAAGCTCCTATAATCAATAGACTTTGCAAATAAATTGCTTTTATCTACACTCTCAGAAAGTTTCACAAGAATCAAACCTGAATGTATTGAAACTTTGAGGTGCAGTTCATGGAGTTCTGTCTCTACTGTACTTGGGGTCGATAGGCAAAATACTTCTTGGCCTGCATGGGATTTGGTTTTTGTAGTACCGTGAGTGACCACCAGACAAATTCTGGCATTTTACCCTCGTAAAAACCTCATGCTCCTGTTTTTGCATTGAATAAATGTTAATTATTGAGTTTTAGAGCGAGCTGCCATTATGGTGAATTTTGTTACCTCTGGACAGAGCCAAGCTGGCCATCAACCCCTGTTCTGTTATGTCCTGAGCTAAGCTATCCTCTCACTGCCAGTAGCTTTATGTGTAATATGCAGACATAACAGTGGTATCAGTAAAAATTAAGATAAATAATAAACGTTTTGCCAAAGTGTGGATTTGTACTAACGGCACCAGCGAAGCACATAATAAACTTTTAACCCTAACCCTTGTGGAAGGGCCCTGCGTTATAGTCACGTCACATATTTCAGTTTGAATTGAACGCTCATGGTTAAGAAAGAAATGTAAGCTTAGTCAAGTTAACACATACTACTAATCGCTAAATCATCAATGCACGGAGCACAGAGTGGGAGTAATGGGAGGTCAAAAGGCCGTTTTTGTCCCGTCTCAGCCTCATTAAGTTTATAAAGGAATTGATTCTGGTCTAATCACCCTGGTTTTTTTCTATCCTTATGGAGGATTTCTTGTGATTTCTTTTTAATATCCTTTAAAATCAGTATTGCAGTATAGATATAGTTTTTAAAGTGCTGTTTAGTGTCTCCTCTTTTGTTTTCTTGCATATTTCACTGCATCATTTTCTTCTGTGATGGACTGCTGATTACTGAGGCACGTTATCTGCAAAGTGCTCGGAGACACTTTGGAGACGCTTGACGAAGGTCTACATAAATAAACCAGACTTGTTGTAAACACTGGAAAAACACATTGAGCCAAGAACAACTACTTTTCATACACACTAATATCAATTTGCCCAGGAAATATTATTTAGTGCCAGAAGTGTATTTTGAAATTGAGGAAAAGGTGTTTCCATGTCTGAACAAACATAATAAAGGCACATTTCTAGTACCTTGCAACTAAAAGGATTCTGATTGATGGCTCCAATTGTCAAGACATTTCCCCCAGACACATACCAGAGGAAGGATCAATGAAATCAAGCAATGAGCAACATTCATGTTACAAATCCATCCCTGCAGACTAAATTACAAAGCAGGGCTGCGACTGCAAGGAAAGTCCTATTCTGCACTAATTGTGACCCTTTAGATGTGTCCAACTTACCCATATCACAAAATGTTGGACGCCAGTCTGAATAATAGCCTGAAATTGATTAGTGTATCAGAAATAGCGACATCATTTGCAGCTGTCTCACCGCACCGCTGGAATGCAAACTGGTTGTGGCTTTTGCGCTCGTGCTTGTTAGCAGATATTTAGTGATGATAGCATCTGCTGCTTGCAAGACAAGCCGGTCCCCTGCAGGGCCAGGCTCAGTCTCCGCTCATCAATAGGCAGGGTCAAAGCGGAGCTCCGCCGGAGATAGCAGAAGGGGGATATTTGCAATGTGAAAATATCACCGTGGCATTTCCAGTTAAGGTTTGTCTGCGGGGTGAGAAGAGGTATAGGTAACTGACTCACTGTGGAGGCAATCGAGCAGACAGGCTGCGAGACTTTTAGGAGGATTTTCTTTTTTCTTTTTTTGAGCCCCCCCCCCCCCCCCCCCCCCCGGCTTCCACAGACATTAGAGGAAGGCTCCTTGTGAAATCTTCCCTGATGTTTCCCATCCTGCTTCTTTTTCATTAAGGAGGCCATAATGCAGAGAGGATGGCCTTTGAACGAAGACGGGGGAAACTTGTCATGTTTGACTGGAGGAGTTGTTTCCAAGAACATGTCTCGCTTTTAAGGAAATTGGGGGCATGCGTCTGGGTCTTGGCTACGACCAGATCGTTAGCGTGAATGGGTTTTGACTCTAAACTGAACTGTAGTTAATTAAACAAAACCCAACTAAGGACTTTACAGAAAATCGGATGTCAAATTAATTTCTGTGGAGTCTAAATGTGTCAGACGGCAAAGAGGAGGAATCAACACAATTTGTTTTGGGGTTGAATAGAAGTAAACACTTTTTTTTTTGTCGTCAGCTCTGAAGTCAGGTGAATTTGTTTGAGATTTACTGCTTTTTACCCACTTACAAAGCGGCAAACACTCTCAGGGGTGACAGATAAAGAACACGCGGAGCAAGAGAAGCATTAAGCTCTTTATTCTTTTAATCAATCCAGAGATTGGAGGGCAGATCTCGCTTTGCTCATCCCACTAACACAAGTGAAAGATGCTTATTAGACTTACTCAGCCACACATAATGCACAAACAAGGACATCAGAGATGTTTATAATGGTGCCTCAGTGCCAGGGTCAGTGTCCGCCTCAAATCAATCAGAGGAGTTAAAATCAAGGGAGTGCTTTACAAAAGGCACACACCCTCATTTATCTTATCATCTCACACCTCTGTGAGAGTTTCTTCTAAACAAATTGAATGCAAATTGCATTCGTTAGCTTTTTTTTTTCTCCCTCAAAGCTTTTCCTGCTGATTTAAAGCACTTGCATATCCTGCAATCACTCACACACACACACACACACACACACACACACACACACACACACACACACACACACACACACGTAGAGGATAATGTTTTCTTGCATGACAGAGCTGGTCAAACCTCAGATGGATGTTCTCCCTCCCCGCCAGGTCTGATTTTCTCCCGATTGTCGCGCGGCATGCGCGCGCAAATCAATCAAGCTCCTTGTTCTAATCAGTCCCACTTATATCACCCTGCGAATAAATGACACTGCTGAGAAGGGGAGATCAATAGGGGATAAGGTGAAAGTCTCCCCGCTTCCTGCCTACGGGGCACAGGGTTGGGACGGAGCGTGGGGAAGGACGGGCCTACTCAGAGACAGGACAAGACCAAAGTAAACAAATTTGTTCTTTCGTCTCCCACTTACAGTGATTTCACTTTCAAATGTCAATCAATAACCACACGATCAGTGTGTATATGAGTGAGTGTGTGTGTGTGTGTGTGTGTGTGTGTGTGTGTGTGTGTGTGTGTGTGTGTGTGTGTGTGTGTGTGTGTGTGTGAAGTAGCCACATAAAGACAAATGATGTACTTCCTTTAGTACACTCACAAAGAGTACTCTTACATGTTAGTACACTGACTTGTGTATTACTTGAATTTCGACAGGGTAGTGTTGTGATGGCCTCTGTCCAACAGCAGTATGTTGGTACATACAGGTACAGCTTCCTGAGCTGCCGCAGTTTGAAAGCACTTCAGGTTGGACGTCCCTCCTACATAGCCAATAAGGCGACCATTGACTTTCACACTCGATTTTCGGACCATTTTGAGTGCATCATCATAGTACTAATAGTGCACAACATCTTTCCTTACTTTCCTTCTCGTAGGTGTCAGTATGGAAGTACGCCTTTTGTAAGTCCGCAATAGTCAGTGGGGGAACAAATAATCATCACTACAATACACTGAGTAATTACAGCATCCTTTACACAGCCACTGTTCTGTTTGAGGTGTTTTAACCTGGGCTACAACCAATCAAAAGGCATGTTAGCTCAAAGACTCAGCTGTGACTGATTGTTGACACAAGTGATTTAAAGGCTGGTGATCAAATCCCATTAAATTGACAAAACCAACAATGAAGTACATCTTTACATCTCTCCATACTTTATGATTAGCTAAGTGCCTGTCGGTGACACTCAGTCCTAAACCCACTGGTTCCTACTGAAGTTAAAAACCTGCCTAAGATAGGCTACATACATGAAATGATTAAGCAAATATCTCTCAAGATGGAGAAAATTTAAGTTTTGCTTGGCACTATTTTCAGTGGCGGAAGTCTTTTTTTTCTTCTTTTTTTTAAACTGAGCACCATAGCACAGAGTAAAATGTATTCGGCATGGTTTTGGTCTTTTGATGTTCATTTTCTGATAATACAAAAAATACAGAACATCACCAGACTGATTCTTTCACATCCTCCTTAAATGTTTCCTAGAATGTATCAAATATAACATGAAAAGAACATTATATTACCTGAACAAAAAAACTGCATGTTAAACCACTTTTCTAAACCCCACAGTAACCGGCTCATAACATAACAGACGCTTTTCTCTGAAACATGATGCTTCTGCTTCTGCTTTGTTTTTGGGGTGCACCATAAAACCTTTTGAAATATGTTATATTGTTTTGAGTCTGAAAGTAATTTGACTTGCTGCTGACTTATTCCGGAGTGAGTCACTGTGTTTTCAGCATGTTTTTTTTTTCTTTCAAAGACTATTTTTAAAGGATAGTGCATCCATTTTTAGCTGTCTGTCACTTCCATGAAGTTGAGGGCTTCATAAGCAGGGTTAGCCACTTGAATAGTCCTTTAATAAAGACAACTGATGCTGCACTGCTTAGTGTTCATGCTTTGATGGAAGCATGCAATCTAAAAAAAAAATTGTCAATTTGAACAACTGACTGACCCTGTAAGTCTGATATTTTTTTTACAGATTTATGTAAAAAATAACAGATTGAATTGAAAGTCAGTAGTTTGAATTGTTATAGGGACAGAACAACATTTTTAAAAGGTCAAATCTCCCACTTTTAAATTGATAAAAGTTACAAATATATGTCTACGCACATGCACAATTGTAAATGACACTTTAATCCAAAAATGAAAACAGTTGTAAAGTGCGGTCTGACACTTATTCATGCATGATGTTCTGCCATCTTTGCAGTATGTTTCACATTATAATAAAACATTTATAAGTAAATGTGAGCCAAGGTGGCTTGTTAAAATGCCCACCCCTTTTAATTGTCTGTGTCAGGCCAACCTTCAGTGTTTGAGATTACCAGGCTGCATGCTGAGAGCTCCAACGCCCTACTGGGTGCAGCTCGCTCAAAGTGTCCTCCCTGCTTTCTCCCTGCCTCCTGTGAGCAGTGACTAAAACATGCTGTGAGTCAGAATAGGACCGGGCCTGGTGCAAAAGTCAGGCCTGGGTATGGTTAAAAGTGCTGGTGGTAAGCCATAAAAGGGCAGGGATAAAACTGTGAGCAAAGAGGAGCTCTCTCCCCTCCTATTCATGATTCATGAATGACTAATCTTTAATGTAAGCCTCCTCAAACACAATTTATTTTATTATTCACTCGCTCAGTATGCAGCAGCTGGACTGTAGAGGCACCCCACCCATGATAAACTCTACAGGGGAGTGCGCTGCACTTGTGTGGTTTGTTATGGTTTGAAATGTTTGCTCTGAACTCATTTTTCATCCACCACTTTGTCTCTGAGAGGAAAACTGAGCAGAAACATGGCAGAGAGCAGGAATGGAATTTTCAACGTTGTCTTTATGTTTTACTGTGAAATTAGTGCTGAAAACGAATCACTTGCTCCGCAGAGATATTTCAGAATACATGTTTGAGATATTCACCCACAGAACTTTCAGCAAAAATCCTCCTTTTATTATAGTTGAAAAAGATTCGGATCACATTCGGGTTATAAAGTCATCATCATGTCATAACACCTTAATACAAGTCAGCAGGCAGTCTGCAAGGATCCACTGGAAGACATTACACATTATTTACTTCCTTTGGATTCCTACAACAAATATCATTTTTTCTTTAGAAATTTCTAACACAGTGAGATGCCCATTTGCATCAAAAGTGCATTTTCAAAAAACAGATTTTTCTACCAAAGTGGTTTAATAAAAAAATAACAACAGTAGTCATAAAATACACAGTGCAGTCTTGGTAACACTAGATCAGACCGGCTCATTGAGGTTTTGGTGTAATAATAACACAAACCTTTCCTGTGTTATTTTGCAAACATCTCCTGATGTGTATTCAGTTATGATTCAGATTAAATTTACCTTTGTTCAGTCGTAACTATCAGTATTTAAAGTACATAACAGCAGTTCACCCTTGATTTACCTTTCTGTATTTTCATTGAAAACAACAGAAGTATATCCTCAATGGAGGTCTCGAACTTGTAGTTTGGGACAAGTGAAGATACACATTTGTTTTCAATTTAATTAAAAAAAAAAAAAAAAGGTATTTCATTACAAATGATGATAAGATCAGATTCGCCATGTGAGCAAAGAGATGAATCTCTAAAATATTCTGAAATTCTACTTTTCAGTGTTTGGTTTACCCCCCTTTGCTTTAATGACAGCAGCATTCAAGCTGTGCAAAACCTTCTGCTGATCAGAGTTTTGCATTCACTATTTACAAATCTCCCAGTGAACAAAGCTTGATGTATTGATCTGCTGATGCCGTCGTCACACTTGGTCAGCCTGATTGTACTTTGGATACAACTCATCCAGTTTCTGCAAAGTGTTTTGAAACTCCATCCACTGCCTCCTTAGAAACCTTAATTTGATATTGACAAAACCCCTCTTTGCTTCAGATAATTCTGACTTCTTCATTTAGCGCTGGTAAGCAATGTTCTGCTGGAAACATGAGCCACAACCATATTTATAACAGGTGAATATTGGCTGCAAGTTGATTTACTTGATCAAATGAATGCGTGTCATTCTGAACGCTGCTTCAAAAGAAGGATACAACTCAAGCATAAATGAGTTTACATGATCAATACAACTAATCTGAAATGTTTACTCTACTTTTGCATGGTTTTTTGCAACTCCAAATTATTTCCAGGTTTGAACGAGAATAAAATGTTATGCGGTCTGAGGGTTTTGGAACTGTATATGTATACACCAGATTCAGCAAATAGACCTACACAATTAAATAACATCAGTTTAATTGTACCGACAAGAGTTTCTAATCAGAAGACTTTGTATGTCCTTATTCCATGGAAGTTGTTGTCATTAATGGACATCTCTGCTGACTGGTAACACAAAAAACATTTCTGATATTTTGAAAAAACCCAGATGAGATTTTAGGCACTTTCATCATTACTGAGTCACATATGTTTCAATTGTTCAGATTATGAATCCGATTACAAACTTGATTTTCCTGAGCTACATGCAACTGGATTTAGCACTTCACTTAAAAACCTTAAAGCAATTGTAACGGTTTAGTTTTGGTTAGCTAATGAACAAATCTCCGCAAACACATGTTTGACATGTATTTATAAACTACGCACACGACAAAATCTAAACTGTTCCGTCACCCATGTGGCTCATTCAGAAAGGCACACCGTCTCTGTGCTTACTCTGTATGGATGGTATTGTGGTTGCTTTAATGAGAAGCAGAATGACAGATAAAGTCAGTTTCAGTGTGACTGTAGCTGTCATTATTACGGATGGCAGACATTGTTGATGGCTACTTCCACATACCGTGCTGATGTGGGTAAAGATTGCTGTACATGTGCAGCTTGGAGATACAGACGCATTTACGCCCTTTTAACAAAAGGCTAGAATGTGAATCGAGTTTGAATCTGTCATCGATGCTTCATGGAGTCATTCACATATACTGAGGTGTTTTGCTGGGAAAGCTGCATAGATGTAGCTTCTACTGTCTGGCTGGTCCCTGTACATAATATACATGCAAAGCATAAAGAGTCTTGAGGTTTAATTGAAAGGGATTTGGGGAAATCAGGGACAGAAACGAGCGTAAATGTCAAAGGGAGGCAAAAAGCTAGAACTGAATTTGCATTACGGACTGAAAAAATGTAGGCGTGTAAAAACACGTAAAAACTGACCGTTACATGTGTAAGATTGATTGTTCTACTTTTAATCCCCTACTTTTGACCCTCAAACCCCTCTCAGTGTAAAATGTTGACCGGTTTATTTCCTTTGCCTCATTACGAGGCTGCATTTAAATAATTTATTTGGTGGATCCTTTACACTCCAATAAATAGAATTGTGGGGGGAAAAAAATGGAGGTATGGGTTTTCAGTGATAAATTGAAACCAATTACATAGTGAATATATAGCATACAACATGCAGTAATTATTGTTTCACTCATTTATAATGCAGCATGCAATTTCCTAAGCAACTCAAGTAAGCAGCATACATTACGTTTAGTTTTTCCTCAGTGGGTACTTCCTGGAACGCATCACAGATGAACATATATAAGCTCCTTGCAGGATCCAAAGTACAGCCAATGGTCAAACTTCCTGTTAATGGACAGCAGCGATGGTTACGTAACACAAGAGGCTTGAATGTTGTTGTTTTTTCTCACGGACTGCAACTCACCCTGGAAAATGACTTACTTCCATGTGCAGGAAGTGGCAGTCAAAATACCAGCTTTAAATTAGTAAGGGATTCTTCTGCACAGTTTGACTAATATCAGAAACATCAGCTGCTAATATCTGATTACAAATGTATAAAGTGAGCGGGAAGAAAAGGAGAGAAAAGCCAATTTGCAAAAGCCGTAGCTGCCTAATGCCAAATGCAAAGTAATACATGTTAACAGAAAATAGAAAATAAATGAATTCCACTGAGTCATTTTTTATTCAGTTTTAACTATGGGAGTTTCTTTGATCTGGATAATTTTGATCAAGTAGCTGTTTAATCATAAAATAAGCCCTATTTTTCTTACACGGCCTTTGGTGCTTTACTTAATCTATCAAAAGAGGATTTGAAGCTATTGTTCAGCACACATAAATTCTGATATATTTAGTCCTCTTTTATTTCAAGTAATGTTTGACAAATAAAATAACAGTTCATGAACTCTAAGTGTAATGATATCAGTGCTGAAATTCCTCTCCGTGGTCTTACCCAGGAGGATACTTTGTCACTTTGGTTTAAAGTTCTTCCCATGAAACGAGGCTGCAAAGGTCAAGCCCCATATTTCTGACATCATTATTTCCTCGCATGTCATGAGCAGAAGTGGTTACATGTGGTAACGCTGACTTCGGACGGTGGAGGCGGGGAGGGGGGGAGGGGGGAAGTAGTAGGGGGGGGGGGGGGGGTCCTCTGCTCGGGGTGAGACCACAGAGGATGCCTGGCTTCATTTTCCCATGTTCCCCCCAGCCAATGAAAACACAGGAAAACGGCACGTTCCCATCAGCTAACACGGCAACCTCAGGAAAAGCGTGAGTAAATACCAAAGGCAAGGCCACCGGCTGGGGGGGTAGTAGCCGCGGGAGCGTTGAAATGCCCTGAAATCTGTCAAACCTGCCCGCTGTGGATGTGGAAGCAGCACCTATTACCAGCCACCTGTGTTTCATTTCAGTTAAATCCTTCATTAGGCCTTAGAAGCTCATTTATTTTCATTTTTTAATCCCTGCTGTATTGCTTTTCTGGGTCTACCCACCTGTCAAATGCAATTAAATCCTTAAGAAGGTGGCCCTGGTTCAAGACCTGCAGGTGATACTTTACGTACCTTTTTTTTTTTTTTTTTTTATTGATGTTTTTTTCCCTGCAAACCCCACATTTTCTGTTTTGTTCTCCTACTTTGCTGGTGTTAAAAACAGCTGATAATAAAACCATGCGTATGAAATTGCTCAGGTCAAAGTAAGATAATATGCCAGTATTATTTCCGCATAACCCAGAATGACAGAGTATCATTTGTGGGTGATGACAAGACATGACAAGAGTTTGTGTTTTTTCCTGCCTCAGTTATGCATGTCATCCGATCTAACCACAAGTAAAGGATGTTTGCTTCAGGAATTTGTTGTTTTTGGGTTGTTGTGTTTTTTTGAGTCAGTACATACGGTTGCAAATGGACAAATAAGACCTTATAGCATCCATGATTGCAGGATTGAGAAGACCAAAATGACATCCAGATGTTCCCACTTATGCAACGCCCGCCTTCAGTTTGTTTGTGTGACTACAGTAAGGTTGTAAGCCTCCCAATCCAAAAGCACAATGGAACTGGCGTCTCTTTGCAGGCAGTACATTTAAATTGGAGAGAAATAAACGTATTCATATTTTGCAGGAGGTGTTTCAGTAGATGCAGAGAGCTGTCAGTAATATAGAATAACACTAATTTATAGTTTCTGCTGATGCCATGGCTCTATACTTAACAAGGTTGAAAAGATGATTAAACTGACTGAATCATTTTAACTGTGTGCTTTCTGTGTTGAAAAGGAAACAGGCAGATTTGCTCCCTGAGTTGGAATTTCACTTCATGCAATTAGTTAACACTGAACAGAAGTGCAATGTGTGTCTTTGGCTTCTTTGAACGCACTCTAAGAATGCTTTCCTTTGCTGGAGGCCACCCTCAGTTATTTATAAAAACTGTATCTCTTCTGCTGATTAGCATTTTAGCCTTGCACTGTATATTCAGAGGTGGACAAAATATCATTCAGTCTCGTCATAAGAACTTTCTTTAAATGCTTTGCATGCTTCTCAGGTCACCGAACAGGACTCTGAGGTTATTTGAGATAACAACCCAATGCCTAATAGTGCTCACATTCCTAACTAAAATTTATTTTTGCATGAGAAAACGTGAACTTTATTGACACTGCAATACTGTGCACTTTTGCATTTTTGTAAAGATGATAAACCATTTATGGACAAATTTGTATTTATGCTTCAAGCCTCTGTGGAGCGTATTCTATGGTAGCATTTGACTCCTGAGGACTGTTTTCACCCTGTTAGTAGCCTGACATAGTAGGAACATTTCTTAGGTTTTTCTTTTCCCCTCTTTCAAGAATTTAGCTATTACACAGTAGTTAAAACTCAGCGATTGGCTGTCCTGTAACTTGACCTGTAAGGTTACCACCTGGTGTTAATATTACACTATACATTAATGTATGATGTATTGGATGTCCTATTTCAGCTAACGGTAACGATTTGGAGGACTCACTGCACTGTTTAATTTGTATTTCTTTCAAAAATTGACATCAGGAAGCTAACTGTAGATTGTATGTAAAAGTGGACATAGCTTCCCGATCTGAAAAGAGAGGCCATTGCGAAAGTGCCTTGAACTGCAATACCACTGAGGGCCACTAGGGGTTGGCTCCAAAAAGGCTCTGACTCCATAGACTCCCATTCAACTTCTCTCAAGGAATACAAAGTCAATAAAAAAAATGTCCACAAGTCATAATGGTGTCAGTAGCTTGAGTCACTCCTTGTTATTAGTTTCCTGGTAGTCCATTTGAAAATAATCCCATCATGAATTAGATGTCAGGCTTCAAAAGCGGTATGTTTGAGGGTAGGCCTGTTTGACTGACAGGCCTGTGGTGCTGTCCGGTTTCCGCTGTAGGTGGGCGGGCGTAGTGTCCTCAGGTTCCCAATCAGATTGAGTATGATTGACTGCTTCAATCAGTCAGTTTGTTCCCGCTCGGGTTATTTAATTTGGTAATTATAGTTTTAACCAAATAAAGTTTAGTTCTAAATCGAATTCATTTTATTGTCACTTTAACTTCCTGCTTTTAAAACATGTCTGCATTGCTTGCTAATAGGTTAGAGTAACCGTAAGTGCCCAGCGAGAGGTTCACAGAGGTTCACAATAAATATGTGCAGTGAACTTGTGAAAGGCGTATCCTTCCCAGAGAACAGGGGCTTCCTCTAAAGTTGCAAACAGGATGGCGTGTTCTCCTTAAATAAAAAATAAAAAAAAGATTGCTTGGCAATGAGTCAGACCTCCTTGAAAACCATAAGGGGATATCCCAACTCACACTCCTCCAGGATCATACCCAGAACAAATGGAGGAGTAGTGCGCGTGAGAGAGAGTGCAGACTCCCGGGCATATGTGACTATCTGCATTTGTCCACGTATATACTCCTCGGCTTCTTTGCATTCTTTCAGATTTCTTCGACTTCAACCTTGTCGACTTTCAGACATTCCCTATCATCCTTGAGCTGTTTGCCTGAATACATTTAAAAGCTTCCGACTAATGCAGGGAACAATTAAGTTATCAAATGGACACAACGATTATGTAAAAGGCGGGTTATATTGGCAACAATTTGAACACTGTCTGCTTCCTGGAAGTGCAGATGAAATGTCAGGGGCACAATATTTCAAGGCTATTAACTTGAGTGCTTTTTTATTCAGTCTCATTACTTTTTAAACAGCATAGGAAGTCACGGAAATGTAATATTAATTTTTACATGGCTTTCATTTTCATTCCTATGGAGCTGTTTAAAATTCAGTGATTTTCCATGCAGGGAAGAGGCGGGCCGACATATTATTCTATAAATCGGATCCAGTCTCACTTTCTGCTGGAAAATCCGAAGGTGTTGGGTGTTTGTTAAGTGTGAAGTCATTGTGTATTCTGCGGTAAATGATGTGAAGATGAACACAACATAGGAGTGAATCTGACAACACGGAAAAGAGAGGCTGGAAGAGAGTGGGTGCATCAAACCAGGCAGGTATCTTCATTCTGTGTACCCAAACAAACTTAAACCTTGGGATGATAGTCTTATATATTAAAACACACCCTTACATAGTGTGTGCATACAGAGACAGGATTAGCTGAATGGAGCAAAAGGATGGGCTGGCAAAAATGAGAGGAGAGATATTTCATTAAATCTTTATTTTGGAATTTTAAAAAACCAGATAAGACCAATTTTGATCCACCAGAGCTCCCTAATTTAGGCCCTAATGAGAATTTTTCAAATGCAGGGAGCCTTATCATGAAAAATGGCTGGAGACCATTAATAGTTTATGGGTTGAGTTAATGATAGAGATGACTCCTAATTGAGCTCTACAGAGCTTTACTATCCAGTGGTCCTTTTCACCAGTGCCAGGAATCTCTCATTATTTCAGATTTTGTTGGAAAAAAAAAAATAGCATGCATAATATCCCACTCTTTCTTAGAGGAAAGATTAATTTATGTTCCAAAAAAAAAAACCTGCTCAACTTTCACCAATCTCAAGGTTTCAATGGCAGAACGAGGAGTGAAGACAAAGATATATGATGTTTAAATCAACCCATAATTGCAATGTAACATAAGTAGATGTTAAAAATGACACAAAAAAAAATCCTAGACAAAAAATAAGGTCTGCATACACTGAACAACCATCTGTGTTGTGATACGGTTGCCATGGAGATCTGGTCTCCACATTACATGTCTGTCCTTGTTGGTTTGAACTTTTGTTATTCAGCAGCTGACCGGGCCTGTTCCTTCAGCCCTGCTTTCCACTGAGGCTGCATTTACACTCATATGCACACAGAGTTACAGTTGAAACTTATAAATAGCCATTACCATAGAGAACACGTCATCCGCCTGTTGCTGTGGAGCCACCAGCCAAGTCAGTACAGTAAACACTAGGTTGCCATGGCAGTAGTCTGACAAAACAGGGGAAACAGGAAGGGATTCCCTTTTCAGCCCAGTGACGGGCGAAGAAAAGTCACATGGATTCCCGTCAACCTTTCCCTGGCACAGCCAGGGGCTTCCCCCATTTTGTTCAGTGCAACTGGTCGGCAGTAAATCCCCCCCCCTCTCTCCACACACACACACACACACCACCATTGAAGTGGAACATGTGGCGGCTCTAATTACGGCGCCACACAGGCCTCAGCTCAGGAAAACCACAAAATGGGGTTTATATGGCTGTGTGCTTTAACGCCGCTGCCAGGCCAGGCCGAGGTGGCGCCCTGTGCGACCGTTCTTGAGTTGAAAAATACCCTCAATTATTAATGATTTGTGATTTTACAGGTGAGCAAGAATTACAAAAAAACCCAAAAAACACTTCTATCGGGGTGAAATATGAAGAGCTATATATACAGCTCCCCAGTCAGCCTCCAGCTGAGGGCAGGTTTCCAACATGGCAGATGGTGACTGTGAGACAGTCAGTGGAGAGAACAAGCTCAGCTTAAACTGAAGAGGAAGCCAGTGTGTCTGTGTTTGTGTGAAAGAGAGAGAGCGCTGCTTGTATCACAGTCCACAGGATCTCATCAATAGGAAAATGTAGAAATGAAATAAAAACACCCTTGTAACAAGCTCACACATTCAGCACTGCGTGTCTTGCGTCTGCTCATCCACCCAAGGCGACTCGGAGTGATGAGGGAGAAACAAATTGCTGTTATCAGATTGTTGGATGTCAAAATAGAGCTACCCAAATGCCCATCATTTGTTTGGGGAATTAGAAACACTCTCCCTCCGTTACTAGCTTCTCTATTTTTGGGAGGAAAATAAAACCTCAGCGGACTCTGTGGAGATGGGGGAGGAGATCGGGGCCAAAATAGCCTTCCTGTTTGAACTTCAAACAAATACAGCACACAATGTCATCCCAAATCTTCCTAATGGGGTGGCTAGTGCTACCAAAGTGACATTTTGACTTGTCAGGGCTGTACAATTTATGCAAATCAGTCACCTTTGACTGGAGCACAAAGAGCACGCAGGATTTGACATTTATACACCAAACTCAATGTTCAGAGAGTCTACTGTTGCCTGGAAATGTAATATAATGGGGTTTTTTTTCTATTCACCGTCTGCATTTACATTCCACTGATTTGCATATTGCTAAAATTTTCACAAAATACTTTAGAATTCCAGAAATTAACATTGTTTTGTGTAACTTCTCGGCTCAGCAGATCTGTGCGGGTGCATATCTGAGCAGGGATCCCCAGCGGGAAAACACATTCACCCAAACCTCGCTCAGATCAGTTGGCGAAACCCGGCGCAGCTCCCACAACCGAGGGAATTCCTCTCAGAAATATTTGCTTTTTTCTTCTTGTGAGGAAATGAGGGTGAGTGAGGCGGAGGGAAGCGGGGAGTGGGGGATGGGGTGGGGAGTTTCTGAAATTAAATCACCATGGTAACTTCAATAACATATCTCCCCCCCTCCCCCCTACCAAGTGTGTGTGTGTGTGTGTGTGTGTGTGTGCGTACACATAAGCACACGAGAGGAAATGAGTTTCAAAACGGAGATGCCGCTTCAACCGTCATTTGTTTTTGACGCCTGCCAAGCAACAGAGACATCATTGACTCGATAAGGACTTACTGACAGTTTTACTACTCTGCATCATATTACAGCGGCTTGGCGCTGCTAAAATGCTAATGGTTCACACCTCCTTGCTGCAAGCAATAAATGAGCATTATGAAAGAACCTTTATGCACGCTCGAACCCAATTCTGTGCTGTTGTAGTGGAGCGTACACGGCACTTGCTCTCACTCTGCTGCATTGCCTAAAGAAGTATTCTGGGAATCTGGAGATGCTGTCAGAAGCCAGAGGGCCAAATCTGACAGGAATATGGCTGCAGAAGGGAGATCTTCTGTACGAGACTCTGAGAAGACGCTGAGAATCTGCACAAGTTACTGTTCAAATTCTGACAGAAACTCTCATGTTAAACATGTTAAAGCGGTAATTTGATATCAATAAAGGAATTAGTAATGCAACAATTATTCAGCTATGAAAGTTTTAGTGTTTCAAAACATGCAGTATCTGAGAGGCCCATAAAAAAAAAATGATCTTGCACACACACAAAAAGTGGTGATCTATGCAAACGAGAAACAGTGCACAGCACCGTCATGGGCACAAAGCAAAGCGAAGCTGCAACCTTTCTGAGTGTTACATATATCATCTGCGATTTCTCCGTGGACTTGACCAGGAGAAAAACAGCAAATTCTGTGTGTCAAATTCTGAAAATCGGTAACAGAGGCCCTTGAAATGTTTCAGGAAGCCTACAGCAGAGAGGCAATGAGCTGGGCGAGATGTTTTGAGTGATAATCACGTTACCAAAGGACAAAAAGGCCCATCAGGTCAGGCGCACAACCAGGAGGATCTTTTTTTGACATTTGCAGGGTTTTGCACCATGAATTCGTCCCCCAGTGTCAGACTGTCAAAACAGAGTTATTGTAACGTTCCTAGAACGTTACGTCTGAGGGAAAACATTCAGTACAAATGACCTGAACTGTGGCGCAATAACATTTTCACTCAGCTCAAGTTTCAGGTGGGTATAAACATTGCAGAGGCACATGGACTACTGCTCACAAAAGCATGTCTAACTCAGGTGGCGATCTTAATCAAGCGACGAAACTTGGGAGTATTTACTCACGAAGGTTACAGCTTCTGTGTGCTCCATGCGTGACCCGATACTGCACTCTCATTGAAACATCAGTTTAAACTTAAGTGGTGGCTCAAGCGACAGGCAGGAATACGTGAAAACACCCACTCTCTTCCAGCTAATGGTCGTGATAGTAGAAAAGTCTGAGGATTACAAAAGTAATTAGATGGATCCTCTGGTGAACACGAATGCTAGTAGAAAACCAACTAAACTAACTGTTTGCAACTAAGTTCCTCAAACCAACTTTATAACCAGATAATGTGTCACAATATCACATTTCTCTGCCCCCAAGTGACCCAAAAATATAAGTAAATGTTGCTGTAATAAGGACATGACATTTGACACAATATCTCTTTTTGACATGACCTCAACATACAGAATTAAAAGCAGGAGTATACAGGAGCCTGTTTTTAAGACAGAAAACAACACGCCATCACACATCTGCAGCCTGACTGTTGCTCCTCAACTCGCAGCACATTTCTGGTGTTTCAATAAAGCATGGCGGAGACAACAGGCAGCAGTAAATGACGTGCCTGTCTGAGGCCCTCCACTGTGCAGCATCTTCAGGATTCCTCATAATGGTCAGCTCCCCATGTCCCCAGCCTTCATTTCTTCAATGTGCCACTGGACAGTTAAGTCTAAAGATACCTGACACCATATGTTTCCCTGAGCAGTAATGACTGCTCCCAGCATTGCTTTTATGGCAGCTCGCCTCTGGAGGCTCCGTGATCAGGGACATGTCCAGGCCTCAATTAGAGCTGCTGGAAAGAGTCTCACTTTCTTACCAGCATCTTCTTTTACACCATTAACACCTCTCTATATGTATTTACTTTGTGGTGTTAAATTCCCCCCAACCCCCTCTCCAATAAAACAAAAAAAGAAGATGCACGTGGGCTGTGGTTTGAAATTTACAACAAAATCCATGAGGGGGTATAATGTATGAGCAGGAGGAGATGAGCGGTGGAGTGGAGAGGGAAAAGTGAGAGAAGCAGAATGAGAGAGACAGAGATGAAGACAGAGGGAGGAGAGGGAGACCAAAGGCATGTGGAGTTCACGATCACTTTGCTTGGCTGCACTGTGATTAAAGCGACGAGTCCCCGGAGAGAGAGGCGGCTCCAGGCCTGCCCAGTCACTTCTCTCGCTCCCTTGATCTCCTGCGTGTCGCCCACAGAAACATACTGCCAAACCTTCAGGAAGGGCTCCTTTTTATTGCGCTGCGTCCCCCCATTGGCTCCAAAGAATCTGCAAAGCAAGCACAGATTGTCATGGCACCGGCTCCTCTCAATTTAGAAGGAAGGAGGTCTGCCTCGGATGAGCTGCTGCCTGGATCCTCAAGAAGTTTTTTGATGTTTTAATGAAGATATCTCCCGCATTTCTGAAAGCGTCTTGTTACACATGAACCTGTCAACCTCCAAGATTAGGTAAAAAGAGAATTTTTGGCAAGTGATTTTCCCGAAAGTTTCTGCTTAAAAAAAAAAGGCAGGGAAGCGAAAATAAGCCTACTAAACCTTCATTAATCCCCTCAGGAACTCTATCCTCATTTGATTGAAGTGCCTATTCTTTCAGAAAAATTGATAATCAGAACCTTGCAGACTTGCAGCCAGGAAAGAAGAGATGGGAGAAGAAAATGTCACTCTCAATCTTAATTAAATTCACCATTCAGTGGCGGTGGGCTGATCGGTCCGTCGTGGGGCTGGTCCCTCCCCTGACCTTTTTTCTTCTGGTCAAGTGACCTTCACTCCCTGTCTGTGGAGCATCTGACAAGGAAGGAAAGCGCCCGAGGGGGGTGAGGGAAGAAAGGCCGTGACATTACACACATTCATACGGGTGCCGCAGTCTGGATAATTACACCGATACTCACTTAACATGCATTGCAGGCGAGCCTATCGTTTATCAGCCACATGACCTCTAGCAAAGGATCTCTTCCTCTGATCTGTCTAATTATTCGGTTGTTTTTTCTTCCCTTTTCCTTCGTTTCTTCTTCAATTGGTAGCAAATGGAAAAAAAAAACCTTTGTGAGTGTATAATCTAAAACAAGTCAAAGTTGTAAACATCTCAACCAGCTGGGAGGAAGAATATCGGAGGTGATTCACTGAAGTTTTGTGTGAGATTTAAATTAATTCCAGTTGGCCCACGGCTATTTTGTATTATTTCTTTTCCTATAAAAATGCAGCCTTTCTTCCAGTTCTCATGCCTGTGGTCGATCTGGGCTCTGTCGGGGTGGGCAGGCAGGGGAGGTGGGTGGCTGGGGGAGGAGGGGGGTGGGGGTTGTGGGTGTCACTCTAAATTTATTGGTGATGGAGGATTGCATCCTCTTAAATCTGGTTAGATAGCATGTCCCACACATGGAGCAGATGCTGTCCTCACAACTGCTTGTATTTAACGACTGTGCAGCAATGTGAATGGGGCACAATTATAACTTCAATTAGAGTTGCTTTTATTAAAAACAAATTCTCTTTAAATGTTGCTCCATCTTCATAACTGATGATTTCTTGTCTTCATTTCCTTTCCTTTCTGTTCCATATTTGGCTTTTCTTAAACACAGTGATAGTTTGAACATGCTACATGCTAACATGAGCATGCTGTCATGCCCAAAGTGACGATGGTAGCATGTTCATGTTAACAGGTGTAACGCTTCCCATCTTCATGAGTTCATGAGTTGGATTGGGTGGACATTAGTTTCGCGTTGTCTGAACAAAAACCCCAAATGTTGAACAAACTGAAATTTTGACTTTGTGGTGCTGCATGGGGACTAGCATCATCTTCTGGGGACCATGAATATCAACATTAATCCAAAAGTTGTTGGGACATTTTAGAATTAAAAATAAATAAAAATTAAAAAAAACAATCAGCAAACAGATAAAGCTAGAGAAGAGCTAATGATGAAAGTTGAACAGCTATCAAGAAAGATCACTTAGATTTTAGGCAACCATAAAAGTGTTGCTTTGTGCTAAATGCTGTTTTTGTTAATGAGGCTGATGGTGGCGTCGTAGTTTTCTTCGGGAAAAAAGCATAAACGTTCGATAAACCGTAAATGTGTACCTTTGTAAATTTGTATCAGATTCATCCTCTGCAGACCACGAACACCAATTTTCAACAGTTGACCTATAAGTTGTCGAGGGATTTTGCTCTGAACCCAAAATGTCAACCTCTTCTGATGTCAGAAGAACACCGAGACGATTATCATAGTTTTTATGACACTTCCTCTGAGAACCACAAAAGCCTCAAGGCCTTTAAAAGTTTGAGCTCATGCATATCACATAATTTGAGAGTTTGACCTCATCGTGGCATCAGTGGAAAAGTCAGAGGATTACAAAAATAATTTGAATGTTTCCTTGTTACCATGCTGCTAAACCTGGTAACAGTCGGTCCGATCCCTTCACTTTTTGCACTTGTTACTGTCTTGTAGATTTAATTTAAAATGCAAAAAATAAGCATTTTCCCCCATCAGTCTTTACCCAATAACTCGAAATGGTAAAGTGGAAACTTTTATTTTTACTTTCTAAATTCATTAAAGTATCAACACCCGTTTCTGTCGCACTCCCGACTGTAGTCAGGAGCATCCTTTTTTCGTTATAATCCTTGAGACACGTCTGGAACTTAAGTGGTTTCACAACATGACAAAGTTTGTAAAAAGTGAAGCAGGCTGAAAACCATCTGAAGCCACCTCCAAAACATTGTAACACCTAACACTTTCAGTATATTCCTCTCGGCCACCTGTCTGCAAAACGACAAGTACATGCTGTATAATTTGTAAAATGTGTTACTCTGTGGCTTTACTGACACGAAGATGCTTGTCATTCTTGGCTGCAACACGCAGCACACGGAGTGGAGAGTGCAGGGAAGCAGCCAACCAGTGTGAAAGTGAGAACTGTATGTAATATAGTATGTGCCATAAACCTGCAGCAGATATTTCTGGGTCACTTATCTGCAGGGAGCTGCTTGCACTGTTCTAACCTGTCAGCTTATTATGTAACACATTGGCCTACTTTACCCTATACTCTCGCTGTCTGTAATTTTCCACTCAGCCTATGTATCTCATGGGTTACCTGTGATTGCAGGTGAAACTGACAGGATTCGAAGCAGGAATTTCTCGGTTAAAGAGCTCGGGGTGCAGATGAAACAGCATGGAGAAGAGGCGAGCTAACATTGTTAGAGCCCAACTCTGTCCAGTTTCAGCTTGTACATGTATTCCATTTTCAGCTTTCATTGTGCCTTTTTTTTTTAACCGCTTTACAGAGCAGCTTATGCAGACGGGCGGCTGGTTGACAGGGAGGACAGAAAGACGAGCTAAAGCCTAAGAAAAGAAGAGAGCATCAAAAGTGTTCGAGAGGAGCGTGACTCTGGACGCCCTTCATGTTTTTACCAACAGACTTCGCTGCAGATCAACGGCCTGCTTTGAGGGTTAAAGGACCGGAACAGTGGTTCGGCAGGATTCAGTGGAAATTGCAATATCACAGCTAACATGCTGTTGTGCTGGAGGGGATTTTAAATGTACTTTTTTCTACAAGTTAACCTTCATTTCCATGAGGTTTTAACATCAATTTAGCACAGTTGGACGGGATCTGTGTTGCCACCATAGTAAACATCCAATCTGCATCCAATGGTCAGTCACAAATTAGAATGATGTAACAATTTGTTCTTGGACTGCATTGCCAGGCAACAATAATCATCACCATCAACAAACAATCAACAGGAAGTGTAATGTCACCATGGAGACGTGCTGTTAGCGGCTACCCCTGAGTTGTCTGACTTTCTACGATGAAGTGGTTCAGATTTTCTGGAATTGTGCACCACAAGTGATACTGCATGAGTCATCAGGTAGTTCCTGTTTGTAGCGGGACCATACTGACAACAAAAGGTTCGACTGTGGTGCAGAGACTGAAATGGTTTTTATCTGAACACCTTTCACCTTATTTTACATTTATGCTGGTCTATATTGATGCCTTGCATATACATGCAGACATGTACATTTAAACTTTAAACAGAGCTGCATCCAACACCCTGTTGACTGAGGCAAGGAGTTAAAAAAAAAAAAAAAAAAAAGCAGACAGAGAAAGCGACAGAAAGGATGAGCTTCTGACATTTGAAACATAAAACATGATCAGCAACCACACGTTGAATAGATAGATAGATAGATAGATAGATAGATAGATAATAGATAGATAGACAGACAGACAGACAGACAGACAGACAGACAGACAGATAGATAGATAGATAGACAGACAGACAGACAGACAGACAGACAGACAGACAGACAGATAGATAATAGATAGATAGATAGATAGACAGACAGACAGACAGACAGACAGACAGACAGATAGACAGATAGATAGATAGATAGATAGATAGATAGATAGATAGATAGATAGATAGACAGACAGATAGATAGAAGTACCACAAAATTGTACTTATTTATAGTATTTCAATTTGTATACTTTGTGACATTGCATCACTGGGGATTTTGTATATAAATGTGTCCACTGGGTGGTCAGAGAGTTCCTGGGTTTGTATACAAATTATTTTGTATGGTGCTCCCTTGCTTTCTGTCCTTTATTTTTCTGACACATCTTGACCTCCAATTGTAGAATATTTTTTAAGTGTTAATTGGTTGCTAATGATTAAAGAGCTGAAACTGGCAAGGTTTACACCCCAGTAACTGGAGAGAGTTTGGGCCAAAAACTAAGACGGATATAGAGAGGTTCATATCCCTAATGGAAAGGTTACCTCACCGTGGGAGTTTCCTTTAACACGTTAGACACTTTAGCATTTAGGCACAAAATACATTTGAGCCTATAGTCCCCAGGAAGCCATTAAACACTCATTCTGGCACATGGATATTAAAAAAAGTGACAAATTATGTCAGTGAAGAGACATCAGAGAGAGAGAGAGAAAGAGAGCCTCTGACATGAGCAGTGTATCTATCCGTAACCGTGCATCAGCCTGCCTCATACAGTGCCACAGCATCTTATGGTAAGATGCTAATTGATAAGAAAAGATGAACATGTGAGTGCAGAGCTGCTTCAATCACAAGTAGGGATGAAGGTCGGGAAGAAAGAGAAAGAAAGAAAAAGAGTAAAGGTTTGCAGCTCTCTGTAAATCACGAGACTTGCACAAAAAAGTCATTCATCACGGCTGCAAAAGGCCTCACTGGGGTTGAAAGGTCAAAGGGCTGAGTTATGTCAGAAGGTCTCTCCACTCCCGGGGGACAAATTTGAGCGGTCCCCGAGAGAGACGAGCCGAGTGTAAGCCGTCGCTTTTGTCGGGCAGAAGTCGACCTATGGGTTTCCAGTCCGTTGCCATTGACCATACACCCGGAAAAAAAGGTTGAGCGCGAATGGCCCCGGCGTAACCCCTCGATCCTTCCTCCTGAGTGATAGCTCTCTCCTCCGCATCAAGTCTTTCAATCCACACTCACTGTTCTGCCTCGCTTATACGTCAAAATGAAAAAGTTGCGCTTTGGCACTTTCCTGGTTCTTCCCAGCCGCTTGGTCAATATTTCTCATCAGGTGGGGGAGAGACAAATGACCTCAAGAGCATTGACCTTGCTGTGGTTATTGGCAGGAAGAGGCTCCGCGCATCACATCAGCCATTAAACATATCAATGCTACTGCCTCTTAATTAGATCATTATTTCATTCTATGAAGCACTCCTAAAATGTATGTCCATGTTGTAGAAAATGAACAAAAATTTGTAAATGATACAAATCGTGTTAACATACCCTGGCGTGTAAAGGCTGATTTAAAAATTAATGAGCCTTAAAATTTTAATTCCAAATGTGATCCTAATCTCGCCGTGTGGTGCTATCTCCAAGTGTAACGAAGCGCAGATAGCGCCAGTGCATTGGCGAGGAAGCACAGGCGATGTGACAGAATCCACATGCAGCTACCCAGGAAATATTAACCCAGAAAGGAGGTTTTAATGAAGTGCTGACGCCCTAATGAATGCTGTTCACATCTCCCTCCTTGTTACATGAGCATCTCTGGAGAAGTGGCCCTGAATTCTGATGCGTGATGATACTGAAACTCCATCACCAAGAGCTCCCTTTAAGGATTTCTCCTCGTGTCAAAAGCCTCCTCCTCCGCATGCAGTCTGGGGGGCTATGGGGCAGGTTGTGCTTAATCAGCATTTCAAAGCCGCTCCACTGTCAATTATCCGAGGCTGTGTTCCCTCCAGTCTGCGCACATGGGTTTCATTCGACTACAGGGATGTAAGGTCAATGTGTGCAACGTCTGAGGATGACATCACCCTCCCTGGGAGTCTGTGGAAGACATGGATGGAGAAGGAAAGCAACACAAAGAAAGCTTGATTTCTGCATTTTCTATTTTCTATTTCTTACTGGGGAAAAAAATGTGCCACATTCTCTATTTACCATAAAGGAGCGTCTTCGGTCCAACGGTCACCCTGGGAGGCATTCATGTGTAGAATACAATTTAAAATTCCATCACTCAGCGTGACGCTATGTTTTATATCTTTTCCATTAGCTTCAGATGTCATACGAATGCCATATGTAAAATTGTTTTGCATTTGTTATGCACACAGAGGGGACAATCTGTATGCTTTGCCGCCAGACTGTAGCATAATTCACTACTCACCCCATTGACTACTGAATATGAAACATGCGTTCCATATCAAGCCACTTCTGTCACCGGGCCAGTGAAGTGGAGCGAGCCACGCTGGAGTTTTCTTGGGACTTATAAAGAGGCAGACTTTATAGTTTCAAACAGAGATATTAAGGCAGTAGATCTCATACATTACAGTCGAGGGAGTGGTGGCACTGCTTGGTAATTTCCATACAAGCTCGTCTCTGTCTTTCCCACAGTTTTCAGCAGCTCCTGGAGAGGTCGTTCTATGGCTCTGATGTATGGCAGCTTCAGCTTTGGACGGACTCCAAAAAATATTTTGCTCATTAAAAATCAGATGTGAGGAAAGCCAGACGGGGTGTAGCAGCTCGAGGAAAATCCTCCCGGTTTGATTCTGTGAAGGTGGTTTTGACATATGTTCAATGTCCAACAGGCATCATGGGCTCGTGTGGGGCAGGTTGAGCTTTAATTATACAAACATTTGTCAGCGGTAGAGCTGCTCCGGAGGAAAGTATCATAAAGTTAAACTTCACCGGTCTCTTGCACTTGATCTGGATCGTCAAAGTTATGGTTAAAGTATATAAAACATGTAAATTGCAGTGACATTAAGTTTTACATTCACTTTTGATCATTGGTATTTATTGTCTTGGATGTCAGGAGGCTGCAGCTGCTCAGCTCTCCTTTCCGGTGAGACTGGAGCTAGGTTTTAAGTAATTTTGTGATTATAAGTAAAGTTCTTGGTGGGGAAATGGTGGTACATTATTATTATTATGATTTGCATTAGCTTAACATTCGAAATTAAAGTGTACAAACTGACCACTCTGTATTTTTCATATAGTGAGTACCAAATTACATATGCTTCTTTCAGGTAACTAATTAACAAAATATTTGGAAAATGTCTTAGATTTTACTTGGACCTCTGAGTAAAAAAATGTATCGTATGTAAAGGGGACACGGGACAACAATACAATTACCTTGGACTTCGCTGTAGAAATAGTGTTTTAAGTCCAACTCAGGCAGCCAATGAGGTTCTCCCAACAGGACAACTTTATTATATATTTAGTTATTCATATATATATTTTGAAAGATTATTCTTTCCATCATTTAAAATTGTTTTCGGGTACATTTTTATATGCTGTAACATATTCCTCCTTCTCCTTCCATATGAAGACATTTTGTCTCACAAGTTAAACTTTTCTCGCAGGCGATGAAATTTAAATGTACACCGGTAAAATCGTTTCCCTGCTGTCATGGAAAAAAAAAATCTCAATGACACATAAGACCATTTATTTAGCATAAATCCTGCTTTGCCCCTAAATGTGCAACCAAACTCGGGCATGCCACGGCACAAACCAGATGATATATGGAACACAAACTGTATTTACCATCTAAATTGCTTCTCCACAATGCCAAGATGATGACAAAGATTAATCGGCTAAAGAGCTAAATCTTCCCCCCTTCAATATGGTGGCACGTCTTGGGCCACACGTTTCCAACTTAAAGGCAGCATTTGTATTCCTGAGGAGCATCTTCTCTCGCCTGCTTTATGATATTGCCGCCAGGAGACTTGCAAGTAGCGGCCTCGTCTCCATGTGTGGGCTCCAATTCAGCCATCATCCATTTCCTCCACTATCTTTTCATCATTACACAGTCTAATAAATGTGCTGTGTGCCCTGTGATGCTGCATCATACATCAGACAAAGTGACCCGGGTCAGCGCATCGCCAGCCACCAAGGTTACCCTCACTCTCGCACACTTTCACCCGCTGTTACCGAGAGAGGGCGAATATCTCTCATCTTTTGTCAGTTGGAAATATTCTCTGACAAAGTAATACCCTCTTCCTCGTCCCCTTTGAATGTCTAACAATGTACCTTCTAAAGGAAGCGACAAAGGTGTACAAGCCACAGGGGTTGCTCCGTGGTTTTTTTGATCCGCCAGGTCGCCATTGACAAGTGCACTTCAATTGAAGCAGCAGGTTGTTCTTCCCACTGTGGCTGCTTTTTTCCAGGTTATGAGATGATTCTTCAGTTGCCAACATCAAACACAAACAGCACAATATCACAGCGTTGTGGTGCATGAAAGTGTGTGTGTGTGTGTGTGTGTGTGTGTGTGTGTGTGTGTGTGTGTGTGTGTGTGTGTGTGAACGTATCTGTATTGAGGTGCGCTGTGCAACCTGCGCGCTCTCCTGCAGATGGAGGATTAAAGAACTTTCAAACTGGAGGCTGGCCAGTACATTTTGGTTTACCATAATGCCTTGGCAGGACACAGACACACAAACACACACACACAGACACACAAACACACACACATACACACAGTTCGTCATTTCGGCGTGAGATTGTGTGATTTTTCAAAACATGCGATCCGGGCTTGGCAGCGCATGTCCGGCTGTCTCCCAGCCATCACTCATCTGAGGTGAGAAAATCAGCAGTGGCCCCAGAAACTCAACACGCTGATTGGAGCCAGATTGGAACAAGGCCTCCAAATCAGACGAACATGCTCGGCTACATTGTTGAATCGAAGAGAGCCTATTACAGCCCAGGATTAACTATCCCAGACAGCGGCCCGCAATGAAAGACCCCCCCTACGTCTTCCTTTAAAAAAAAAAAGCCGCAAAGCAGAAGAGCTTCATGACAAAGTCCAGTACAGACCATCACCTGGACGCCCACCACCACCCCCATCTTTTACAGTGGCACCACAGAGGAAGAGCAACCAGCAGCAAAGACTGCTTGATATATGGGCGCTCTGAGATATGTCCACTTTCTCTTTTTAATCTGCCAGACATTGAACTGGTGATGGGAATGAATAGCCGTATGTGTGCTCCAATGTCTGTGTGTGTGTGTGTGTGTGTGTGTGTGTGTGTGTGTGTGTGTGTGTGTGTGGGTGTGTATTAAAAGGTGGGGGTGCATCGCTCCCGCGGGAAAGGGTAATGACTGTGGCACTAATAGAGAATCATTATAAACAACTTTAGTAGATCAAAGTAAAGATGTATTCATTGAAGTCCATGGATGACCGATAGATCAGCGGCTCTTTCAACAACTGTCCTCTGTACTCCCTCTGCGATACGGGGAGACAGAAAGCCCTCATAAACGTCCAAACCCGGGTTTAACAGTGAGCTTGTTAACTTTTATAGATGTGTTTAAGATCACGTCCAATAAATTACGATAAACCGAGTTGGCATTCAGGTGAACATAGCCTTACATGGAGAGATGGCGATCGCTGGATTTTTTTTTTCCGAGAAGTCGCTGTTTATGGAAGCCGGGAAAGTGAAGGTCGAGCCTTTTCGGTGACTCGAATACAAAGACCAATAAGTCATAGAATACGCTACAACAACACATGAACACAAAATCTCAACAGAGTTATAGATGGAAAGTTAACCTGGAATTTGAATTCTTACTTTTGTCAGTGTCCGATTTACATTTTGGTTTTGACACTGAGGAATCTGAAGGTAGTTGGCACCTATTACCAACATCTGCTGAGTGTCCAAGAGCTGAACTCAGTTTGCTGGTGTGAGCTGCCCTTCTTTCATGGTTCCAGTTAAGGTGACGGAAAATGGTTTTGATGAGAGTTGTGCTGAGTCATACCCTGCGTTTCAAATCGTACAATATTTATTTTTACTTTTAGTACCTACTGCTCCCCCTGAAAACGTATGTACTGTGGCACATACTATGTGTACAACTAGGACATACTACTTCTTCTTTAAAAATGCAAATGGATATTTTGACTCTCTTGATCACATCTGTCGCGATCCGTAGCGTGACATTTGAAGTAAAAAGAAAAACGACGCTATTTGAAATGGGTGGGCTTCCTTTTAATGACTCTTCTTCTCCTTCCTTCTTCCTTTTGCGGGCGGAGCGTTCGCGCCACCAACTGTCTCAGCGGCTCAGTCCATGTGACGAATCTTCCGCCGCGCAGAAGATTGTGGGTCAGAGTAGCACGCTGGCCTGCATACCGCAAAACACGACCGGATGGAGGACATCCTGGTACTTTTGCCATACTGCATATAACATTTTACGTATCGGGAGATACTAAATCTTTTCTGGCATGCTAAATATTATGGCAGCATGGATAGTGGAACACTGGGATATAGAAATGTTCAGAGTGGGCAAATTACAGATGGGACAAAGCATACGGTTAACGACACCGCGGGTCAAACTGCCTGTTCCACCAAATGGAGTGATCTTATGAGCCACACAGAAAACAAACCGATCACATTACCGGTCGTATTATTTTCAGTTAAAACCAAAAACTAACACCCCCTGAGTGTTATTGTGGACAGCACAATCATGGCAGAAGCCATTTTGAAAACATCAGTTTCATTTGTGTTCATTCCCATGTGAGACTGAAAACTGCAAAGATCTGTGATAAATTCCATCCCGTCAGGTGTTGATTTACAGGTCAGGTTTTTGCATAGGGGGATGGAATTTGCACGGGTGCCAGCATTTGGAGTGTGTGAAAACGCCCGCGGTCATTTTTAATCTCTCTGATTAGTTTGTGTATGTGTTTGTTTAAGCGTGCATGCGGGAGTGTGAGAATGTTTCCTCCTGGTCTTTACCAAGCCAATATCAATTTCTTCACTCGTTACCTTTAATCTTTGATTACCATGCGGCGGTTTTCCAAAATCCTCTAGTGGTTGAGTGATTTAGTGTTATTATTTTCCTGCTGTGTCCTGTCCGAGTGTGGGTCTAACTGGCACCGAGAACTGTTAATTACTTAATTATGGAGATAAGAAAATGGTCAGGAACAGAAGTGGCAATGATTCATGCAAAGTCTGAGAGGACTTTTTTTTCTTTTTCCTCTTCCGGCCTGGAATTCGGTTTTATATCACGCCTCGTCTGCATAAACACACGTAAACACGTCGGTGCATTTTAACCTCAGATCTCTAGCTCTGTTTCCAGTGTAGATCCCTGTTTTGTCTTTTGTCTCTACCCATTAACATTCAACTGAAAGTACAGGAGGGGGATACATGAATAGCAACCGCAGATTCATCATGGGCTTTTTTTCTCCCTTTCTCTTCCTTCATGAATTATGGAGAGGCTCCCCCGGTACATTTAGTCGAGCCACTAGTAAATTAAATGCAATGTGCCGCCGTGTCACAAAGGAGTGAACAGGCCAGGCAGGGATATATCGGCCAACGCTGTTTTGTACCCAGTGTTTCCAGGCACCACAACCTCTCTGAAAAGCTACATTTGTTGTTAAAAAGAAAAAAAATGCTGCCTCCTTTTTTTATTCTAATATTGCTCACAGTCAATAAAGCAGGTCCGCTAATAAACCTATCACCAGCCAAGTGAGCCTATTCAACATGACCGATCATGTAGTATCGTAGTAGTGACGTAAGCGAGATAATAGCAGAGTAACTCAACACGGACCATTGTGCAATGCAAACTATTTGACCTGAAGGCAAAAGAGAAGCCATGACTGACTTTTAAACGCTACATTTCAGGCGTTATGTGCACCTCGGTTTGTGGTGCACAGCCTCACCACCACTCCATATTTCTCTCCTGAGTCGGGCACGAATGGGGGTGCTGGCCCCCCTCTTGCCCGCTGATTTATAGTGCTATGGTAGTAAAATGGCAGAGTAGGATAACATGGGTGGTAATAAATGACTATAAGACAGCGACTAGCAGCTGTTAATGCTACAGCCATTAGACTGAAAAATGAAGGGTGCCAGTGATTCCGTCAGATTTATACATTTTCTCTATGCCATGCATTAGTGCATGTCATTCTAAAGTGGCAATCCATACATGAGCATTTAATTGTCTGCTGCAGCCAAAATATTCTGCGGGAATTTTTAAATGAGCGGGGCCTGCATCTATCAAGGGTCTGAGAATCAGGCTGAAGATTAAACCAGGACTAAAAAAAATACTCTGATATCAGAATCCTTTTATTATCAACCGGGAGAAGGAAGACACCTTTGAAGGAGGGTGATGTCACTGTAATTGCATTACAATTACTAATCCAAGGAATGTGCTGGACAATTTCAGCTTGTTTGCCATCTCAATAGGAGTTTGATGGCTAGTCTGTCTGGTATGTCTGGCTTCAGTGGACACGCTGGTCTGCTGTGTACTAGTTTGGTGCTGCGGCTGGCAGAGAGAAAATATACATCCTGGTAACTCCAGAGTTGTTGTATTTCTGTGCTGTCAGTTCTTAGCTGGTTTGTTTGCTGTGGTTTGGTTTAGTTTTGGTCAAACGTAGGGTGTGTTACACTCGTGTTAGGGTAGCTGTTGATGGTTAAAAAAAAATCTCACCAAAAATATATGGTGTTGAGCAGTTGTTATATTTACTTGATACTTGATACTCTTTTTCAGGTATTGATCCAATGCTTGTTTCTGACACTGGAAATTCTGATGACTTATTTTCTTTTTCCTGACAGTTGTAGTTTACAGTGTTAAAGTCAAGGGTGAAATTCAAAATGCAGAAAACAGTACTGCAGATTTTATATATAGGCAAACAACTGGACAACGAATTCAATTAATTGACATGTATAATATATGAAAAAATATAGGGCTAAGTAGCATGAATCTTATAATATCAACCAATTTGCTATTTAGGCTTTAAGTTCATCTGTCAAGCCAATCACCTTGATTGAGAAAGAAAATGTATGAGTTGTATAAATTAAAGTAGTAATGACTCAGGTGCCTTTATGAACCTATGTTGTCACTTTGGCTTAAAATGCACTTTAACAATATGTATAAAAAAAAAAAACAATTCTGGAATAAATTACACATTTATAAAATACAATAATTGGGAAATGATGTGTTATAATTAAAGGCCTATTCCAGTGATTAAATATTGCTCTTCCGTAAAGTTGAGGAACTCTCAAGGGAAAGACATATTTTGTAACGGTTGCAACCAAAGCAGCACAAGCTAAAAAAAAAAAAAAAATCCTGATATTTAATCTTTAGTATGGTGCAAGCATAAAAAAATTTAAAAAAAATCCTATGTTTCCCATAATGATATCATTATAGCAGATTTTATTAGACGCTCCCTGAAGTCCTCTGCTGAAAAATGTATCAAGCCCAATCTGAGAAGACCCTGACTACATCATCGGGGATATTTCCCTAAACCTTGGAAAGCTCCTCCAGAGCTACAGTAAACATCATTTCACAGTTTCCATAGCCTGAAGTGAGCTGAATTTCCTTTGTAAAATTAGTGGAATACCCATTGGCCTGGGAAAAGGGGTCATTGGTCATTACTTTCCTCTGCACTATGATTGTGTTTTAGGCCACTTCAGTTAAATAACCAGTCATGGCAATATAAAACACTGTAGGAGCATATCAGTGCCAGTGCTGTAGCATTTATTCTCAATGTCAGCCACGTAAACTCTGTTGCTCTTTGGTCCTTTTCATCAGTGGCCTCACGATGTGGAGCTGGTTCAGGGGGAATAAAGAGACAGCACAGCAGTGATACTGAAAAAAAGGATAGGACATGTGGGTTTGCTTTACATGGCCAAGGACAATTAGCGGCTTCATTGAGCATGGCCAGAACAAATACCGTCCACTCACCTCCCTCCTTCCTCATTTCCAGATGACTGGGCCCAAATTCTTATTCAGTGTTGCAGAGGACACCGAGGACCAATAGCTGAAGTTCAGGGCACAAAGGGCTGTAATTATGAAGGGATTGTCACAAGTTCAGTTGGCTTTGTACACATCATTTCATGCTAAACGTCTTGATTCACGGGGTGAATTACAAGAAGCCTTTTAACTACACGATGCGGAAGGAAAAAAAATCACAGCTTCCTCATGTTAAGTTGGACTCATAATTGACATCTTAAACACGGTGAAGTGCGACGAGAATCATCATTTCCACACTTTGTTAAAGGCGGTATGTTTATCTGAAAGCGTCTGTGTTTATATGTGAACGGCAACAGAACAATCAAAGATGCTTTGATGTTCGGAAGACAAAGTCTGCACAGAGATTTTTTTAATGGTGAATGAAAACAGTGTTTTCTTTCAAACAGGCTTCTCATAAGGCAGATATGGCGGAGTGGGAACAATTTTGTTGCGTTGATTAAAGGCTGTCAATGATGGTAAAATAAGCCGGACAACATTTGTAAAAATGTTCTTTGAGAGATGACTGTGAAAGCAGACGTCGGTCTTTCATCTTGGCATCCGCGTGTGCCCATTACTGAGCTTCTGTGAAAAATAATGGCCGTGCCTCCCAGTATGATGAGCACTTTTTAAGTGGACTTCATTCTTCATGACCTATATCCATTGTCTTACCCTGTCAACAGTGGGAAGAGCACAGCCATTCATGTCTCATATCAAATACAGAGTCAGGGATTTTTTTTTTTCCACCATAAAGCACACATGCCACTTCAGACTTGATGGTGAATATGTGCCTCCCATGAATTGTTGGATTTGCATGAATATTTATGGAATCATAGTGGGAGTTACAGCATGTGAGGTAATTACATTACAGATGGAGAGAATGGATGTGAGTCATCGCGTATTTTACATTCTCATGTACAAATTGGCTATTGTAGAGATATAAAAAGCCTCCTCGAAGTAATGGCTTCCAAATGAGCTTGGTAAGCAAAGTAGAGGATTTACTTTGAACCAAGTGAACCGTCTCTGCTGCTGTATTTTAGTTTTTAAGCCACATTCCATTTTGTTTGTGTTAAAAAAAAAAACACACACATTCCAGTGGTGCGTTTCCATATAATAGCATCCATTGTGTAATCTGACAGGATAATATTGCATTTGTGTGGATCACTGCTGATGATACTCATACGAGAGGGAAATCATTGCTGCAAACTTCCCTCTAATGTGCCCATTACTTTATAATGACGCCAAGTGTTCAATTTCACAGTGGTGGCATGAATTTGTAATTACCACATATAGATTTCCCAGTGTCTCCTGATTGCAGGAAAAACATACTGTACTCACTACCGCCCCGGGTCCAATAACCAGATGTGGAATAGTCTCCAGTTTGCCAGCAGCATCCCTCCCAAATGAGCTTCAGTCGGCTCCGATGGGAAGTGTTTTCCAGTTAGCTATCTTGCAGCGATCAATACTCCACCTCCTCCCATAATGTTCACAGAAACCCAAACTTCTAATGAGGGACTTTTGTAAGCCATGTTCCCCGAGCCCTGTAATGCATGCGGTCAATATGAGAGAGGATCTGCTGGATGAACGCAGGACAGAGGAAGAGAGAGCGGGAGAGAGAGAGAGAGAGAGAGAGAGAGAGAGAGAGAGAGAGAGAGAGAGGATGGCAGTGTTCAATAATAAGCACTAACAGTCTGGCAGACTGGACCTGACCCAGATACGGTTTACCTCAAACTGTCTCACTGCACTATCTCTGATTCTCATCTTGCTTGATAAAAGAGCCCCGGTTTTCTTAATCCACGCTGAGGGATGAAGCATATTATGCCAGGCCCCAGTTTGTCAAATCCAGATTCAATTTTTGAAAAGGTTAATGGCTACGCTTGCAAAAAAAAATCCAAGGCAAAATGTTTAGGATGAGGCCTTTCTGATCACAAATGGGCTAATATTTGCGGCCCAGGTTTGGATGTTTCCTGATGACCTTTGTCAGAAAAGAGCTGATTAAACAGAAGGCGAAGTCGATGCGATAGGCAGAGAGAGCAGTTTTCAAAAGATGAAGGCCAACTCCATAAATCTCATTACTGTGAAACTTTCACCTGTGTGTCTGAGTCTGCCAAATGAATGGAAGGCTACACATATCACGTCACATTAATTTAATCTGAAATACCATGGTAATAAAATGCACTGCTCTGAATACCTACCTATGTTACGTGATTGAGTAAAACGAGACAAATCTGGAGCCGTGCCAGTGGCTCCGTAAGGTTGTAGTTATTCATGCTACATGCTAACATACCATGCTAATTTGCTTACAATGACTACTGGTAAAATGGTAACTATGTTCACCGTCCTTGTTTAGCGTGATGAAATATGGTAAGAAGCAGTAGGTAATTGGTCACCAAGCAACGTGTTGGACAAAAAAAAAAGATTCTGACCTCATGTTGCTCTATCCTCCCATTATCTACACCCGCTTTGTCCCTTTGAGGGTGGGGTGGGAGAATCGGACACCCGGGATAGGTCCATCACCATCATGGGGGCAATACAGATAGACGGTCTACCGTTTACCTTCGGCCAATTTATAATCGCCAATAAACCTACAACGCATGTCTTTGGACTCGTGTCTTTGGCACAGAGAGAAAATCCAACCTCCGCACAGAAAGGCCCCCAGCCTGCCAACAGGTTCGAAGCCAAGGACCCTTCTTGCCGTGGAGCGACAGCGCTAACAACTGCACCACTAAAATGGATCATTTGGTACCACGTTTGGAAACGTATCCAATTGCTCTGAAGACATTTCACTCAAAAGCCAACTTCCTGGTGGCGCTAGACGAAGACTCTGGGGATGACCAAAGCAGAAATACCCGAGGCGGACAGCCGGTCCAAATTCTACTCAATCTAAAGAGATTAGGTTGGTTCTTGTTTTACTGCAACGGGTCTCCGGTCGCCGTTTCAGCATATCTGGAGCGCTATCAACTTTTACCACAGAAAGGCAGCTCTCCTTTTCTGTGACTACTCTCCTTTTTGTTAACGGTTCGTTGTTAATTGTCAATGCTTCTGTTCTTGGGACAATCGCATTTGGGATCAGATCTATTTGGAGCAGTTCTGGCCTTGCTGTCTCTCTTAATTAATCCATTAAAGGGCATCGGTAGGTCTCACACGGGTCCAGGTTGGTGGGATTTCCACGGATCCGGTTCCGATTGGGTCCAACATTTTGGAGAACTTTGAGTATTCAAGTCTTTACCAAAGCGTTGAACCAAACAACCAAACAACATAACGATCTCCAGAGCCGCTTCACTCGTGTGTAAAAACTGAATTATTTGAACTGCGTTCCATTTACAAATTGTCAGGTTGAGCGGCTTAACTTCAGCTTTACAATTCGTTATTCTCACAATGGGGTTGGATGATTCAGCATTATCTCTTAAGGTCCTTTTCTGTATTTTATGGCATGTTACTTAATTTAGGATAAAGCGGGATGAGAGCACAGCTGTTACGACCTGCATCACTAGTCTGTGGTGAAGAAATTTGTCAGATTAATGGAAGCAAAAACCCACACTGTCATCAACTAATACAGATTAACTCAGTGCACCTTGGAGAGTGTCCTTTTCCACAGAATAAATGAGGAATTAACAGCTCCTTCAGACAAGGTTCCCTGTCGTTGTAAATGTTAAGCTGAGTTTAATGCAGCCAGGTTGATACATTTTGCAGGTCTTAGCGCATTAAAAAGAGATTTAAATGAGCTTTGTTGATCAAACTGTTGGAAGCCTTTGTTCTCCAGCCCATGATTTATTCAGAGACACCGCACTCGGACCGTTACTATTTTCTCTCTGTCGTGTTACAGCCGTGCGTTCGTCGGTGGGGTTCATTTGTGTTGAGAAATGCCATCTGGTTCAGCCAGCGAGAGCGCTGTCAGAAAGAGAAGAGAGAGAAAGGGAGGGGGTGGCCACAAGGGAGGCATCATATGTGTGTGGAGGTGCAGCGTCTATCTATTGACCTCTGAGGGCTGGAAATGGACCACAGACAAATTAGAACATTTCGAAGTAATCGTTCACCTCTTGGAAAATATGCTCAATGGTTTGAAAATGAATTGCGGGGTCAGAATATAGCCCATTGTTTGAGATATAGTTGAGTAGGCTGCGATTTATGGGAAGAAAATACTGTTTTTATCTGAAAGTTACAGTCAATGTGAGATTCATGCATAAAACAATTGCATAGATAGCTGAATAAGGTGGAAAGTAAGGCTTTTCAAGCAGCCATTGCAATAGTCTGCGCTGCTATTCAAGCCCTTTAAAAACCACTATGTGACACATATACAGTACATCACTCTCCTGTCGGTCTTCAACGCAATGGATGAAGCGAGGGAGCTCCTTTTTCTTCCCGTCTCTGTTATTACTCTTTACTTGGCTGCCTGCCAGTGGTTTGTGTCAACCACAGTTGTCCTTGCTGATGTACTTTGCTATTTGGTGTACAAACAAAAGTGACAAATACCCTCAAGTCCAAAAAGGGCCATTATCTACTGCTTCTTATGCGGCGCAGCATCCGTCTTTTTACGACCACATTATGTGTGCTCACATGAAACATGTTTGACTGAGGAATGATGAATGGCATTCGATATGAAATAGATGTGCTGAAATGTGGCAAGGACAAACAATATGGCTCTGGCTGCTATTGTAAATTTGAATCATTAATGTCGGGGTGTGTTCATGCGATGTTACGATCCATCACATGTCCTCTGGGACTCATTGATTATGAAAACTAGATTATTGGTATTGGAACAGCAGTGTACACTACATTAGGCCTAAATACAGACCATATACTGGGACTGCCAACGGAAATTGCAGTTCTATAATTTCTCAGAGGGTTGCGTAAGTCCATGTAACTGTTCATGTGTTGAAACTTTGAAGAAAATGCTGGTTACATTTCCAAAAACCGCAGAGAGGCGGTGCTTTTACTACGTCCACATGAAAATGAATTCTGGCAGTTGCTTGCATTTCCATCTGTACACAAAGAGCATAAATAACGTGGATGTTGAATGGTTAATTGTATTTCAGCTAACTCTCGTACGGGGGAATTGGCTCCACAGAGAGCTAAATACCATGTCCCCTGGTCACATCGCTATATTTGGATATACTTGTTCCTGTCACCAGCCAAGTCAGGCATATGAGAACATCATCTTTCCCTTCGATCATCTTTCCTGTTTTTCTTCCTTTCCTCCTGAGTGATACCGTGTCTTCTGCCTCCTTGCACAGGTTAACAGAAGGTTGAGAATGAGTTCAATCAATGCTCCGAATTACCAGACGAAGGACGATGGAGCGGCCCATTACGATGACTGACCCACTTAGGATTTGGTCATAAGAGCCAAACAAAGTGGGTTTCCGCTCGCCAGACTTGGAAAGCCATGTTTTCAGAGTAAAACAAGTTTTTCTCATTACTGACCTGTCTGGCGGGAGGAAGGCTGAGTGTATCAAGCATGAGCCTCGGAAAAACTTATATCAGCTGGATCAAAATACTGCCAGGGCATCATATTCATTTCATTACAACGTGGCTTTTCTGAGGCTACATTTGTGTTTCCACGTTGAGTTAAAACCACCACAACACGTCATGCATGTGACAGAACAGCCTGTTTGATTGGATGAAGCCTGAAAACTGTGAAAACGATGAACTCCTCCAACCTTGTCTCGGGCTCAAAGCATCACGTTTTGGTTTCATATGAAATCAGGTACAGACTGAATGAGGAGGATGAACCTCCTGGGATGGCAGCAGGGTTATATAACTAAAGATGGGCCTTTTTTTTTGTATTTATTTTTTTTTTTTTTATTAGATATGACCTTTAAATGTTGGGTGCCAGAGGAACAAAATGTGTTAATAGGGGCATATGGCCAATCATTAAACATACGTGTTGAAGCAGTGTTTGGATGTTGATTTTTATTTGTTACCATCTCTAAACTAAAACGATAAAAGCATGAATTAAACAGTGGGTTTGTTTTACCATTAGTTTTACGGCCAGTAGTCTTTCCGTGTGTGTGTGTGTGTGTGTGTGTGTGTGTGTGTGTGTGTGTGTTCTTCCTGTCAAGGTACCTCCTCCCCTCAGCTGGATGATTGGCTGCGCCTGAATGTGATGTGATTGCTGGTCGGGGCAGGAGCGTGCACCCGTTGACACTCGGCCAGCTGACACCTTGAGGTGCTGTGACAGCCTTTTTCAATCACTTTGCCAGTGATTGTGGACCAGAGTTGGTCACTTACTCCCTGTAGTAGAAGAGTGTTCTTTTTTTGTACTTAAGTTCAGTTTGTTAGCAGTAGTTGAGCAGTTGACCTTTTTGTTTTGCCAATCGGTTCTCTTGTTTTGATATTCTTACTGCTCGTCTTTAAGTTAACCTTCTTGTAAATACATGAATTGTGTTTTATACGTTTGCTCCCCGCCGCTCACCGTGCCACTCCAGGGATTGACTCAGCCCCTTGTGCTCTTTAGTGGTATTGCACTTTAAGGCACATCTGTATTGGTTTCGCTTTTCAGAGCCTGGATTATGTAATTCTTTTATATACAGTCTTTCACAATGGGAAACGACAACAACAAGGAATTTTCAACCAACTCATCACATTCACATTAGCTTCATTGGCTGGCTGGCTAGCTAGCTACAACTGATAATTGCAACTTCAAAAACGGTTTCTCATTGGTTAGACATGAGAAGAAAAGGTCCTATCACAGTGAACTGCTTATGTGATTTACAAGGAATGTAAGCTCGCCTGCTTGTGTTTTAAAACGGAGGCGCATTGTCAAGTTCACATAATCGGCGTCAATGTCCTGTCACCGTATTCACATCGTCTGTGTGATGCTTGAGGAAGATCAACCAGCTGCTCCAGTTGGACTTTGTCTACCAGACGGTATTTTGAAAACACTGACCTTGGGATCAACACTCGCACTGGAGGCTTCCTCAACTTTATTTCTCAAACACACACACACTTACACGTACACATGCTCGCCCTCCTCCGATAATATAATTATGACAAAATGCAGTAAGATGAGAGGCAGTGAAGTGATCTAACCGGGTCAAGTAAAGTTGAGCTGTGTGCATCACTGAGATGACAAGTTGGTCCATGCTGAGACTATTGACTGAAGTCTGATGACTCCCATCAGGCATCTGATGGACACAGATGAGTGGGATGTCACTACGTTAAACATGATTGACACAAATAAGATGAAAATGTATATTACTTTCGTGTGAAAATTCAATTCGTGTAACTGCTGTAAGCTGACATTTAAGCAGTGAACGCCACAGGTTTCACAAGAGGCCTCTGAGTTGAGGTCTATTAAAATGTTTACTTGGCTGTTTAAACAGCAGCAGTCCAGCATGTATGATGTAGTAGAGTCTAGTGACAGTTTTTATGCAATGGTTTTTTAATAATTCCTATTCTTGTACTTTATAATAAATAAATAAAAAAGTGAAAGAAGGCTGGAGTTGCACCCTGTCTCTAATGAGCACCTTGCGTTGAAGACATCTGCATCAGGGCACGTAGAGTGTACGACCGGCCGGCTGTGTGGGCGGCTGTAGAATAGGTTTGAAGTCTGTGTGGATGGGGATCGCAGTGCCTCATTAGGCCACAATCTCACAAAAATAAAACCTCAGGCCATACTGAGACAGTTTCGTTGTGGAGGATTATTGACTTCGTCAATGAATTGATGGTAAAAAGCATCATAAACAGGGGGACATACGCGCTTGCATGTGCACACATCATACGAGCGCGGCAGCCATAACTTTGTTTGTCGATGCATTTTTCCTGCGCAGCTGCAATATGGTACGCTGTCTATTATTAGCGAGGTTAATTATGTTATTTTCAATCTCAAATACAGCAAACCCCAGTGACATTTATTATAACACATAGGATATTGTCTGGATACAAACACAGTTGGATGTACAGTACAGGAGGAGGTGTCATACAATTTTAATTTGAACCTATATTGTTTCCATTAGGTATGGAGCTGCACTTACCTTTGGGGCATGTTCTATGAAGCCAGTCCTTGTAAGTCATTCAGTGGGAAGCTTACTCATTCGCATGCTAATGTTATGGGTTAATATTTGTTCCTCTGATTTGCAATAACCCAAAGTCCACCTCCTCTAATAAGCCCAATGAATAATGCACAATGCTTATACAATGTTTAGAAATGCATATCTTTGGAGATGAAAATCCCGGCCAACCTTGGATGAGTTAATGGGATGAGACTATTCTCCCTAGAGGATGTAAAAGAGGCTCAGTGAAGTCCAGTAAACACTCCAGCTTCTCTAATATGAGAGCTGATGCTCTGTACTATAGAGCTTAAAAACTGACAATGTAGTGTGTTGGTAGCAGAAGCTTTAAGGATTAGTTTGGGGTTGATCCTTTTTCTTTATGTGCTTTTTATTTTTTATATAAAACTTTGGGCCTAATTGCTAAAAAAAAATGCACACTTCCACATGTGAAAGATCAGCTGTCAGTCAAACAGAGTGGCTTGTGTTGTGCCAGGTTTGTGTTGCGTTTTTGTAAGTGCTGCTTAGCCCACACTGTTTATCACTGTTTGTGCTCCTCTTCTACCGGTTACCGGTGAAAGAAATTAGGATAATTTCTGGCAGGAAGGCAGCCGGTGTGGTGAGGTTTAAATGGGGCAGCTGAGTGCAAGACAGTTGAAACATTTTGATCAAGTAAAATTGAAGTGGTGAAATACACCAAGGTGTCATCAGCATGAAATTTGATTGAGAGTTGCTTTGAGAATAGATATATTGAGGGAACTAAAGAGGAACAAGGACTAAGCCTTGTGGTTCTCCATACCTAATTTCAGACATCAATGAAATGGCAAGACGTGTTAAGGACAGAGTTTTCATTAAGTAAGTGTTAAACTTATTTAGAACAGTTCCAGATTTTGGAACAAAGAGCCTCAGTCTGTCAATCAGTAAACAATAAACATTTCTGTCAAATACTGCAATCAGGTCAAGTAGTACTAGAACAAAGCGCATGCAGTCATCTGCAAGTCATTTTCCATCTTGAGGACAGGGACAGATTTCAACTGTGACTCACATCAAACTAATAGTCAGCCATCTGATACATTTGTTTCACAAAAGTATTTTGTTCTTGACCATCTTAAGTCCAACTCTTTATTTATTTTTATTTTTTTAACCAAATTAGAGACATTTGACCTCAGATCTGCATTAAATCCCTGCACTTTAGAACAAAATGTCACCACAGGGTATTATTTGCCGTTATAGGACTGTACTGACTTAAAATAAGTCAGTCTTTATCTTTGGAAAACTGCATAAAACTGATCTAAGAGCAAAGTTAAGACTGGCCTGACCATGCAGGAACATTTTCCAGTTTAGTTTGAATATAAATGAGCTTTGAAAAAATATAACCTAATCCATGTGTAAGAGATTCCTGTAATTAAAAAAAAAAAAAAAAAAAAAAAAAAACGACTGAAAATGATTGACACTAATAAATCTTGGAAAAGAAAAAAGTCAAAAACAAGTGCAATCAATTATATTACTGACAATATTGTTTTGATGCTGGTCCAGAAGAATGAAAGAGAATACGACACAGTATGTGTCCCCATACTGTGTCCACATGGCAGTGGTTGACTGTGAAACAGGTTTGCAGTTGAATCTGTGGAGATTTGTACATTGTCTACCTTCTAATTAAACTAAGCTTTTCCAACGTAGATATGCTTGAGGCTATACCACAAGTAGTGAGAAGCTTCACTAATCAATCAATATTTCAGAATAGGGACCTGGGCTTATGTTAAGAAGCAGTGATTAGTTAATAAAGGCTTTTGTTCTCATGCTTTTGACAAAAGTGAAGTTCTAATCATTTGATGTGCTTTTCTGTGATCAGTTTTAAAGCCCAAATTCACAAGACGAGTCCAATTCCCAACATTGTGGTTTGCTGTTGGTTAATTTTAGTGATTACTTTGTTGAAGTAATCATTTTAGATGTGGGGTTGGTAGGTTTTGTGATTCTTTGCAAACCTTCTTGGCAATTTTTGAAATGTAATCTTAAGGCAAAAGCAGGTTGGGTTTTCAAACACATTAGTTCAGGGAAAAAAGGCGAGGAAAAAAAATGTTTCCTTTGAAATCTCTATAATGCATCAGCTAAGAGGAATTTAAAAACTGTCTTTAATATAAAGTGTTAACTTTGTTCTCTCATTTCTTTTCTTTTCTTTTTTATTGAATTCTCTTGTAATTTATAATACTTTTTCTACCACGTGGCACTTTATTGTAGCACTGGCTTGAAAATCTTTAGTTCAGAAATGCGTTTAAATACAAAATTAAATTAGATAAACAGCCTTATATTGGACACAGTCATGCAATTTAAAAACCTGCGGAGCTACAGTGCAGTATCAAAGGTTGAACAGAGGCGAGCAGGGGCTCTAATAAACCCCCCCAACCCACCACCACCACCCTCCAGCTCAGCTTAGCCTCACTATCTCTGTTTGAGACGCATGTTTTCATCAGCTCACCACATGTTTACATCACTTATACATCTCTCAGCCAGTAAGAGTTGGGGTGAGTTTGGCACCAGCTCAGATGCTGCACCTCCTCCCTTCGACACATACATTCCCTCCCACAAAGAACACATTCCACCCCTCTTCTTGTCGAAAGGATACCCATCTACCCCGGAGCCAAATTCCAGCCATGTTTTCTGGGAACGCAATGCTTGGCTTTTGTGAGACTCCCCTGAGAAGGTCCAGGCCGCCCCCCCACCACGTCCCAAAAAACCCCTACAAATTATTGAGGGAGCAGACACTGAAGTCTTTCTTTTAACCCCTGACAGGTACTGCTGGGCTGTTATCAAGATGTTAATGGGAGAGACGGAGCTGTGTGACACAACAGGGATTGGTAGGGTTTCAGAGGTGTACATCTTCATGAACAGGCCTGGTTACATCAGCTGTGTTTTGACACCATGCATTGTTGAATATTCATTACGAGACACAATCACTTTGGATCAAAATCCGTCCGAAACCACAAGCAGAGCTGATTCTGACACCAGCATCCCTCTGTGTGATATGTTGGGAATATTCAAGTCCAGAAGCTTCTTTTTTGTCTTTATTTCAGAGGGCATAAATACTGAGTGGGAGCTGAGAGGAGGGGATGTGCACGAGATACTGCATTCCTCCCAGCTCTATCAAGCAGGCATGAGAAGATGTCAGAGAGGCTGCCCGGGGCTGCTCTGGTATGGTTCACTCTTATCTGCACGGATGAACCTTTCTGGCTCTGACCTGGCAACCATCAGGCAGCTCCAACACTGAGCACATAGCCTTCTAATGAAAGGAGTGCAGATCAGTAGTAGAAGCACTCACATGCTGTCACTTCACATTAGGCAGCTTTCTGCGTGGCAACAGGAAGCAATCACTCAAATTTATGTCCATGAAGCCACAGACCATTTAAATGTCTTCTAGTATGAATGATCGTGTTTGTATTTATTTTGTTCATATTCGCATAGTCAGTTGTGCCAAGTATCAAAATACATTTACTCAAATACTGCACTTAAGTAGTTTTCAGGTTCTTGCACTTTCTAATACAGTATTTCTAGTTTCTGTTTCTTTGCGAGGGTCGATAAGACAGTTACGAGACTCCTCTTGATACGCGTGAACAGGAAGTCGCACTATGACGTGCACAGAGAGGAGGTTAGCCATAACCTCAATCAATAAGTATGTGAAGTTCCATTGCTATGTTTTTGTGAGAGTCAGTCGCGGTGCACTGCAGTTTTGCCATTGACATGAGCATAGAGTGCGCATCCAATTTAGTTTCGAACTCAGGAAAATGAGCAACTGAAACTCTGGCAATGCTTCAGAAAGCTTACGGCAACGAAGTAAAGAGCTGGGCGAGGTGTTTTTACTGGAATTTGTGTTGCAAGAGGAGCAGAAGGTCACTTTTCAAAACCAAAAAAGGCACATCAGGTCAGGAGCACAACTGAGGGTTTTCTTTGATGTTCGCAGGGTTGTGGACCATGAAGTCGTCCCCCAGGGTCGGACTGTCAACACCAAGTTCTACTGTGACATCCTGAAGCATCTGAGGGAAAACAGTCAGGTGCAAATGATCTAAATGTATAATGATGGCACTTTGGTATGTTAAATGATGATATTTAACTATGTGATCATGGTGGGGACAGCCTGTATTGTTTTCTGTTTTATTCAAATGTGTACAACCCAAGAAGAATAGCTGCTGCGATGCAAATGGTAAAGGAGATCTAAAAAATTAACAAAACACAAACTTGCTGGCAGGTCTAGTTTTTCCCTCACGCTGTGTATTAAATTCTTCACTGCGGTCACGTGAGCTCATGTGCTTTATGACTGTTCCACATCCAATATAATTTGCATATGTATAAATTTGTTTCCACCATATCTCTCATCGAATTGGCCTCTTAGTGCATCTCGGTGCATGCATGTCGGCTCCTGTTGTCATTAGGAGGAAGGAGGCGATGAAATCATTTCCTGTTATCGCCTCACTGTTTGGTTTCCTGGCAACACGAGAGTGACATCGAAGAGGACAACTTCTGAGAGTCGCTTTGATCCCTGAACCCTGTTCGTTAATAAACCTCATCACATACTGTAGATGAAATGTTAGATTAACTCCTTACTCATAATGAAACTGAGCTTTCCAGCCAGACGCTCGTATTGATTGATATAATGAAACATTTTGTCTGTCATGGAAGTCTCAGACAAATCAATCAGTCTTGATGCTCATCAATCATAGATATCTGACGTTGGTTGGTTTGTCATTATTATATTTGCATCAACAAGCGTGTGCCGCATCTTTGCCAAAACCTCAAAGTGTTGAAAAAGCCACACAAAGCAATATATCCACTCATACACATGCCTTCCATGATCCCGTCTTTGTTCAATGACAAGAATCTCCACATCCATGAAAAGTCTAATACAGTGAATCCATACTCAGTATATCAATATTGTCTATCTCGACCCAGTGCAAACATTGTATGGGATCGATGCGTTCAGCCTCAAGCTCTGAGATGTTCTATTAACAGTTTCACACAGCCATTTAAATCAGTGGGAAGGGATCGATCCAGAGTCATCCAGTGTATCAGTGATGGTTAGTTTCCATGACAGGAATGTAGTATGAATAAGTATGAATAACACAGCAGTGGTTCTTTTGTTGCAGGAAGACGTGTGTAACCACAAACAGCAAATGGTGCAAAAAAAGAAAAAAAACCTGAAGATTACAAAAAGAAAACAAATTAAAAAGTCATGATGAATAAACATCTGATTCAGTGAGTCAATTTAGAGGAGTGTATTTGGCTTTTCTAAGAGAAAAAAAATCTCTTTTAAACCTGAAAATAAATGTCAAGTTCAATGCCAAAAACCTAATTGTAGCAAGCATTCAGATATATATTATCTGAGTGAAACAGCTCTAAAACAACTCTAATAATCACAAAGCATTCAATCAATTCACTGAAACTCAAAGAAATGATTGCATAGTAGTAGCTCTTATAATGGGAGGTGAAAAACATGGGCCAGGGTGCATCAGTCATCACAGCAGCACCAGACGTCTTGATGGCCTGACTGCCAGTGGTGCTTTATTCAAGTATGGAACCCAAGTACATGTGGTTTACTTGAGTATTTCTATTTTCCGTGTCTTTCTCCATTCTAGAAGAAAATAAACCATCGCTACAAATATCTACTACATACTATATTTCTCATGGCTATGTTGCTAGCTATTAGAAATTGAGGAAAGTAAACGAATGCATTTTGTGGTCAAGTTCATTTTGGCAGTACTTGTACTTCAGTGGAGTATTTTCAAATAATGTTGCTTCAACACTTTTATTTATATAACCAAACAGTATATAAAGTTATGATATCCATAAGAAGATATTATTGTGGCTTTAATTACCAAAAAAATCTCTATTTATTTGTACATCACTCTTAAACTTCTCTGTGGAGCTCTACCAAAAACAAACTGTTTTGTGTTTCTGTCTTTAAGGTGCAATGATATCAATGACCCTCTCTTCTGATTGGTTATCTGTTTTCTGAGTGACACACAGCGGGGTCAACCACAGATTTCTTCGGTCATGTAGCTTGCTAACTCCACAACAGGGTGACTGCTCAGTGTTTCTTCCAAATTAAAGGTTGGACAGTGGGCCATGCTAAAGATAGACATATGACATGAGCACAAATTTGTGACATCACAAACCTACGGAAGTGTAAACGGCACAGTTGCTAAATCTGGGCTTTGTGCATTTTTCTGTGGACTGAGCGTTTGGACACTTTCCCAGTATTTATTTAGCACTTAGACCTGCTTTAGGATTAAAAAAGAAATGGAAACTTTAATTGGTGTATTAATTGACCTTTTTAAAAGGATGAACACAATAATGCATAAATCATTATAATCCAGTAATATAAAACACCTTATACTGGAAATATTCTGTACAACCATTTATTTTACTTTTGGTACTTTAAGAAGACTTTAATGCAAATACTTTACTTAAGACACATTTTTACTTCTTTTTAAAGCTCTTCTCAGTCGTGGACAACGTCTCCCACAGCGGTCTGATTATCCAAAGACTGAGAATGACTAAGTGCTCCAGTGAACGTCACAGGAAGTCCTTCCTTCCTGTTGCTATCCAGTTATACAATTCCTGCTCTCTGCTTTCTGCAGAAGTTGTATACTTTTACAGCTTCCACAATTGTTACAAAACAGTTTCCCTGCAGGAATTAATCAAGTTTTAATGAGATTTCTACACTGTTGTATTGCTACTTTTATTTATGTAAGAGAACTTGGTGGGTCTCCAACTACTAGTTACTTTGCTACTAGCAAAATGATTTACAAAGTGTGATCATTTTGTAAAATATGATGACTTTTTATGGTTTAAACTGCCTAAAGTTGTATAATGTATACAACAGTTATTATATGTAAGGCAGTACAGGAAAAGGCAATTCGTTATGATTTAATAGTTAAAATACATGTATATTTTGATTACAATTCTTTTGTACTTCTTTTCATCTGTCGATCTATATATCTAGATAGATAAATATATAAAAACAACTATTTTTCTCCGGAGTTGGTGGAGACAATATTAGACCTCTAAAAGGAGAGGGGATATTGGCGTGACATTCGAAGGGTGGCTATCTGTTGCAAATTAATAGTTTATAAATGTAATGTTTTGGGATCAAGGTTTGAAAAGAGATCAACAATGTACGAGTGCAACCCCAGAGTGAGAAGAATAGAAAATAGGCCACACAAGATACAGGACTTATCGCTCAGCTGACTGTACGGGCCTAATGATAGTACAGGAAGCAGGCTGAACAAAGAATAACTAGAGAGTCGAAAACAATGGACATCCACCCAGTGCAAAACAGAAGTGACTGTTCCTTGTGACTTCAGCTTCTGTTTGTTCCTCCATCATTCCTTGTGAGCGGTAATTGCCCAGTGAAACATCCTGTTTTGAGTTACCTAACTCAATAGAGTGGCTGCCGCAATAAACAATAAGAATAATTCCTAAGCTGTGTAATGGCAAGAAACGCAGGGAAATGGGTTGTGACAGAAGAACGTGGCAGCTGAAGTTAATGTAGCCGCGCATCCTTTATACCCGTCGTACAGCATCTCGATTTTTTTTTTGTCCTAAATAAGAGGTAGAGCTGACACACTGTCTTGTTTATGCTGCTGTAAAGATGACAGCACCCAAAGGACATTATGGTTGAATTGATAAGACTCCAACAAGGGGGGGTGACGAGGAGGTGGGGTGATGGGAGGTGGTGTGATTTATGCCAGGAACTTGCTCACAGGGTGGCCCAGGTCAGGGAGAAAACAGTGGCCAAGGTTGTCGGTGAGATCAGATTAAGTGTCCAGACGCAACCTGTCACTGAAAATACAGCCTCAACTGTGGGAGCTGGGAAGCACGCCAGAAAGTGAATGGCAAGTCCACCACATCTTCTAACGCACATAAACACACGTAGAATCTCTGCATGACAAAAAAAACACACACACACACACACACACACACACACACACACACACACACACACACACACACACACACACACACACACACACACACAGGGGGGAAAGAACAAAACGCAGGAGCAGGAAAAAATGATTCTGACAACAGGAAGTGAGGTAAGGCGGCAGGTGTTGCTTCCTGCTGCTGAGATGGGAGCATGGAGAAGGAAGGAGGCTGGGAGATTTAAACCGATGGGGGGAGGCGGGGTGGTGGCTGGCTGGGGATTTGGCCCAGCAGATGGTGCTTCTCTTGCTATGGAGGGAAGTGGAGCTGAGCGAAGATACGAGGAGAATGGTAAAGAGCGCGGACGGAGGAGGAAGGATGTGAGTTGGTCCCGAGGGCAGGATGAGGTAGCGGGGTTATCCGCCGGCTGGGCTGGGCGTGCTCACTGCAGTCTGGAACCATACGAGCTGAGTGGGGAGGGTCAGAGAGAGTCAGAGGACGTCTCAGCAAGGAACTGCAGGAGAATGAGAGGCTCAAGTAAGACAGAGATGAAGAGATCATGTCCCATCCAACGATGTGTAGTGGGAGTTTAACAGAGTCGTTTGTTGGTTTTGGAGAAATCCTTAATTGCTTTTCTTGTGAGGGGTTTGAATATTTCCAGGGTGAATATATAGTTAGAGCAGCAGCTGGTTAGCTCAGTATAAAGACTGGAAACAGGGGGGTAACAGCAAGCCCTGCCCAGTCTGAAGGTAACAAAATATGGATGCCAGCAACTCTAATGAGCTTGCGGTTATGACATTCTCAGTGTTCGAGTGGTTTCAAGCCAGCAGCGACATGGACACATGCTGCCTTCAAATGGAAGTCGTGGTTAACAACATGGGAAGTCGTGTGCACCGCATGCTTGGCATTCGAGTGGTTGAGCTTAAAAACACTGTTGCTGGGCAACGTCAACGTGGACGGCGTCTAGAGACCACAGAGGCTAACAGTTTAGCAAGCTAACGGGGGAATAATGTAATGCAGGAAATGCAACGGCAAAGAGGAACAAGATGAGGCCGTCGGGAAGATCAACATTTCCCTCAGACGTAGGATACTAACTAAGTTATGAAGATAAACTGTACATGACTAAAATGACTATATATTAGCTTAACATCCAACAAAAAATGTACTTCCGTGGCCTCTGCCATTTCTGTAAATGTGAGCAAACACATCAAAACTTGTGAACTTGACGAGGCTCATTGAAAATTTTATTGACGTGATGAATGGAAGTGATGGTCTCTTCTTGAATATGCTAAAAACAGCCCAGCAAGTGAGCAGGCAGGTAACACAATGCAGAAAAAACATAATGGCTGATGGGAAAAATGAGGCCTACATGGTATAATATCAAAAAAAATTCTCAGACATATAACTAAATTACAAAGAGAAACTTTATATGACTAAAATTACAATATATTAGCTTAAAATGAAAAAAAAAACAAGTACTTTCATAGACCCAGCCATTTTTGTAAACACCAAAAACGTCACAACTTATAAACTCGAGCTTTCAGAAAATTCAAAGGTCAGAGGTCATGACCACAAAAGGGCAGCATTCATATCTGTTGGAGAACATGACCCCATTTGAAGGCAGCAAAAATGTCACTCATTAGCAGGAGTTATGATGTCACATCCAGTCTAGCCTGTGTTCAGCTACCTTCTGTAATTTGGTGAAATCTCTCATTTTACAATTTGTTTGTTCATTCAGAAAATAATTAAGCATGTTCCCGGGGTCAGTTTATATATCCAACAAACTGGAACTTTACTGTAGGTGTTACTTTTATAGTGAGCTGACAAAAAAGTACAACTCTCATGAAAATATTTAGTGTTCGAATTTTGACCTCTGCTCTCAAAACCATCTACGATGCCCCGTGAACTCTGTCTCGCTGTTATTGGGAGACGTGGCTAAAACTACATGCTGACACTCGTTCACAGACCAAAACGTCACGCTGAACTTGACTGATGGGAAATTGTTTCTGCTCACGGCCACTCTAAACAGCCGCATTAATTTAACAGTATTAAGAAATGGTGATACTTATCTAGACATGGAGGGAACCACATAAAATACTGATGTTATTTGTGTTACTGGAAATGAAAAGGGATCTTTAATGAAATTTGGATAAAGAAACTTCAAATTTTACTTTGGTTTTTGTGCATATCGAACAAATAAGCCAAAGTGGGAATTTATTTACAGACAGTTATGAGGTGTTATTTCCCGGCTTGAAGCAGTCATTTCTTGGACTCTCTGCTGCTGGTAACAGCTCCCGGCAAATAAATAGTCCCCCCATAAAACCGCTACAAACAATACATGATATGATAATTATTGAGCTTTAAACATACTGGTAGATTCATTTTGTTGTGTTTGGACAGAGTCAGGTGAGCTGTCCCCCTTTTTTTTCCCCATTTCATATGCTAAGCTAGGCTAACTGCTGCTGGCTGTCACTTCACAGAGAGCTGCCATCAATCTTCTCATCTATCTCTCTGAGAGACAGTGAACACTTGTATTTCCCAGACTGCCAGACACACTCCTTTAAAAACCTCCGATGCCGCTCTTCCTGGAATTTTCATAGTTACCTGACAGTTGCTTTTTTTTTTTTTCGAGGAATAGCTGTGCTGAAAAGTGTAATCAGCTTTGTGTCGAACAAAAGGCAGGTGTGTGAAGCTGGCTGTGCCGGGAAGGAGCTTAGAAGAAAGAGGCGGGTGGTGGTGGTGGTGGTGGTGGTGGTGGAGGGAAGGCGGGAGAATTTGCTTTTTACACCCATTTCACCCTAAAAAAAAAAAACTGAGGATAAATCCCAGAAATAGATTTAGGCTCAAAGTGGCAGACTCCAAGCTGTTTCTCTTTGCCATACGGCAGCTGCCTTCAAACGTCTGGGATGACACAGCAAGCATCCTGTTTATTGACTACCAGCAGGAAACGCTTTCAATGCTAACAATGTGCGCTGCTTACAAGTCTCCTTGCTGCTGCCTCTTTTTTCTTTTTTTTTTAACCTCATCCCTCTCCCAAAAAAAAAAAGAGAGGGTGGGGGGGGGGTATGTTAACTCAAAAATGAAGCATCAAGGGAAAGCTGTGCATCAATATTCATTCATGCAGAACATGCATTGTCAAGTAGAAATAGAGACGGCGATGAGTGCTGCATTTATTTGTCATTTACCTCCTGGTATGCTAATATAATGAGGTCTGCACACCAAATAACCAAAGTGTGCATGAATACTGATTCTGTGCTGTTGTTCCAAATGCAACCGGCACACAGAGAACACAAATACTGCCTTTAGGGTTTCTTTTTTTTTCCCCTCGAGAGAATACTTAGTGATAATAGTGGGCTACGTTTTCCTTTGAGGCAGTGAAGAGAAAATTATATTATTCCATCAGCATAAGGTTATTGCATTATGTGTTCCTTACATACTTCAATAAGCAATAAATCTTAAGGCAGAGCACCAGGAAAGCCACACAAAGGTAGAGCACATCTTTGCTTTATTGATGACAGTTGTGAAACGGTCGGACAGTCTTGTTAGAAAGCAGATGAGCAGCTCAAACTAGGGACCGTACAAAAATTATTAAGGGGTCAGAAGAGGTGGAGAGTTATGGAGTTTATTTTTTTGCTGCAGAGAGGGAGTCATTGTTTTACTTGAAGAACAGGGAGTCTTTTAAATTTGTTCTCATTTTCATTTCAGCCATTCCTTGTTATGTTTACTCTATGGAAGAAGAAACAGGAGGTTACAGAAACAAGATGTCTTCTCTGTGTCTGCCAGGTTTATTTGACTGCTTGTAAAGTACAGACATTCTTACTATGTTTGGGCTTTATCTAGTTGTTGTTGTTTTTTTTATCAAAATCAGCAGCTCGTCCCAGATTGGCTCATTTGTTGGTTGTCATAACGTTTTGTTTAGCAGGTCTTTGTTCATAATTAGTTTATGTGCTTTGACTATTTTGTTTAATTTAAAAAAATGTATTATTTTTAGATTATGATAAATGAGAGGGTCCAAAGACATTATAACAAATGTTGGGGATTTTTGTTTTGTTTTGTTTTAATACAACTAAATAAAATGTAATAAATTAAAGCCGTCTTCTCACAGAATACATTTTCATACAGCCCCTGAAGTTGAGAGGCACTGGGCGATGATTTATCTCCTTTAAGGGGCCATAATTAGGAAATTTTCATCAGTTTTTGCTGCTTGAGCAGCAAGGAAAAACTGAGCAAACTGTATGAATATGGATAATGGGAAAAACAGAGATGCCATTTTCCACAGTCAGAAAAACAGAGTCTTCCACTAAGATCAGACCCTTTTCAGTGATTCCTGAGCTCACTGCAGAAACACACACAACCCCCTTCTTGAATTTTAAGATACGACAGCAGAGACATATAGTTTTACTGCAGGTTAGCACCACTGTTTCTCGCTCTCACAATGTAAACAACGTGGTTGCCTCATAACATGTTTACTGGAGACAGGGTGAGTTAGGTCTCATGGGGTTACACCAGGACTCTGGGTATCTGCGTCATCTTAACCATAATGGAGCCTTCAACTTAAGCGGTATGGAAGCAAACACTGCCCTGACATTGACCCGAGGGTGGAGGTCTTTGTATCAGTTGATGGAGGGGCCTGAATGAAAATGTGGCCTTGACACCTGTTTTTTTTTTTTAACAGGAAATTGGACATCTTTGTTTAGAGAGATTGATATTTTTCGATGGCGGGATATTTTTTAATATAATCTTTCTCAGCCCTGATGGTGCTTCTTTTGAATTTTACATGATAAATAATGTTCTCCTTTGACTGGCAAATTCTCTTCTCCTTCCATTAAAAGATTCTTGTTGTGTCCTTTTTTTTCACTGATTCATAAAACAGCTGAAAAAGAGGACTGTTGGGCATAAATGTCATGGTTGTAATTAAGGGATGTGTCAGTAACGCTGTGTCTACCCAGGAAAAAGCCCTGAGCTCTCTCTCTCTCTCTCTTTCGGTGATATTGTTTATGTTTCACTTATCTCTGGCAGATGTTAGCTGAGTGAAATTGAATTCCTGGCAATGAGGGGGAGAGATCACGGCGCGCATCCTTTTTTTTATGTCTGGGGACAGGATTTCTCCTGACCGGCCGTGATCCCTTGATTGTCTGCCCTGCGAGGCTGTTGGTGGATAATGACAAAGGTCGAAGGTGAAACAGGCTTTTCCTGAGTCACAGGGCCAAGGAACCACTGTCAGCCTGTTGGTTTGACTCGGATAGCAACATCTCAAGCTGGCAGAGCAAAAAAAAATGCAAAAAAACCCCAACACAATATGACAGTTTATATATCAGCAGTAATACAAATCAGATGTCTAATTCTTTTATTCAGCAATAACAGCGCTGCTGAATTACAGGTTTGAGCTGCTCCGGCTTGAGTAAAACATATCATACTAGGTTTATAGTTCTTCATATTTCTGCTTTTTTTTTTTTTCTTCCCCCCACATTATCAGGTTGGACTTGTAAATCTTCCTGAAAGATAAATCTTGCAGTGATAAAATGTAGTCAGTCATCTTTATTGGATTTCTGAGACTGGTGTGAAGACTGCGAGATGAAATCGCTGCTCGCAAATAAAAACACAGCAGAGCCCCTGAGTGAAAGGCTTTGCTCGTATGCTGAATAGCGTGCATTTATCTCCGAGCCGCGAGCTGCTGTGTCTGCTGCAGTCGAGCATTTCCCCCAGAAATTGTTGGTTAGATGATGCAGCATCACTTTACTGTAAAACCAATAGAGAGAGAGAGAGAGAGAGGGAAATATAGAGAGCAATTTGATGTCATTTGCTGAGAGGCCAGTCTCATGTGTAGGCGCTCTGTTTCCTCTTGTTTACCCCGAGCTGTTTCTCAACCCAGGATAACAACCCTGAACAAACATGACTATCAGCTGATATTGCAGAGGTCTCCGCAAGCATGTGCAGATGACACTCATTACCAGCGCGGGTCAGGAAGATACGGAGGCAGCGGTTACACAACAACACCTCTCTGTGGCTTCGTTATGCTTGATTGAAATAACAGTTTTTGCTCAGACCAAGCCTGAAACAAACAATGAAAAATCACCACAAGAGGCGATGGAAATGAGAAAGTCTGAGCGGCACCACTGTATGTACCAAACCGAAGATACGCTACGTTCGTAGTTGCATCCTTCCTAATATCCTGCGGGCTCTTATTCCTCTGATAACACCTGTCAATATTAGGCTTACACAGTGGTGTAGCTGTTATGCAATATTCCTTCGAATATTGACAATGCAATATGGAGTAAAATATCCTCAGTGGGTCTGCCGTGACATGATGTTTAGAGTGGTTGCCATGGCGCTGCTAATGTACTGTACATACACATGTTCTGGTCCTGAACAGACTCCCATGTGCTCTGCGTGAAAAATCAATGGAAAATCAATGCTGGTCTTCTGCTCAGCCAGGGAAGAGTCAGGCTTTCAAAAACAACTGACTTGAGGCTAACATGCTGCAAAACCAACCCCAGATAGAAAGAAATGATTGTAATGTGTTGTTTATGTATTCATTTGCTCCTTTTCTCACGTACCTTTTTTTTTTTAATTCCCCTGACATCAGTGTAACGGTACTATATTCACTTTACCCTCCTGGTCTCTGTAAATGGGCTATCAGAGTGCTGCTGCAGTCTGAAGTCTGGTCACGTAACATTATACTGAACAAGGTGATGGCTCATGCTAGGATAATGACTTTTATACTATATGCACGTGTTCTTATTGGCTGGAGACCACAGCGAAACTGTCAGAGGATCCTCAGCAGAAGTGAGCAGGAGCCATATTTCCTCGTGTAATGTGATCACAGCTTCATGTTCTTCGCGCTGCAGCTTCTTAACTCCACCCACTGAGGTTTATCTTCTCCAATAGGATTCTATCAGCCCCCAGATGCACCCTTCAATGAGTTCTCCAGCACGTCCATAAAGTTGGGGTGAAACACAGGTTAAGTAAAACAGCTGAAACTGATACCCTGACTTTTAAAGCTCTTGTATGGGTCTATTTTTTTATTTATTTTTTTCAAATGCTGAATGCTACATTTACCATGTTGCATTAAAGCATGTAGTTAGACCCCGCCTACCTGGTAAATGTCCAGTATTTGATCTGATCTGGGCCACAGGGTTCCCATTAAACGGGTTCTACAGCCATGCCAGCAGCTCTGAGTCCTCTGCACACAGACGGTGGTGTGTTGAGCTAAGTATTCAACTTTAGCACGCTAACACAATGACAATGTTAACATGTCTGTTAGCATGCTAACATTTGCTCATCAGAGCGAAACGCAACGACGACTTGTGTGTCGGTCGCAGCAATATTTTTGACGTGGGATCACAGAACGTGTTCATCCTGAGAGGTCATAAATCTGTGAAAGATTTCATTAAAATCTCTCCGATACACTTGAGACACTTTATTCAAAATGTTACATCCAGTAGTCCGTCTCTTCCTCTTCCTCTTCCTGTCTCTTCCTCTTCCTGTCTCTTCCTCTTCCTGTCTCGGTACCTCTTCCTTTTGGCTGGGCAATTTGCCGCACCTGAATCTGATTCCCCATCAGGTGCAGAGTATAAAAGCCTGGAGCAGCATGCAGTGGTTGCCAGTCGGCCATCTGACACTTGACGTGCGTTGTGGCAGCCTGTTTTAATCACTGCGCCAGTGATTGTGGATTTTAGTCTGTTACTTTCCCCGTCGCAGGCTGTTCTCTCTGTTGTTTCTAAGTTTAGTTTGGCTGGTAGAGGAGTTTATCAGCTGTCCTTTTTGTTGTGTTAAATGGATCTTTGTGTTTTTACAAACTGTTTGATGGTTGCCTTTAAGTTATCTTTTTTTGTAAATAAATTCCTGAATTCTCCTGAGTTTGGTTTGCCTGCTTCTTTTTTATTTTCCCGAGTTTCTTTTTACTTGTGATGCCCACTGCATCTCCTAGACCTCCACTGGGGACACAACAAAAACCACAAGTGTTTGGCTCATTGTGGCCTTAAGGAGTATTCAGGGGATCACCAAAGTTAGTTGGATACATCTGGGTGTGAATGTCTGTGCATCGTCATGTCGTATAAATGCAAACATATTTAATTAGATTAAAAATATATACAGTGAACCCTCGCTATAACGCGGTTCACCTTTCACGGTCTCGCTGCTTCACGGATTTGCATCGTGCATTGTGTTCTGCATTCTGATTGGCTAAACAGTCTCTCCGCTTCTTCTCTACCTGTTTGTCAATAACGTTGCGGTTTAATATGTACACGTACATAAAACAGCTTGCCAAATTTAAGTTTGCAAATTCTCTTGCATTTTCAAAAACCACACCTGCACCGCCGCGGGCTTTAGAAGAAAAAAAGGCTCCAGAGCGGAGTCAGGATGCAGCGGCTCAGTCAGAAGAGCAGTGAAATACACGTGAGTCACTATTTGTCCTACTGTACTTTGTATTTTTTTTCATAATCATTTTTCATTTTCTCCCGTTCTAATCCAATGACTCGGGTCGCAGTGGGGCGGTGCTGATCTCAGCAATTTGAAGCCTTCAGTTCGTATTGATGATTAAAATTATTATTTTACAGTACAGTAGTTATTTGTAAAAAAAAAACATTTATACAGTACTTTTATTTGTTAAACAAATGATTGGGCCTGTAAAAAGGTTTTGTTCTTTGGTTCCAATGTATTATGGAGTATTTCATTGTATAATAATTGTAAAAAAAATGAAGGTTACTACTTCACGGATTTCGCCTATCACGGTTTCTATTTGGAACGTAACCCCCGCGAAAAACGAGGGTTCACTGTATATATTATGTGTACTTACGTACTTGAGGGTTTATCCTGTGGGGGCCGTGAATAATGGTGTGAAATTTCATATCCAGTCCTAATTTCAGTCTGGACCAGGGTGATGGACCAGCTGTCCAAAAAATGTCATGACCATCCGAACCACATGCCTCTAGCAAGGCTTAGATGTCAATAATTGTAATCCTTAGTATGAGTGAACCAGCAAATACCACAATACAAGAAAACCATTTGCACCTGTCCTACTGTAGTGCACGTTTAGAAATGTGTCCATTTTTAAGCCTCGTGACAACATCTGGGTTATTTTCTCATGTTTGACAAAGCTATCAGAGCCGAAGAAGATATTGTGCAACACAGCCTGAGTAGTCCTCCCCAATGCAAGTAAACATGTCTAAATGTGTTAAATTGGTGGAGCTTTCCTTTAACCAAACTCCTGTCTGAGAAATGATCTTCGCTGACTGATATAAAACTGAGCTCAGCACATACTATAATTGTGTCTTTGTCAGCACTCGTATGCTGGCTGTTCACCAACTATCTTCAGACTAATTCTCTGCTAATGTAAATTCAGACTGTGTGGCTATATATTATCTCTAACCATGAATACAGCCATACAGTATTTATCTGCCCTTCGACAATACAGATGATAGGCCCCTGAATGGAACGGCAACAGTTGGCATGCGCCCAACATCCACGGACCAGTTAATAAATAAAATCCCTTTACTGTAATAATTCATCCTACATATCTTGTCTGGGTATCGCACGCAATACGGCAGCACGCTCCTGAAATAGCAACGCGCATGACGGTGCCCTTCAAGATGCCTGAATAAAACGCAAGTTCTGTACATCGAGAAAGGACCACCAGAACTAAACCTTTTACAGTTCCAATTTGATCACGTGTAGCATGAAGTTGACCCCTTTATCTGTGCCAGCGATTGAATTGAAGTAGCTGGAGGAGTTTGTGTGGAGGAGATTTATCATTCACGGCTGCTGTTTAGTGGGTCTAGGGTTTTAAATACACAGATAATGGGAGTGAGGGAGGCACATTATTAAGAAAAACGCGTGGAGCAGAAGGGTGGTGCCATCAGTCAAATATGACATCGGAGATTTAGATCAATCCTGTTATATAGGAAAACGTATGCACAATGTGGCTGATCTCCATATTCATATGTGTAACTCTGTGCTGTGTCATTAATAATCCCAAAGATGGTCCATAAACTCAATGGTGGAGGAATGGAAATTCAATGAGTAAGCGCATGGTGTAGGGCCTTAAAGTATGTGGGGGTTTTGATTAGGGTACACGGATGGGGAAGTGGATAAGGAAAAGATATAAACGCAGCCCCACATCTGCATCCCCACACGAGGGCTTTTGGAGAGGAAGATGAATATGGATTCCCATTAGAAAGCGAATAGTTCATATCCAGGTGATTTGTTACGAGGTATCAGCAGCTCAAATCTCTCCTCCAGTGCCGCCGCTCCTCCGGTGAAGTCATTTGCGGAACGAGATTCCTCCAGACACCCCAGATTAAAATGCAGTTGAATGAAGTGGCAGGTGGCAATCACTCCCCCCAAAGCTCCCTTCATCTCCTCCTCTCCCTCTCCTCCCGGCTCTTATTTTATTGAAGTAAAAAAAAAAAAAAAAAATACCTCAGAGAGCATCTCAGTTAGTGCAGAGAGATTTGGGGAACATCGGTCACAACCTGATGCTAATGGCGTCTGATGAAAGGACGGGAGATGAGCGGGTGTGATGAAAATGCATGCAGGTGCCCGGAGCGAGCATCAACAATGAAGCTCTATATCAAGGCTCCATAAATAATAACCAACCACTGCTTGAGAAATTTGTGACAAATGCTCGGCGGCGTGCCCCAACACGGCTCGGTTTTGGGTAACGACGCTCACCTGGAGGAAGCAGCACAGGTTGTATTTTGGGTTCAGAGTGAAGTATGCTCTCCAAGCGCAAGAAGCATTGACCTGGTTTCTCAAAATAGAGCCATTAAATACAAGCGCAGAATTCGCCAGGTCGTTTAAAACTTTTTTCCCCATTGCAACTCAAACATGTATGCTATCTGCTCATCGGAATAACATCACCGGCGCCGCGCTCCTCCAGCGGCGGCGCTGAATGGCGAGCCAAGGTCAGCATGTTTGCACAAGGAGGAGATACTTCGAGGTCAAAAGTTTATCAAAGAGGAAGAAAAGCCCCCATTCAGTCAGGCATCCACGGGTGGACAATGGGATGAAGATGGAGATCGCGACCCGACAGCGCTGCTGACCTCAGTCGCTCTGCCAGATTCACTCCTCCTTTCACCTTCATATCGCCGCATAGCACTCCTGTTTTCACACCAAATCAATAGCAGCCCTATAGAACGGCTGACTCGAAATTAGCTGGAAAAGTAATGACAAAAAATATCAATAGGTGTAGATAATGTGGCTGCAAATGTCTTTATTGCCATGCCTGTAATGGAAAGCCATTATCGTTTTACTGCTGAATTCCCTAACCAATTGTAATTGCAATATTATAGCCTATTGCAGTAGAGTTGTGATATTTTTATTGGTGCAGTTTCTATATTTCCTGTCAGTGGAGTGAGCAAACAGTGAGATACTCCCAGTCCACTCTGTTTATGAAGTGATGTACCACTTTTAAAACATGTTTCAACACAAAACTATACGAAAAGAAAGGACCCCGTCTCCCAATGACAAGTCCCACCTGAGGCCCCTGGTGCAATTCATCCCAGTCAATCCCCGTAGTGTTTCCTGGCTGCCACGTTTTGTTTGCGGATGATAAGGCAGGAGTTCCTCAGCTTTTGTTCAGCGTGTGCGCAGAGATCAGCATCTGTGTGTTTACGGTGAACTCCGATGATAATTCCTGCCAGGCATCCCAGATATGCAGGTGTTTGCGCATGTTCGCGCACGAGCGCCTCACCCTTTCCACCGCCGCTTCCCTCGGAATGGGACCGCCAAGAAAAACAGTGAGGGGCGAACATAAACACCGGGCGCACAGGCTGATGAGTGTGAGGCCGTGTTATATAAGCCAGTGCTATTCAGCTGGGTGAAGGGGGGGGGGGGGGGGGGGGGGGGGGTCGGGGGTTGGCACACCACACTTGATAGATGCTTGAGAGAGATGTATAACACGACTGTCAAAACACCTGGCATGTTGCAACACGCTGCATTTACACTTGAATGTGTTCACACGGGGTTTCTATAGCATAGTATTTCAAGTATGTTGCACAACATGCTGACTTGATAGCAGGAGAAGCAATGACAGATGTGCACTTACAAAAACACCAGAGCGCTTTCATTACAGTGAGTTTACAGCCGCTTGTGATTTGACTTCATACAAAGGCAGCAGACTGCAGAGTTTCTCCATCACAGGTGAAGCTTCTCGTAATGGCCATGAGGCTTTTTTTCAAATGTTGCGCTGCCAATTAAAACAGCTCATCAGACATTGTTGTTAGTCTAATTAGTAGCCACAGGCCATGTTGGAGTCTCAGTACTCTGGCTATGGCGTGAGCTTTCATATGAGCAAGTAATCACAAGTCCAGTCTGTGGAAATCCTCTGAAGAATGTTTGGTTACCTAACAAACGGCGCTGCAGGTTGGTTCGTTTTATAGGATCCTTATTGTCCTCTTTGCTCTTTATTCCAGTATCTTTGTGAATGTAAATGTGTTCGTACAACTACTCCAGGGCTTAGGTCAAAGCCTCCCTTCCATTCCAAAAGGTGTTTTGCTGATGTTTGATCTTGACGGTGCAGATGGATGCACAGCGTCTGATACGGAAGGGCTTTTTTTCTCTCGCATTCGTCTGCTGCAGGAGAAATTCAGCAGACTTAAATCTCGGTTTAAAACCGGACAGACACCGTGTGTTTCTTATTAATCGTGTACTTTTTGTCAAATCACATTATGCAATTTAATCGCCGGTTATCCTTCGACCTCAGGCTGCGCTCACACTGCTCAGACTGCGTTCAGTCGACCGGTCATGACATCAGTGCTCCCACTGAATGTGCACCTTCTTCATTTTTGTATTCATTTTGCAGTAGAATAAACTACTGCTTCTCACAGGCGACAGCACAGGATTGTCCCATGGATGTATTGAGGTTTATACATTGACGTTTCCAATAAAGTTCCTGACAAACGCCATAAATGCAACCCCGACAACAACGTTTTCCTTTTAAACTGACACAGAGAAGCTTTAACATGATGTATTGCAGTGCACATCACTCCGTAATAAGACAGAATCTGAGAGAGAAGGAGTGGTGTTGTTTTGGAATATTTTCAGTTCAGACCTGATGATACAGGGAAGCCGACCAACAAGGACAAAGCTGTGAGCTCTTTCTGCTCCATGAAAGTTATAAGGGTGGTCTAAAAATCCCCAACTCCAACTAACCCTGCATTCATTCAGATAAAACAGCATCTTGAACGAATATCGGGAAACTCAGGATGTCACAGTATCTGAAATATGTAATAATAAATGTTGGTTGATGCCTTTCTTTCACAGTACGACACCACAGGAAAATCAACTTTCATCCGGAAAAATAACAATGTTCACGTTTTTTGTTAAAGTATCCATGATAAAAAGAACAGTACAAAAGGACAAAATATATTGAAATGGTTAAGTTGGTCTAAGTTTTCTTTTATGGGCCCAAAATTCCAGTTACACGTGTTTGTAAATGGCTTAATTCACATTTCGGTAAATAAAACCTTCCAGATATGGTGGCAGCGTTGGAATCAGCCAATTTGTATTCATTCATTACAGCAAATCAAAAATCAATCCTGCAACAGTGAGTACATAATTAAAACACAATGAGTAAGGAGGAGTGTTAAGAATTTGTAAATAAATTTAAGAACTTTAAAACACAATCCAAAATTTTTGAGAAGTCATTTTAACAGTCCTCCATGTTGTCATCCAAATCCAAAGTCTAAAACTTGACGTTGCCTTGAATAGAGTAAATGTTTGATGATATCCCAGCGCAGGATCACAACTTCCACGACAGAGTGCAGAGTTATAAATAGAACCTGCATCCCTGTGCCCTTCGCCCTTTCGCCCGTCCTCCCCCGGACAGCAGGTCCCATCAAACAGCGTCAACCTGCTTCACAGCAATGACAGGGCGCCATTTGGCCGGTAGATGTCTAACCAATCCCAGGGCACCAGCTGGCACTCAAACACACTTCACATTTCCCTCCAAAGTGAGCCTCCTGTTTTTCCATCCGTACTCCCAGAAGCAGAAAGGAGGGAGGTGGCAGGAATTGAGGGCAGGAGTGGAGTTGAGGGGGGGGGGCTAACAGGCAAACACTAAAGGTTACCGTCCCCATTTCACATCAAATACCAAGGACACTGGTAATTACCTCATACAGCTGAGAGGTTCCGACACCGGCGTAGGGTATCTCTTCTATCTGACCTTGTGAGAGCCCAAACTGAAACGCTAGAAGCTTAAAGTGGAAAGATGACTTCACAAAGAAGGAAAATAAAACTTGAAAATGACACTGACTTCCAAAGTACAGTGTCGCCTAATTACATGTCAGGATGTGACCACTTTTTGCCATCTCCTTTCTCCCCGGATTTGATCCCGTTGCCTTTGTGCAAACACACGGCCCGCTCTCCTCACCTTTTTTGTCAAAGTCATGACGACCATGCAAGTTAAAGACCTCACATCTCAGTTGGTTTAAATTTATTATTAAAGGTTAGTTTGTGTCAGGATATAGAAGCGCGCGCATGAAGCGGTGGGGGGGGGAAAAGACAGTAAGAAACTGGGAGGAAACAAGAGCAGGAGAGCTCTTATTAACATCCCCGTGTTACTCGGTGTCGCGTGTGGTTGGGGCTACAGAGTGAACCGAGGGTGTGAGTGTGAATTTCTACTTGTCGGCTTTGTGGGTGGGCACGGGGCCGGGGCTGCATGTGCTGGCTGGGCTAATACAGCGTCAACCGGGAGAATTTGATCCCTGGTTTGGAAGGCCAGGCGCACTGTTAAATTCCCGGATTAGGCGGCTGTAAAGGGAGGGAATGTTAACTGTGCTGGTCAGCAGGCTCGCCCGGGATCAGCGCGCTTATTGAGGCCGCTCTGAGCGGCTGCCACCGACTGATAACATGAGATGACATGACGCCCGGCCGCGTCGCTCCCCACTGACCCACATATCACACCTACGTACAGAAAGTCCCAAATAACTGTGCTAAAATCTGCCGGGGCTGTTAATTAATTCTCACAATAGGTCAGCCGGCTGCGGGCTCATGTCGAACACGCTGTGACTGCGTGTCCGCATTAGCTGACGGTTTAGAGCCGTGCTCCAGGAATAAGTCCTGTGACAACTTCATGATATCAAACTAGATATGGAGCACACTCTCTCTATGAATAAATGTTTCTGGAATATGTATACAGCTAAAGCAGGTGTGCTCAGAATCAGGATTGCAGCAACACAGCACATTTCTGCCCTAAAAATAGCCGCCATGCAAAGCTGAGACTGTGGCATGTATATGAGGCGTGCATGTCTTACAATGGAAGCGAGGAGAGGGAAGTCTCCAGCCGAGAATGATCAATTAGGAACTCGCTCAGGTAACCCACACGCTGTCATGGCTTATTTGGGTTGTTGTTGCCACTGCTGTTGTTTATTGAGCCCAAGCCATTAGGGTTTGTTGAGGAAGAGGTGGTGTTGAGCGTCGGTGCGACGCCCCTCCTCCTCCTCTTGTTTTTCTCCCCAGGGAAGGCAGCCATGTCTCCAGTCATTACAGGCTGTGTGTTTGAGGTGAGCGGGGTGCTGTGTGTCTACGCTCGGATCTTCAGTCATTTGAAAGCCACCCGCTCCTCTCCTGCCAGCCTGCTCACTCTGGGTCTGTGTGCTGCAGTTGGGAGGCACTGGCTCGTGTCATTGCTCTCTGGGGCATTGCCCCGGCCCTGTTTGTCTGTCTGTTTACCTGTCTCCTTCAGTCTGCCAGCTCGTCTGTCCGTCTTCTTGTGTCACCTTGCTGCTGCTGCTGCTGCTGTGGCAGCGTGGCGGGCCTCACGGTGTCTGTCCTGTTGCAAGGCATCAAAATGACACTGGTCTGGGGATCATGGCAAAGACAAGTTCACACATTCTTTATTATTAGCGTCAGCATGTCGTGCTGAGGAACCGTCGACTCTCACTGAGTGCTTGTTAGGGGCAGCAGAGGTGCCAGTGTGCACACCATCAAAACAGGCTTTAGTTTTAGGGAACTGCATGTTGAGGTCTGCAGAAGGCTTGAAAGTTATCATTATTACTCAGCTGTGAAAAATAACTGAGAAACAAATTAGTGGATGCATGATTTAAAAAATCTACTGGGCATATAAAATACAACAAAGCATTGTTACACAGTAAAATAAATCACCTAATAGTACATAAAATAAGTTTTACCAGCCAGCTACAACATTAAAACATATGCATAATATTTTATAATCTAAGGTATAATTAGAGCCCATTTTGTACAGTGATTACTTAAAAAAAAAAATGCATTTAATCGTTTTGATATAATTTTCATTTTATTTTATTTTATATCAGTTCTATCTTAAGGGATTTTTTTTTTTTTTTTAATAAATATGAATGTGCCAACATTTTGATAAAAGTTGTAGTTGTACTTAACTATTTGTTAGTTGCAGTATTGCTACTTTATCTTTTGGATAAAAAAAATTCATGTTTACTTTCATTCCAATAGTTATGAGATTGATAATACTCTTGTGCTAGGTAATGCTATTTTAGCATAAATTCTGCTTTCAAATGGGGTCGTGTTTATGTTTATGAGAGGAGTCCATACGAACGCCCCCCTCTTGTGATATTCATGACGTTGGAACTTAAAAATGTTCTGAAAGCTCAGAGTTGTGACGTGTTTGCTGACATATACAGAATTGGCGGAGACCATGGAAGTTCATGTTTGACGTCAAGCATACGGTGCACATAACTTCCGACGTCGTAACCACGAGCTCACGAGTTCCATTACTACGCAACGAAAGACTGGAAACAATGCCGGGTGGATAACGCCAACAAGATATCATGTCAGCCAAGTTAACTGCCTGCTTAGCGCCTGTGAGCCACAGCTTCATATTTAGCCAACAGATTTGTCAATTTTCTCAGGAAATTCTGGGTAAGAAACTGAATAGGGAGTTTTCCCAGGATGTTAAACTATTGCTTTAACATCTGACAACAATTACTGTCATTAGCAGCATATACTTGAAGCAAAAGCTGAAGTCAATTAGATCTTCAGATTCATCAGATGTTTTATCAGTAGTGTTTCTAAGTGTCAGTGGAAGTAACGCTAGTTAACTCATTAAAAGCCTTCTACATCTTTAAAGACAATGTACTTTTTGGAGGCTCAGTGAGAAACAAGTCAGGCATCTTTCTGCATCAGCGTCTGTTTGACGAGTCATTAAGGCCATTAGTATGTACAGTTTGTACTTGGTATATTTGTTTGTGTCAGCCCTACTCCCTGGAGCCTGCGGTGGCGTGATGGTATAATTCACCACTCTGCCTGCTTCCCGGAAACTGCTGCTCGGAACAACAAGTTTCATTGGAAAGCAGTCATGAGATATGAGTCATTCTCAGCTGGGCAAAGGTATCTGCTAAAGGGAAGGAGGGGGTGAGACAGAGAGAGAGCAGGAGAGAATCTCTAACATTGATGATTATCAACTGATTGCTGCAGCAACCAGATTATGATGGTGTACAAACAGGAACACATGTTGTTTTATAGCAACCTTAATGATTATTTATTGAATCTGCAGAGTACACCGAGCAATCACTGCTTCCGTTTTTGTTTTGTTTTTTGCTTTTAGAGCAATTAGCTGTGTTATTGTGGGTTCAAATGGGAAGTGAAACCTACACTGCGAGGGTCACCTCGGATCAAAGTGTTCACTCAAGTGTTCAGTCCATTATGTAAGCTTGGGAAAATAGATTTAGAAAGGGACTAACACGGTAACGATTATGCGAAAGAAAACTCACAATGGAACTGAACAAAAGCGATGGCATAAAAGGGTTATGGAGGGAAACAAGGGGTTTCGGGATAGGATTTCCTTTTGATAGGGAAAGAAAACACGTACAAGTTTAGGGACGGAGGGAGTGCGGCCGAGGGGAGGAACTTGTGAAAGGAAATGCCGATGACACACAGATCAAATAAATGACATAACTGTTCAAAGTTCACCAGCGTTCACCGGTAGGTGAGGTCATAGTGCATAGGATTTGTTACTTTGGCAACAACAGGCTGTTAGCCTGGCCAGTATCTGTGTCCTAATGTACAGACAGGCGCTGAGTCAACAAATCCCGTGTTTGGAGTCAACCTTTAAAAGTCATGACCTTAGCAAAAGGTGCCGCAGAGCTGATATGTTTCCTATACAGCACGGACACCTAAAGTTCACACTCTGCATTAGCTGTTGTTGATCAGCTTTCCTGACAAAAACACAATTATGATAAAGAGGCACCTCACAATAAAGATTTTCCAAAGTTCATTCATTACACTGCCATAAACTTTGCTTTGATAAACCTTATCCTGCACATGGGTTCGTCCAGGGAAGCAGAGTCTTAATGTGATGACTGAAGGCTTCGTCATACGGCAGTGCTGCTGCTCAATGTTTCACTTTAAACACCTCACAGTGTGTCACTAACACATGACAAAGTGAAACATTTGTGCGCTTCAGTGTGAAAACACAAATCTTTCTGCATTTCTTTCAACCAGGTATTTGCTTTAAATTCTCTCATCAGCAAAAGCAGCAGAGGAGTCGGATAACTTCACCCGAAACTGATCTGTGACCCAGATCTGCAGCAATAAGCGATAGATCAGAGATCGGGTGAGCATGATAAGCCACCGGTGGAGTCACATTGTTCACTGTTGTGTGGGGACAAAGACCCCTCTGGGCAGAGGCCTGCCTCCCAGGTCAGTGGCTCACAGAGAGCCGTGTACTCACATAGCACAGGCTTCATTGTAAAACACAGATTTGGTGTCAGATTGGAACAAAAAAACATAAAGCTTTTTAGTCCGACTGGATTTTTGTTTCTTTTTTTTTTATCCAGCACATCAACTTGAAATTTAATCGATACTAAAATGTGAAAGGTCTACATTTTGTGTATTTTCTCTTTTATATGTGTCAAATGACCTCATGAGCAAGAGGAGGAAGCTCATATAAAGTAAAAACACGTCACGCTAGTGTTGGTTTGAACATTAAAGATTGACATCAGGATCCTGAAATGTTAGAGATAAAAGTACATTTCCGCATTTTCTGGCAAAAGTTAATGAATGACTGCATACTCCATATGGGTTCTCACATGTATATTTACACAATAATATGTGTCTGTAGTGTCGTAACTATATGTATCAACAAGCAGACAACTTTAGTTTACAATTTCACAAAATTTAAAACAATAGACCACTTTGAAATCAGGTTTTCTGATATGTTTTATAGCAGAGGTGAGCTGCCTTACCTGAAACAAGACCATCTCTGCTGACATCATTCTGAAATAACCCATTAACCTTTTGGATAAAAAAAAAAGAAAAAAAAAAGAGCAGCGCTGTGGCAACTGAACCTACAATCTGAACGGATCATGAAACAAATTCTCTAAGATGTGCTTGGCTTGCTGCCTCTGCTAAAAGAAAAAAAATTTAGATGGAAATCTTTTACAAATGGAGTGCTTAAAATTACAAATGTTCCACAAGAGCAGCAACATCCACGAGTCTACAAGAACGGAACAAACCTCACAAAAGTAACATTTAACCGGATTTTTCAGTAAAGTTGAAAAACCCTGATTTGAATTCATGCCAAGTAAGACAACAATCACCTCTCTGTGACAGAAATAGCAAACAGATTACAGCTCATGTTTTTTTTTTTTGCAACACAGGCTATGAAACTATGAATCAGTGTTACTTCTATTCATGTAGGAATTTGTCAGTGTGCTCTCCAGAACTGGGTGATAGGTGATCCTGTATAAGGGTCTGAGAATACCACATTAAGCTGTGTGTTCACGGTCATGGTAACCTGATCGTAACCCCCCCCCCCCCCTCTCCCTCTCTCCACCACCACCACCTCCTCCCTCCCTGCTCTTTCTCTCCCACACCCGAAAGTGTACAATGAATACATCCCAGTTCCCTAATCAGTGGGTTGGGGCTGTATTTATACCGTGGCCTCAATAAATACCACCCCCCGAAACAGCCAGAGAGCACTGGTTCCCACAGGTTGGCAGAAAATAATAAAATGCTTAACATTCCTCCACCCTGTATAATGGTGGTAGCCTTTAGTGCAGAGCTGGCATCACTGGAGGGAAAAACAACTTGCAGCCCCTGAATGCACCACCCTCTGTGAAACAATGACCATTGAACTGTCCTGCAGATTTTCCAGCAATTTTAAGATCTGCCACTGAAATCTCTCCCTGCGTGACTGCAAAGCATCACTTGAGATCTCTGGCTGGCACAATGTGTTCTTAGTAGAAGTGAAAGAAGCTCAGTTTGTTGGGGCTATGTGTGGTCCCTTCACTGTTAGTTGCTCCAGAAACGTAGCTGGAGAGTGTTTGTTTCGTTTTGTACAGAGAAACCCCCGAGGCTGACGAGAGCATCTCACTGGATCACACAAACCGACTCTGTTTTGCCGTTCAGTTGAGTGATAACCTCAAGGCTGTATGACACAGCCTTCATGGTCACCAGTAATTAGCTGTTGTCAAAACACCACCAGCATACACAAGGCTACATGCTCTCACAGCACATTACAGTGCTTCTTCAATGCTACTGTTGGGCTGACATGGTAGAGCTTCACTTTTCCTGTAAATGTTTTACTGTTGTCATGGCAGAATAATACAGGTTTTCACAATCACTTATTCCAAATTCTTCATTTTGTATTTGACATGAAATGCCTTTATGTGGATGGAGATCTAAATGTGTTGGTGATCGCCCATGTATGATGATGGTTGGCTTGCTGATGTGTGAGCCTGTTGATGTAAATGGGTACTACATTGTGTGTTCTTGTTATTATTTTTGCCTCATGAATAACAAATATATATATAAATGGTATTCAAATGGAACCTTTGAGCTCATGGTTCCTGCATGGGAAGTCATGTGAACGGTCAATACTGGGGTTATATCATGAATGACCTCAAGAGGGACTTTTCTCATAAACACAGTAAACGTGACCCTGTTTGAAGGCAACATTAGTTTTGTGTGTTTGCCCGCTAACATTTGCTAATGAGCGCTGACAATAAAGTACAGTTGATTGTAATCAGAATGTCATTAGGTACATTAAACTGCAATGTTGCTGCAGTTCATCCTCAGAGGGTCATGAATCTACTCCAAATTTAATAGCAATGCATCTACTAGAAACATTTTATTGAAAAGCACAAATGGCTCATTGTTGTGGTAAAGGAAACGTCAGTGGATGACTGAAGTCAGTAGCGTACATCCTCTGGGAACCATGAAGGTCTTCACAAAATATTGTTTCATTGGACAGAAATATTTCACTGAAAAGTTTGAGCTGCTTGTGGAAAAAAGTAAAAGGTTCAGGGAATGAGCAAAGCCAAAAGAATACCTCCTCTGGACACAATGAATGTCCATTAAGTAGCGGAATGACCAACAATGCCGTCTATATTTTATCAGCAATTTGTTTTCGCAAAAAATCTGACCTGGTGACACAAGATTAAAGGAGCTGTAACCAAGACACAGGCAAAAAAATGGACCGTTTTTTGGGTCGTTTCATTTTTCTATAAACCAAAACGTATTCTATGACAAAACACAACATTGATTAAACCAAAACATGTTGGTGAATTGTGATTGTTTTTAATTATGTCGGAGCTATTGATGCAAATTGGCCAAATGAGCTGACCTCAGCATATTTAAATTGACATATTTAAAAGGTCGGTGGTGATTAATATGGAATTAAAATACAAAGTCCCCTATTAATAAACAAACACAAACCAATAATGAAATCCTCCAAAGCTCAGAATGACCTAGCAGGACAGAGACAAAGAAGAATCTGTCTTCCACTGTTTGAGTGCACCTGTGATGAAGGAAGAACCTCCATCATACTGGAGGTGGACAATATTGATTTCCACCCCAGTATATCAGCAAACTGATATATCGGCCTGTTCTGAATGCGGGCGCACAAACCAATTCACAACCCTCCATCACCAAACATCACAAGAGCCTCCTGACTGATTGCCGTGTCCCATGCATGTCCGCTCGGCGAAAACACACACATACACGCACTCGCGGGGCCCACTCTTCGTCCTCAAGGTCAAGAGCTGCTGGGAGGCAGCGGCACCTCGCCGACGGCCTGATGGGGCTGACACCGTGCGACCCATTGTGCACACATGTTGATCTGTCCCCAGACGTGGCCTGACAGCCGCACGTAAGGCCGGCATCGCACTAAACCGTCAATGCATTTCAATGAGAGGATCTCACCGTCGTGTGTGTGTGTGTGTGTGTGTGTGTGTGTGTGTGTGTGTGTGAGAGGAGGGGAGGGGAGGGGGTGGGTCAGAAATGCAGCGAGGGGGATTGTAACTGAGCTAAACACATTTGCAGGCTGGACGGGCCGCAGCCGCGTGGAGTATGTAATCCAAAACCAGGCCAATGATTATCTCCCCTCCCCACAAGCGCTGACTCAATTCTGATTTATGATTCAAATGAATATTGATCTTCCAGGAGCTCCCCCCCCCCCCCCACCACCCCATCCTTCCCCTCGCTCTTTCCTTCCATTTCTCCTTTTAACAAAAGAGTGAATGATGTATGTGCATTGATTTCCAATCAATTATTTTTATTCTCATTTTATTTAAGCTTGGACAAATTTTCAGTGGCCCCAGCGGAGAGCAATGCATCTCTATCAATAGCGCTGGGCCTCATTACTAACTGGCCCTCTGATAGTAAGCAGGCAAATAATGAGTTTATATCTGAGTCAGCCACGACTGCTTTAAACACTGCTGGGCTTGCATCACTTCTGTGACACAAACAGTGAAATAAAGAAAATGAACATTTCACATTTTTTTATATATCAAATTTCAAACTACTGTCTACAATTTTACTTTTAAAAATGTACACTTTTTTTTTTTTATTGGGGTGTCTTAAATCGTAGTTAATTTTCTGAAATTCAACCTTTTTAAATGCAGTTTAAATTTGGAATTTCACATTTATTTAATTTTCAAAAGAAGTATTGTTCAACTTGTGAAAAACAGATGTCTGCTGTGCTTCCAGAGGAGCTGTTTTTCAACATTAACAGTAAAATAACGCTCGTGATGTCATCAGGGTTCAGTCACATTACGGGAACTGTGTGATGAAGTGTTTTTTGAAGCTTGTCAGGCCATCTCAACCTCTGCTGCTTAGCTTTCCGACATTCTTTTTTAAATCAGTCTCACAAACCCTGAATGTTGTGTTGGAAGTGAAACACACCTTGATTCAAGAGTCCAATTTCACATTTGGGTGCAACTGACTCCCTTCACAAAACATCTGCTAACATCTCATGCAACACTATGGATTTTTGTTTTCCTGTACAGCAGCCAATGTGGTAATAATAGAAAAATCTAAAAAATAACAGTAGAAACATTTAATAATGATATCTTGCTAAAGTTTGCAAACATTAGCTCCCACTGATACCAGACCAAGTAAGGCTGTGGAGCAATGGTGCGTTTAATTGCTCATGAATTCAACTTTTCATTAGTCAGAGAAAGTATCATTTTAACTGACAAACGTTAGCTTGTCCCACTTTAATTTCAAGAAATTATTTTATTCAAACCACAATCAAAAAACCGTGGGTCATTAAATGTTTGATTTGAGTTCAAATTAAAATTGTATTTTATTGTTCCTGCTGGTTTTAGGGCTGACACTAACAATTATTTTCATTTCTGACTAATCTTGATTATTTTATCAGCTCATCGCTTAATCTTGGCTCTGTAACATGTCAGAAAATAGTGAAATGTCCATCACAGGACCAAGGTGATGTCCTGAAATGTCTTTTGTCCAACCAGAAGCCCAAAACCCAAAGTTTTACGTTGTAAAAGTCATGTAAGACAGAAACGCAAACAAAACTGTAAGCATCAAACTTTTGCCATTTAGGCTTAAAAATGACCAGAAAACTGACAAATCCAGTGGGGAGCAGCCATAATCTCTCTTCATATGCACAATCATAACACAAAAGAGTGGGTGTCCGCTGCACCCAGGTTACCCAGAAAAACCCCTTAGAACAACTCACTGATTGGGTTGACAGTGATGTATTAAAATGGGTCATCCTGTAATTGCTCTTTCCTGTGGCTACTGGCTGGGCTAGGATTACATAACGATGATAAAGCTGCGGACCTGGCCTCCTAAGATAAAAGCTGCCATGCAGGACCCCGTGCATTCTCTAAATGCTTCATCTAAGAGGTCTTCTGAAGGAAGTGATTACTGCAGAGCTGCCCACTAATGCTCCAGCGGGACCCAGCGGTGCACTCTGTTATTCATCAAACACATTCAGCGTAAGCCCTGGCAACTTCGGAAACGCATGAATAATGAGTGGGCATATTATTGTGCAACGATAAGCCGCGCATTCTGTCACATTTCACGTGGTGACAAAAGAAGTTTGAACTGGTCTTCCAAATGGACGTGGACTTTTTACTCTTCAAAGTAAAGTGTCCACCGAGTCCTGGAGGGACATAATGAATAGCCCCATTAGTGACATAAAAGCAGGGTGGAATTCCTCCGCAGGACTACAGAGGCTCGCTCCAGGCTCCACGAGACATCCCATCGCCATATGACCAAAATCAGATGCTATGGGTGACCAATACGATCTCACAGCTGAGAGCAGCACAAAGGGCTCTCAGTTGTCTCCTCGGGTCAGCGACAGAAAAATCCTGCCACTTAGGACACAATGCAGCTCCTGTGTGGAGATGTTGTTTATCCCATGAGGCGATGGCGTGCCAGGTTGTGGAGCTACTTGATGCTGTGAACTTATGCAATAGCTGCAGGAAGAGACGCCTCTGTGGCACACGAGTAATTCTCCTAACAGGAAACGATAAGAACCAAGTCGGGGTGACGTAATGCCAAATATGTGATGGAATCCTGTTGGAATGAAGTTTCATTCATGAGGGAATACAGCTGGGTATCGCCAGACAGTGGAGGAATTATTCAATTCAATTCAATTTTATTTCTATACCGCCAAATTACAACACAGGTTATTTCATGGCACTTAACACGTTAAAGTCCTTACAGCAAGACTTTACAATATTATACAGAGAAACCCAACAATTCAACAATTCAACAATTCCCACATAAGCTAGGAGGGAAAAAACTCCTCTTTAAGGGAGAAAAACCTCCAACAGAGGGAAGAAAAACTCCCTTTAACAGGAAGAAACCTCCGACAGAACCAGACTCAGAGGTGGGCGGCCATCTGCCTCGACCGGTTGGGGTGAGAGGAGAGCAGAGAGAGAAAAGGACAGCATAGAGATACAAGAGAAGAACTGTTGGTGGAGACGACAAGCGCAGGACAGAGACATGCAGCTCCATGACGGGACATCTGCAAAAGAAAGAAGAGAAACTACGTGAGTGAAGGAACTGAATGGAGACAACAGATAATAAGAAGAAACTATGGGATAGTAAAAGATGGTGAGGTATGAGTCAGTTAAAGAGTAGGAGGAAAGAAAAGAAGCTCAGCATGTAACGAGGTCCCCCAGCAGCCTCGGCCTATAACAGCATAACTAAGGGTTGGCTCAGGTCTACCTGAGCCAGCCCTAACTATAGGCTTTATCAAAAAGGAACGTTTTGAGTCTAATCTTAAAGCTAGAGAGGGTTATGGGTGTTATAATTTTACCGATAGTGTAAATGTTCCTGCTTTTACTCTGAAAAGCCTCACGGTGTGTAATGCAAGACTCCGAATTTGGAGTTTAACTGAATCTTTGAAAACAACATAAATAAGTTCTGAACACAAATTTTAACTTGTATTTTAACATTTTAACACAAACTTTATGTATGAATCGGATTTTAATTTTCAAATGCAGTGGCTCCAAACATCTGGGCCCAGACATTCTTTTAAAGAGATAAGACAACAACAAAAAAAAATCTGTGCTTATTTACTTTTAGTTTGTCATGTAACATAATGCATATAGTTCACCTCTACAAACCTCTAAAACTTAAATTTAGTGATGAAGTCACACTAATGGGAAGTAGAAACTGTAAAACACTTAAATATTTCATCCTTTTTTTTTAACTCAGCACAAAAAACCTAATGAGAAATCAATTATAACTTTAATCATGTAAATATTTCACATTAAAGGAGCAGATGAAGCACAATTTCTTATTCGAGATGCTGAATTTAGCTCCAAAAATGGACCAATATCTTTTAAAAATACAAGAATGATATAACATAAAGCCTACAGCCTCCAGGAGAAGTGAGAATAGTGATGAAGAGTCATTCTGAAGCAAAATATATATATGAATATTGTAAGGCAACATAAATAATGCAATGTAAACTATCACACAACAATGTTCTCCTCCAATATCTTGGACATAAAAATCACATTTTAGTTGTACTTCTTGCAGCTCATGCCCACACAAACATCAGACACATTACTCCTCTCCTTACACATTAGAAATGCCGGCTGAAATAGCTTAAGTGAATTCTGGTTTAAAATGATCTAGGGAATAATTCTCTTTTAATTTATACAGGATTTTTTTCATGTATCATAATAACTAAATTGGGGTAAAACAAACTCTTTAACTTTGGGGAACTACTGTTGAATATTAATTCTGCTTTTTGCTCTTTTAAGTGCAAATTAGGTATAAAAAAAAAAAGTTTTTAAACTAATAAGAGGCTGCACTTGTCAAAGCTCTGCTGAGGGCAGAGTGCAACTTTGATCTTCTCGGCCTCCTCGGTGATAAAGCAGAAGTATATTTCTATATTAATTCATTCACAGAGAAGGGAGGGCTAGTGTTTCCTTTGTGCTCTGATAAAATAACAATATCCTGTCATTTATGAGTCACTGTCCCAACACACCTTCTTCACTCTGGAATGTGTAGGGTCTGATGTCAACACGCTTTTCCCCTTTAAACAGCAGTGTTGCAAGTGTTACTTGAGACAAAGTTGCACACACGCCCACGCACACGCACACACACACTCATACACACACACACACACACACACACACACACACACACACACACACACAGAGAGAGAGGCTGAAATGTTCCACAGAAGAGGAGTGAAACTGTTTCGGCTCACAGGCGCTGTCTGTGGCGAAACATGTAGCCGACAGAAAAAGACTCGCGTTCTAGCGGCTGCAGCAGCGGCTTATATACATGCCTATAAATAACCAGCCAATCAGCGGCGAGCCACTGGGAGTTAAACGAACCAATTAAAACGGAGAAGAACCCAAATTAAGTCAGAGGCCCGTCGCGATTGGTCGCCCGTGATATCATTTGCAAACCCTTACGCTACTCGCCGCTGATTGGCCCACGCGCTGCAGGCGTAATCCAGCCGTGGGGAGGAGGGGGGCGGGCGTCGAGGTTTGAATAGGGAAGTTTGCAGAGCGCAGTTGTTCCCCATCCAGTCTGGTGCGGTGTTTGCAAATACCTTGAACGCGAGCGAGAGGAGAAGAAGAAGAAGGAAGGGGGGCACTGACGGACGGACGCTGGTTCGCTGCTGCCGCTGAATACAAGTGTTCGTTTGCATCGCAGGGGACCGCTCTTGTTCCTTTTTCACTGGGTGTTTTTCTACCTGAGAAAAATATCAAAGTGCAGCTAAATACGCTTTTTTTTAAAAAAACAAAAAACAAATACAAACAGCAAGCTCGGGAAAAAAAAAATGGATGTTCTACCCATGTGCAGCATCTTTCAAGAACTTCAAATAGTTCACGACACGGGCTATTTCTCCGCCTTACCATCACTGGAGGAGTACTGGCAGCAGGTGAATATAAGTTACTGTGTCTACCATCAGCTGGTTTGAGCTGCGTAAAGCGGAACTGAGCAGATTTCACGGTCTGTAACAGATCACACACCGCTGTGTTTAGAAGTTAAGAAAAGCCCCAAATCCCCTCGTAGCGCTGGTAAACACAGGTGCCCGGTGCTTAGACGGCGCCCGTCCGTTCACTTTGACGCGCTGTTTCATGATCGCGTTGGTTGTGAAGTTTTTTGTTTTTTTTTGGCAGGCTGAAGTGGATCAGTGTGTCAGTCTGACAGCTGGAGTCGAGGCTCTGCTGCGTCCAAGATGAAGGGACAGAGTAACTCTGCTTGCTGCTGCTGCTGCTGTTATATTTTGCCCTCTTCTTCTTTTGGCAGATGGTTTCAGAGCCGCTTTCACTCCCCGACAGAAGCTTCTGAAATGACCGCGGATGTGAGAGGAAGTGCACTTTGAATTGAATCTGATAAAGGATGTCACATTGTTGTGTTTTCTCTTACGAGATGCCTGTTTTGGTTCCGTTTCAGTCAACACGAGAAACTTTAAAACGCGATTTGTAGAAGTATTCTGAAACCCCACCCCCCCCCCTTTTTTTTTTTTTTTCCGGCTCTGTAACATTTGTTTTCCTCATCTGCGGATTTGAATGGGCTTCCACAACGTGACACTCTCAAATGTCAGCCTCGGCCAATTCCTCCTCGCACGAGTAGACAGCAGCACAGCTGGAAAATATTGTGTGAGGCTGCAGAAGCCGAGAGGAACATATTTATTCGAACATGTGCCCTGTCAGAGCTGCTGCACCTTCTAACGAACAGCCTCCTGCTTCTTTTTCTTTTTCTTTTTTTCAACTTTAATGGCCTGAGTAAATTGGAGCCAGTGTATCTTTTACTGCCGCGGCTGGAGCGGCTGACACTGAGGAAGGATGTGATTGCATGTCATTGGTACGCATGAGGAAAAGCAGCTGAATGGCCCCCTCGTGTCGGAGGGGGAAGTTGAGCGGCTTCCTTAAAAGGAGTCTAAATTTGCTCGGTGAGTCATTGTGGAGTGCTGAAATGACAATGCACGTTTTGCTGCCGCGCTGCAGGATGAGTTCAGCGGTGTTGAATGGATCGTGAGGCCGATGTGGCCGCTTCGTGTTGTGATGTTCGCAGGAAGGCAGAGTTGAGGAAAGTAACTCCAGGAGACTCGCATCCAAAAGGGGTTTTTTTTTTTGTAGCCATTTGTCTTTGGATTCTTTCTTGATTTATCATTTTAATTCTGAAACATCAACAGGGAAAAGTCGTGGAAAAAAAACAAAACAACTCCCTTCAGGCCTTCCCTGATCTCGTCCTGCCATCCACCATCACATGATACAAACAAGCAGCAAATATCTGGCTTTTTTTTCTTCTTCTTCTTCTTCTTCTTCTTCATTTTCTTTCCCTTTACTAATCGTTGGAGCTCGAGCTTGAGTGTTAAACGTGCAGAGATAGCTGGAATTTCCTGGTTAGAGTTTTCTGCTGTAAGCATTTAACAAATATTACACCACCAAAAGCATATTGGGGATGTGCTCATGCATGATTTAAGAGGATTTCCCACGCAGAAGCATTTTGCTGGTGTGGGTGAGCCTCCTCTCTTCGGGGGGGCCTGCTGCTGTAATTCATGTCTTCTGACTGTATTTTGTCGTTTCCTTGCTTTGGACCAGACATGCTTGGAGTTGGAGCGCTACCTGCAGAGCGAGCCTTACGTCTCCACATCCGACCTCAAGTTCGACGGCCAGGAGGACCTCTGGAGCAAGCTGATCTTGGCCTGCGGGGATAAGGCCAAGGCCGAGTCCGACCCAAAGCTCCCGGCGGCCCACGAGGAGGACAATCAGGACAGCCAAATCTTGGACACCAACAGTGTGAATTCAGACGCCAGCAGCGAGGCCTCGGACAGTTCTGAGGAGCTCTCGCCCACGCACAGCTTTACCTCCAACCCCCTGGGCTCTGTCTTGGTTGGCTCTGGACCTTTTAGCCCCTCCGTCATTAGCACTCCACCGTCCTCTCCGGAGGCCAACTCCGAGGCCGGCGGCGTGATGAACGGCTGGGTGGCCACGCACGCCGAGTTGCACTTGCCGGTCAAAATCAGGAGCGGCGGGGTGGCAAAGGGTTCGGAAAAGACGGGACTCACGTGCGGGGACGCGTCTCCGGATGGCAGGAGGCGAGTACACAGGTGTCACTTCAACGGGTGTCGCAAGGTTTACACGAAGAGCTCCCACCTAAAAGCACACCAGCGCACTCATACAGGTGAGCTTTTACCATGGCAACATGTGATGTATGTAAACAGAGAAGTCAAAGAGAAGAGAGGGGGAGGGGGGAGGGTGGGGAGGCAATCCATTTGTAGGGTTAAAAAAAAAAAAAAAATCGCAGTTTTTTTTTTTTTTTTTTTATTGAGTGAATGCCGGAAGTGCTGTTAATTCAGTCCTCCACCTTAATGGCATCGTCCACCCATTGTGTAATGTAATTAAAGGTCCACATCGCATGATGTCCTCAGCTGGAGCGCCGCGAGTATTAGCTCTGCATGGCTGGATACCTAAACTGTGACCTAATCTATCTGGAATGTGACTGACTGAGGAAGAGAGAAGGAGCGGGGGCGGGGGGGGCGGGGTGGTGGTGAAGGGGGGGGGGGGGTGAGGTTTTTTTTTTTTTTTTTTTTTTTTTTTTTTGTTGCACATGGTAGATAAAAGGACTTCAAAACAGATTGAGTTTCACCATGGGAAAGGGGCGAATGGGCGGGGAGCCAGGGGCCGCTGAGCCGGGAGGGCTCTGAATGGTCATTTGAGTGTTTCTTTTTTTGATTAGCAGCGTGAAATTGCACGTGTGGCTTTTTTTGTTTCTTTTTGTTTTTTTCATTTCATACGTCCCACACATTCAGCTGCGTAGCAACGCAGTTCGCATTCCCAGCATGTTTCAGGTTGCATAAAAACAAGAGTTAGCGACACAACGGGTTCAGTGGAATCTGGGTCTCGAAGCGGCCTTTCAGCACCTATGCTGTCATCCCGCCCGGGCCCCCGCACCCCGGGCTGATTGATTTGAATTTATTTAAATAACAACAGGGCCGAGCCAATCGGTCATCGCCTCGGCAGAAAGGAAAAAAAAAAACAACCATGCATTTCTATTAGCGTTTGTTGTCCTCGTTTGAGCTCATCGTCTCCCTCGTTCGCCCCGCAGGTGAGAAACCGTACAGGTGTTCATGGGAAGGCTGCGAGTGGCGTTTTGCACGAAGCGACGAGCTGACCAGACACTTCAGGAAGCACACCGGGGCAAAGCCATTTAAATGCAGTCACTGTGACAGGTAAGCCGGGCCATTTATCTCCCAATAACGTCAGCAGGCCGCAGATAAAGCTGCGTTTCTGTTGCCGTGATCGACTGAAGGTCTTTTAAAGGTCGGCAGCACTGATGCATATTCTATTTTTTGTTTGCAAGAAATGTGCACTTTGACAGATATATAGACGAGGCCGATCTCAGTGCTGATGTATGTGTACATCTTGTTTGTTGGCCGATAAGTCACAAGACACAACTGTCAAACTTGGAGGTCACTAGGTTTGTCCACTAAAGAGCAGTCTCTAGCAGAGCATGACTGATGGCACAGATATGTCAGTATCAGCATAATGTTGTCCACAATGAAAACCTTTTATTTATTTATTTTTAAGAACATAATGCCAAAAAGATACTTGTGGTCATTTAGAAAATGTTGTTTTTGTGTGTTTTTTTTTTTAAATTATTTATAGTTAATTATAATTGTCACTGTCCCACTGAAGTCCACCGTTTCAGTGCACTGATGTCATTTTAAACAAAGTTTATGAATAAACTGTAAATTATTCTATTATTTCATTTGATAACCACATTTTAGCCAATATATATCAATATTGGACTTTTTTTTTTTACTTTGTATTATCGATATTGGCCTCAAAAGTCCAACATCATATATCAGATTCCTATGTAAAAAAGACATACTCGGCTAATCATCGGCTGATTTATCTTCTTTAGATTGTTGAAAACCTCCGAATATCAACATCAGTATCGGCCTCAAAAATCCGGTATCTGTCGGGTTTATACCAAAAATGATCCAGAGGGAGTTTTTTTTTTTTACTTAACTGACCTCTTCTCTGTAGGAATTTGTTGGTTTAGTTGTTATGATCTTCAGACCATAAAAAAAAAACAAAAAAACCTATATTTATTCATGTCCTAAATCATGTCTCATCCAGCAGCTTCGTTTTCATAGTTACTGACTTCCTCTCCCACCCTCCCTCTGTCCCCAGATGTTTCTCCAGGTCTGACCATCTGGCTCTTCACATGAAGAGGCACATCTAGAGCAGGACAAGCACCAACCAAGCAACGCAGCGAAGGGGAAACGTTTCCTTTTTCTTTTTTTTTTTCTTTCTTTTTTTTTTCTTTTTTTTTTTTGAAAGAGGAAAAAAAAAAAAAAAAAAAAAAATCAACAACAAACAAACGCCGTCTCCCGACCAGTCTCTTGGTTGAACTGTCCCAGAGCAGAGTGGCGGGAGTGTGTTCCAGCCAAAGCATGCCGTTTTGCACCATACTGAAACCCAGTGCCTCCGGGACCTCTCTTTGGAGAAAGGCGCTCTGAAGGTTGTCTGTTGCATCAAGAGGACAAAATCATGGATGGGGAAGAACGTTTTTTTTTTGTTGTTGTTTTTGATTGAGAAGGACTTACAACACACAAACAAAAAACAAAAAAAGCAAAAAAAAAAAAAAAAAAAGAAGAGCCGAACGTAAAGAGTGAATGATTTGTATGTATGGTGCATGATGTTTTGGGGACATCTCCCAGACAGCAGATACACTGGTACTTTACAAAACTGTCTGAGGTAAGCATGAGTGCACTGTGAATGTCTGTGATTGGCTGACTGGCCCCATGGAAAGAGAAGAAGAAGAGGAGGAGGAGGAGGATGATTCTGGGGCGGAGACGTGGCTTGGTGGATGGCGCGGGGCCGGTACCAATGTTGCTGTGGACTGAATGGGTTTCTGGGGGAGACATTCCACTTGTTTCCCCGGTGGCAGTGCCAGGAAGTTTCCTGCCTGTCTGTCTGGACAGACTCCGGAGGGAGGGGGGGAGGAGGGCTGCTTCTCTGAGGCGGTTGAGGCCTTGGGTTCGACCAGAGAGACGGGTGTTGACGTGTCACCTTCTGGCATGTGACCCAGGCACCCACCTCCCTCGGGTCACTGAATGACAGGAGCTTTTTTTTTTGGTGTTTTTGGTGCAGCTACTAAATGTGCAATGTGTTATGTAGCCTGGTTTATTATTTTTTTACAAGCTACAAAGCTCATTTGTAGTCCAATTGTATAAGCTGTGTGCTTAGAGGTATAACACAACTATACTATAACTTCCGTATCATAGACAGGTGTTGCATGGTTCTAGGGTTTGTTCACTTCCTGTTTCCACTGTAATCAGGACTGCAAATAGTTTCAATAAAAGTGCAGCTAAAATGCGAACGGTTAAATGTTACAATATTGTACATAAAGCCTTGATGATTTCCTCTTTTATTTTGACATCCGCATCCATTTCCTTCATTCTGTTTTTTTTTCACCTGGCTGGAGATTTCACCACTTGCTTATTAATTTTCTCATTCATTCTATGCCTTGAGGACTAATTACTCTTTGAGTTGTTGGTTGTTTTTTTTGTTTTGTTTTTTTACTTTCTTTCTATCTAATAATGCACTGTTGACCTTAATGGTGCCTTATGCAAGTGACTCAGCCCCGTGGTGGTAGCGGTGCTTTGCTCCCCCTCGGGATGTCACATTTGTTGTCTGGGTGATTTGACAAGCTCGATCAAGGCTCAATTACAAACAAGGTCGCACCTCCTTTTGTGTTTAATGACAAGTTCAATTTGCAGCGGTTAATCGTGTTGGTAAAATGTAAATGTTCACAAAAGTACCTTTTTCTCAGTCGATTGCCTTTTTTTCTTTGTTGGTGTTGTTTTTGAGTCCGAGCATCCGTTTAGTTGATGTAGATCACATTAAATTAAGTCCGAACATGTATATAAGACGAAGGCTGTATGTTTAGAGCACTTAAATACATTTATTAAAGACGTTAACTACTGTGTAGTATGTACTCGAGTCCATCTCACACAGCGCAAAGGTACAACAGGACCAGACTAGACTTTAGAGTGCTGCGCCTTCTCCTCCACCACCCCCCCCTCCCCCCCACTGTCCCTCCATCCCTCCGAGTGGGACCGAAGAAAAAGCTAAAGATTTATTGTAATTAACAGGCTGCAGTCGGACAGGCCTCGCCTTGTACCGCCTCTCTGTAATGAATTGCTAAAGGCTTTGTTGGCATGGAATCTGTCACAGACTGCTGACTGTGTAGGTTGGTTATTGACCTGTCTGGGGAGCGTTGTTTTAGCCAAGCTGCAACAGTATTACAAGAGCCACCGGCGCAAGTGAGCGAGGGGGGGGGGCTCTCGGGAGGAGATGCAGATCGAGCATTGGAAATTAGGCCCCAAATAAATAAATAAAAACAGCTCATGAAAGTATCTCCCTTTTATTGGAGGTGGAGACCTAAAATCATGCTCGAGATTCTACCGATCAGGACAAAGTGATCCGTGCCACCGACTCCGAATCGGCGACCTCGACGCAGGAATTCGATGTTGCAGCAAGCTGCACCGTGGCATGCTCCGACATATGGATTTCAGCTCAGCGGGCGCAGGAGACGGGATGAGTACAAACTTGAAAGTGCTTGCTGCGATGGATTTTGGGAGTGCTGGCGAGGCCTTTTGTGGGCACCGAGCGGGAACATCCATTCTGTTGCAAACAGCAGCCAATACCGTTCAAGTGATAATTGAGCCTTGATTTAGCTCTGATGTTCCTCCTTTTTTTTTTTTTTTTTTGCTCGCATCTTTTTTCCATTTTTCCATCATATCTTTCATCCCACTACCCAAACTGTTCAGTCACACACACACACACACACACACACACACATACACACACACAGCTCTTTGTTCTCAACTGAATCTTTGTATAAAAAGAAAAAAAAAACAACTTTTGTAAAATTGTTATGTTTATGCTTTATGAAATTTTTATTTGAAATTGTTTTGCAAAATTGTTATATTTCTGTATGAATGTATTTTTTATTGGAATAATAAGAAATTCTTATCTGACTTTGGCTTGCTTCCTTTGTCTCATTTGTTGATTCTACTCGGTTATGCTTCATTATGGTGAAAGCTTTTTTGTTGTTGTTTTGCCTGTGTGGGAGGTTCGCAGGGAGAGTTTTTTTTTAGCTTCCCCCTCCAGTTATATGGACCAAATTAGATGATGGCCAGGGTGTGAGCGCCGCACAGTTGGTGTCTGTGACTTTAAATATGTTTAGTAAACACTTGTTGAACCTTCCAGAAGCCCCGAGCGGCCTCTCCTCTTCCTGACTTGTAAATACCAGAATGAAAATACTTTTCTCTCTCTACAATGAGCAAATTACATCTTTGGAGAAACTGGTTTCTAAACGCAGAACCCTGACATGCCCCCCCGTCTCCCTCCCCCTCACCACCACCACCACCAACCCAACCTACCCCGAGTGGCAAACACTCAGATTTAGCTTCTTTTATCCCCCCTCAAACGCCCCCAAGTAAGTTTCAGTAAAATCCCGCTGCAGTGGTTTCAATTCTAAAAGCGACTGACTGCTCGCTCCTTAGAGCTAGCTAGCTCTCATCAAAGCAGTATAAATAATTTATCTCCATCTCTTACAGCCCATGGCATTTAATTAGAGAGCCGCTTTTATACATTTGTTAGATAATTACTCTACTTGACACAGATAATGATACAAAACAGCAGTGGATAAACCAAAGAGCCGAATTTAAGTTACAAACTAACACGATAAGATAAAAAATAAATAAAAATGCATCTTCTTCTCTGCTCCCCCGCTTATGTCGATGACCTCGAATGGGCAGGCAACTTATTAGCATCTCTGATTTCCAGTAAAAGCCCCGTGGTTTTCCAAAACGAAGCTTCGCCTGCAGTCGTTAATTAAGCTCACTCTGGAGAACCTCCCAGGTTTGGAGTGCTGTAGAGTGTTGTTTTTGCCTCAAATGCTGCGACTCCTTGATCTCTCAAAACTGCTGCCCCGCTTCATTTGTCAACTTCACATCTACCTACCCGTGCAAAAGGCACAGCTAAAGAGCTACAGAAAAAAAAAAGCTTCTCACTTTGACCTGCTCTCAGAGAAAATCCTGGAGTCTCATCTTCTTGTTTTTGAACCTCTCCGGTTGGAGTCAGCCACATGTTGCATTGACTTTCCATGCAGCTGACCCGCATCCTCGGGACACAAGCGGAACATCTTCTCGTGGAGGGGACCGTCTGGATAAAGTTTCTCGTAAACGCAGCGCTAAGATCGCATATTTCCTTTGATGTGTCCAGACTGCACATCCTCCGCATGCTTTCCCACATTGATATTGTAACAGAGGCTGAAAGCCGAAGGATTACTAGAAACCATCCGTCATTTTCAGATGTCACACATTAATGTCTGAAGGGAGTGCAGATCTGCACCCGTGTTTCTGGACAATGTGCTTTGTAGTGATGACTAAGCAGCAGTCAGTAGCAACCAAATACTCAAGCACAGGCCTGACTTTGATTTTATAGCACTGTTTACGCCACTGAATTTATTTAGCAGCTACTAGTCATTAAAGACAAAAGTCACAGAGGACATTTTTCTGCAGAGCGACCACTTTCACTTTTGATGAGTGGGTTGGGCTGAACTTTGTTTCAAAGCTCTGCCCTCTCCGGGGTTATTACAGCTTTCTTTGAACCCTCCCAGTGAAAAACATCCTCCCCACAGCATGTCAAAATAACATGAGGGTTAAATTTGTTTAATCATGAACCCCGATTTACTTTAAACCTTCAAATCTAATTTCTAATGTCCACCACTGGTGTAGACATTAATAAAACTCGGATAGAGAGGTAGAACTTCTGCAAGTGAACCTGTATGAACCGTGGAGCAAGTAAAAGTATGAAATGTACCGCAGAGGAAGACTGAAATAAAACACATTCATTTCGTGTGGAAATATGACACTGCATGCTCTCCCAGAAATCCTGCCCACACTTCTGCTGAAAGAAGAACTGCAGTGTCCTGCGAAATACAACTTTTGACAACCTTTTTTTCATGACCACTAAAACTATATGAAATGTAACCATTGAAAACAAGAACTTTGATGGGGAAGATTGCTTTTTTATCAACAAATACAAAAATTAAAGATGGACAAATGACTTTTTTGCTACTTTTTTTTGCTTTGTAAGTGCGTGATGGCTGCCTCTCGTATCCTGCGTCTGTTTGTTAGGAGTGTTGGTTGTGCACCTCCTTAGAAATTAACGCAATGTGTCTGCAAGATGCAATTGATCATGATATTGGTGTATATTATTGGTGGTGTAGAGGCAGTATGGAGATGTGCCCGGTCCAGCGAACTGCAAAACTTAACGAAAGCATGTCCGAGGCCGTTACGTTCGAGCAAGGTGGAAAATGATAAAAAAAAAAAAAAAAAAAAAAAAAAGCGGAGTGGGGAAGGTGTGTTTTGTTCCCCTGTGATCTGACAATCAGCAAAGCATTGATTGATTGAAGCATTGATTGTTGCCATGGTTATTGTTTACATCAGGCAAATCATGATGTTCTAATGATATGTAATGTTTCTCTGGCGCGCCCCGTGGGTGGAGTGTGTAGGCTAGCATGAGCAGTAGCGTTCACTATGCAAACAGTTGACAACGTGAAAGTGTAGTTCAAAAGCAAGTATGTCTCTATACTTCATCAACAACCTGCATGCATCTCCACAATCACACTGTAGCCACAAACTGGGGTTTACTGTAGCCTCTAATCTTCAGATTAATAGAATGGTGTCCTCCACCGCCCCAAATATCTCTCGTCCAGGAGGTCATTTTGATGCCCGACCTGTTGCACTGCCATTAATGCAAAACATATCGCATTCAGTAATCAGTGTTATGTTATCATGTTAGCTGAGGTCACCAGCTTTACAATCCACTGAACAACAAAACAGCGAGGACAAAGTACGAAAACATGCTTCCAACCTCAAACTAAACTCAGACTCGGAGCAAAACTCCAAAGTCAGAGTTATGAAATGATAACTGGATTTGCTGTCTGACAACAAGTAAACACCTTCTCCAACAACCTTGAAATATACGAGAACAACACCTGAAACCTGTGTGGTAACTGTACACAACAAAGATGGTGACAGCTGGAGCCCAAACATGCTAAAATGACAATAAGACCAGACTAAAATGTCTGACAAATCCAAAATTTGATTGAAATTAATTCACATTTTGGGGTTGTTCTGATACCCGAGTGATTAGGGCGCATACATGCAGATACCGAGCTGGACATTCCTTTACTGCAGGTCATTCCCTTGCTCAATTTACCCATATTTCCCGTCTATCTCCACTGTCACTATCAAATTAAGAGCATAACATAAAATATATATATATATTTTACATAATAAGTTCATATATTTTAATTAAGAATTAAAAAAAAGCAGGTCCCAAAACCAACATTAGTACCCTTCGGCTAACATGTCGGCTACAAAGGGGGGGGGGGGGGGGGGTGGAGGTCGATGGGTCATTTTAGTTGCATTACAGATTCTTCTGTTTTTATGCTAAAAAATATAATCATCTGAAATATTCATGCATTGGGATTGACAAAATGCCCAACACAATTTGGCAGTTAAAAATATGCAAATATAAACATGCTGCCAACACATTAATGCATTCAAAATGATAATTAATCAAATTCAAAATCATATACTTGCTTTATAATAGTATCTAAATTCTGAATTACTGCTTTTATTTAAGTACAAGCTGCGAGTGCTTCTTCTATCACGGATGGAATACGCAGCATTTAATATTGATATCACTGAGATGATAGGGGCCACCAGAGAGCCCTCTTATTTTGTCGGACAACTGATCTTTACACGAGCTCAGAAGTATTTACAGTATGTACAGTGGGTTTTAAAAGGCTCGTCTCGGTTCATGTGCTTTACTGAGCCAGTAACACGGAAGAATTGAGTTGAGTGTTCGTCACTGGTTTCAAAGCTTTCGTAGGTCCGTGTCAGTTGTATCAGTGAATCTCAATGAATGTGACTATCTCTCACTACGTAATTGCAACGGGATTACTATTTTATCATTCCCTTTCAAGCGGAAGGCCTTCCAATTGTGGATAGTAAAATAAATCATTATCCAAAATTGCTGTGAAATAACAGACGTGCTGCAGGAGTGAGAGATTGCCTCACACACACACACACACACACACACACACACACACACACACACACACACACACACACACACACACACACACACATAAGAAAATGGAGTGTGATGGAGGCACACAGTGAGTTAAATGAGGGGAAATAATAAGGAAAGAGGAGGTTATCAGGCTCTGAGCCTGCTTCATTCAGCCAGCCAGACTGCAAGTCATCACATATGCAGACTTTACTCCAGAGTCAGGGCTTTCTCTCCCCCTCCCTCGCTCGCCCTCTCTTCCTGTTAATGGAGTCTATTAGGACTTGGCTTGTAGGGGAAATAGGACTGAAATCAGAGGTCAGCGACCTTCCTTTATGTTTCTGGCTCGGGAGAACGACGTTTGCAGTCGCCACCACTGTGCCATAATCACCATCATCATCATCCCCATCATCATCATCATTGACGGTATCTGCCTCACTTACGTTGTCATTGCCATTTCAATCCTCACTGCCTCTGCCGTCATCAGACCCGCGAGTATGTCTGTGCTGCTGTTACCCTGCCAGCCTAATATTAATCGCCCGTCTTGGATCCCCCCCCTTAAATAATGCATATTTCCTTAAACGAACCCCCATCGTAAATTAGATTGTACACCTAATTACCATGTTGCAATTAGCAGAAGAAATGAGAGCGGATCTGAGAACATTGCCCACAACAAAGTGTGCCAGATTAGATGTCATTTTTTTTCTCTGCTGTCTTTTCTTTTTTTTTTTGGATTCGAGAAGTATGAAACTCTTTTTTTGCCTTTCAACAGAGATTCATTTCCGTCTGAAACTCTCCGTTCTTTTTAAAATTGAGATGAAATCCTCAGAGAGCGCCCAACTCGCCATAAATGAAAGAAGCAACAGCTTTGCAAGAAATGTGAGGGTGACACGCTGTAGCAGCCAGCGGGGGGTGACCAGAAAACCTCTGCCAGCTGATGTAACCGAGTGCGACCTTGTGGCTGAACTCAGTGACCGAGTGAACGTGTCTGAATCTTATGCAAAGTAGCAGTGGTGACTTCATAAGTACATGTTCTCAGTGGAAGGATTCAACGCAGTATCATGGCATGAAAGCATGAAACCTACACTTGCATACAAATGTCATGTGACGTGGCATCGTGTGACCAAGGTACCGCAACAGAGCGCAATAGAGGACATTTTTTTTTGCAGTGGGGGTGACTTGGTGGCATTAGTCACAGACTAATTGAAGGATTATAGTTTTACTGCTAAAAATATTTTTTTAAAGCAGATCTGCTCCAGACGCTCATTGAATTTTTACTGATTATCGTCGGCATAATTTTATCGTTCGCCCCCTATTAATCCCTCTGTTTGTGGTTATGTGGTTGATTACAATTTTCAGCCAAATCTTCTGGAACAAGTTATAGTGTAAAACATAGAATATAAAGAGTACAAAATGTATATTTGGCATGCAGGCTTGACCCCATCACTCCCCTCAAGCTCACCCAGCTCAGCACAGCAGGAAGTGGGGAGTGACTATAATAACCTTCCATCTACTTGGAGGTAAACTCCGAGCGTGCAGGTGCAAGTGACACTGTTGAAATGTTATATGAACAGCAGCTCATATTCCCACAAAGCCGATGACAAACAGTGCATATGGGGCCCTTTGGGACCCCTGAGTATGACAGATCCACTGAGATATATCTTTAATGGGTGAATAGAGGGTAACGTGTTCATCCATTGACACGGTTTGTAAAAACCATGTATTTACAAATTGTTCACTTTTGTGAGTTTAAAAAAAACAACCTAGTTTATAGTTGTTGTTTTTTTTTTTTTTTTTATAAATATATATATATATATATAGTGTTGTAGGTTTTAAAACTGATTCAATGAGTTTAATGAACTTAAAGTATTTTCTAAAATATTCAAAATTGTCAAATGTAGAGAAAGGGGGTTTTCATTGAACAATGATCATTTGTTAAAATCTGTATCTTAGTCTGTTCATTCATTCTGGTTGGTTGTTTCCTGGCCCTGTGATAGGCTGGCGACCTGTCCAGGGTGTATCCCGCCTTCCCCCCAAAGATAACTGGGATAGGCTCCAGCCAACCCCATGACCCTGTTCAGGATAAAGCGGTTATAGATAATGGATGGATGGATGGTTGTTTCCTTGTCTATGATCTAACTGTGCTGTCAGTCCAGACCCGGCCGCTCCCACCTGCCAGCCTTTTCCACCCAGCTGCTCTCTATTTCCACTCACCTGTTCCTCATTGCCTCATTATCCCTCTGGTATATATACTGGTCTAGCTCCACTTAGTCTCTGTCAGATTGTCTGTTTCCTGTGTGCTGTAGCTTTCCAATGCCCCTGTCTGTACCATTTCATTCTGATTTTGTGTTTTGATGCTACTTGAGCCAGACCCTGTTGGGTTCTTTTATGCCTTTTTTGGAGAGCTGTGACGAGAGCATGTTTTCCACAAGGTGTAGTCCTTACCTATATGTTAATTGGAAAACTGTAGTTAAACGCCAATTTCCTTTTTGCTCATCAAAAACACCTCCCACGCAGGTCAAATTTGAGCAATCTCTTTCTGATGGTAGACGCAAGAGTTACCTGCACATCCTGTGATAAATTGTTTTGGTTTTTTTTAGATTTCTTTTTGCATCAAATCGTCCACTTCAGCTGAATTTTCTGGAGAAGCCTGTAGACAAACTGGCATTTGTTTAAAATCTACATCACTACAAATAGATTTTCCTGACAGTGGAATGATGAGTTTCAAATCATTTGGAGATTTTTTTTTTCTAAGCATCCACAGCCTTTTTTCTGAAGGTCTTACAGAGCGCTTTAGATCTTGGCATGGTGACACCACACACTTTAGAAGCAAAGACAACAGCTGACTGCTGATATCAGAGGTTTAAATAAGATAAGTTGCAGCCACTGCTCCCGAAGGAGGTTCTGATTGTTGGCACTTCATACGAAACCCTGATTATAAGCTATGAAAGTTTGATGAAGGCTGATAGGGGTGTAATTACTTTTTTCCACGTCACCAATCTGTTTCTTTCATTCATTCAAATTATAAAAATGACCACAAAATGTCAGTTTGATGTGTCATTTGTTGTGAGTATAACCCTAACTAATTAACCCTTAATCAATTGGAACTCTTTCGAAGTGTTTGTTTATTCAAATATGTTAACAAAAGTCAACAATTTCCATGGCGATGTACATACTTTTTCACATGACTGTATTAAATCCTGTTTTACTGTATTCTAGTAGACTGTGCAGTAGCTCTGTCCAAAAACAAACCAAAACATATTGTTCACTGGTACTTTCACAAGTTTACTGCACACCCAGTCTGTCCAGGTACATCTGCTCCCGAGGAAATAGCCATATGCTCGTTTTACCACAATAGCTTAAGCCTTGTTGGCATTTACACGTTACCAGTTCAGCTGACAGCCATATGAATGGAAGCACTCACTTAAAAACAGTGTTACAAAGCTTAGGTTGCTGTCACCTGTGCAGGTGTTGAGTGACTCAGAACCCCTCGTAGCTCCCTGCTGAGACTCTTCAGTGCAACAACCCCGTATCAGTGACTTGACCTGACTTGACTCTTCTGCTGCAGATACCCGCTCGTGTGCGTTACTTGTTGCCTTCAGCACTTCAAGCCAAAATGCAGAAGAAGACTGAAGAGACCACTCGGGGGCTTTCGGGTTCACCAGATTCATTCATGTAGCAGAACCGCAATCTGTCAGCCTGTTAGCCTGTGGAGACGTTTTCCTGCTGCCTGTGGACTTTGGCGGGAGTCGCTGCTGCAGTTTGGTTCTCAGGCAACTGTTCATGTCAGTAGCTGTTTTGCATTTTGGTTGAAATACTTTTCTCCTAATTCCTGCTACTGTCACGATTCAACACGCAGATTGTTGTATATTTACTGTAAAAATAACACAATTGAATAAGTTATCAGCTTTATGTAGCCGATAGTTTAAATATATTATTGTGCCCTGTCTGACTTGAAAAGATGCTCAACACGTAATACTTGAAATATTCAAAGTACTCATAACACACCAAGAAAAAACAACACTTGAACCTCCCAGCACGGCTACACAGCGCTGGGCTGTTTTCCAAATGATTTAAATTCAGTAAGATCACAGCATCATAACATAATTCTCCTGACAGTTGATAAACTATAATATTAAATTATCACCCAGGTTTAATGGAGACCTTAGAATTAGATTATATGGCTCAGTTTAAATTCATTAATGAAAAAAAGGAAACTTGTGAGGCATTCAGCTGATAAATAAGCATTAACATCAGTGGCTGTGCAGTGTGTGCGTCTGGTTGCCGGCACACGTGAGAGTACCGTAACAGAGAGACACAGAGACTGAGTGACGGGAGTCTCTGGGTTCAACACTCAGTCCTCAGAAGATGCATCTCCGGCACACGAGGTAAATGAGTCCATTTGAATACAAATCCGGGTCGAACCGGGTCACAATCATAATTGTGTCTGTAATTAGATTCAGTCTCTGAGTATCTGGCTTGTGTCAGTCCAGCAGACAGCAGCAGTGTACTCAGAGGGGATGGACCAGAATACACTGTTAGCCTCTGGAGCCGGGGGTCAAGCGGTCAAGAAGAGGTGAGGACCAGCGAGTGCGCGTTCCCACATAATGGTCCCTGGTGTAATGGTGTTTTTGTCCGTGCCCTTTCCCACTCTCATTAAGGCATTCTTGGTGGGTTACATTGCTTTCAGAACTATAGACATAATGCTTTGTCGGTTTATGTACACTAATGATCCCAGTTGTTATGGTGCTATCGGCATTGGCTGTCATTTCTAAACAACTTGTTGCTACGTAGCTTCATGACAGCGTCGGCACGTTGACAAAAATAACTGCATTGTCACTTCTTGCTTGATAATCTCCATTTTCAGCCCACCGCTTAGGCTACAAAGCGTTTTGCGTTAAAACGATGCGGCCAGACCAACATCTGAAGTGCAGGGATTTGTATTCACAACTAAACGAGATGTCAGCCTTTCGAAAAGCTGGTATGATTTTCAATTTCGACTGCCATTACATACGTGGTGAGCAGAGACACTTATTAGTTGAAGTCAAGGTCTGAGATGCTTTGAAAAGTCCTCTTCTCTCTTCTACAGGTTAACAGCGTGCATTTGCATTAATCACCATGACAACTGCCTCCCGACTGTGTTATGCCTGGCAGAGAAAAGAAGAAAGAAAGCAGCAGAGAGATGGCGATAGCCTCGTGAGGAGATGTATTTTAATTTCACACTGTGTGAATATTTTCACTTCAAACTTGTCCTGTAATGCGTTGCGCTTTGCTCACAACTGCAATTATCTCGTGAAAAGATGAGGTCGCATCATATCGGTTGTGGTCCTTTCGGAATCCATAGACGTCCAATTCATCTCCGTCTTTTCAAGTCAAGTCAAGTCTTGCAGTTTTTCTGTCTATTTACGTGTGGATTGTGCGAAAGGCACCACGGACATGGATATCAACACATTAGGAATCTGAGCCAAAAGCACTTTTAGTGAAAGCACATTGACGGAGCGCAATTGCCTTCTAAGTATCACATTGTAGCTTGTTTTTCTGCTGCCGGCCGAAGTACTCTCACTCAATACTGGGCCAATTAAAAAAGAAATAAAGTTAACTTTTATGCAATGGGTAAATATAGCTTCTCCTTCGCTTATGTAAACATAACACTATCAATTAAGTGAAAATACTTACTGGGTATATGTTATACAGCACATCTTTTGTATTTAATATATTTATCCTGGAGTGTGCCGATGGTCTGAGTTCGCTCTGTAGCTTAACGTTTGTACCTGTCAGAGCAGCTTTTAACCAGTCGGTTGAAACCAAACGAAACTGCTGCAACTAACTTCAGAAAAAACAGTTGACATCCACGTCGTTGCTCTTTACCAACGACACTGGAGGAAGAAAGTGAAAGCTATGAGCAATGGTTTCACACAGCGAGGCACGCACCACTCCAGAGAAATCACGTCCTGGACTAAACGCTTACAAAGAAATGTAGCTCAGCTAGATAATGTCTACAGCTGGATAATGTCTGCAGCTGTCGTATGTCCAAGACATAAGACAGAAGTAGGGCTACCTCGGAGTTTCCAGGAAGCACATTTCTCCTCTTTGGGTAGATGCTAACCCGTCCTACCAGAGTCTGAAGGACTGTGAACGCACAGAGAAGTTGATACCAACCGCACACTGCACTCTCATGACAATGAATTGTGGTTGTAATTCCTCAAACGAATTGTAACACTTACTTGTTAAAACCCGACACGGAGAACGCAGGTGCAGTCTTTAAACCATCACAAGCCGTACAAGAGCAAACTTTGTTGAATAATTGCACAGTTTCTTTTTTTATCACAAGTATGTAAATGTAGCCATGTTAAGTCAATCATCAGGTTTTATGCGTTTGATATTTACATTTCACTCCATCATCTCCCATTAAAACCTCGGGCTAAAACGAACAGGAACGCACATGCAGAATGTTAATCCTCTCGTCTCCGTCATCTCAGGAATTAATTTTGCAATTCACACCAGCATTCTTTGCACTAGACCTTAATTAATTTTTGGTCACACTAATTAATTATTAACTGAAAAAAGTGAAGAGTGTATAGGAAATACTGTGGGGTGTGACAGGGAAAGAGGAGAGATAAAGAAATTGCTTGTTGCTGCCGGTGTTGAAGGCAGCGGGTCGATGTACATGCCCAGCTGTGTGACAGTATGTAACATGGTTAAATGCTGTTGTATCTGCAAAGCCTGAACTCTCTGAACTTTAATGTGGTGTGTGAAGTGTTTACTGCCCTTTTAAATTGCTAACATCATGCTGTGGTAATGCATCTGTATTAGGGCAGAAGTTTTTTGCGTTCGGTTCCTTTCTTTTTCGGTTCCATATGCAAATGGTCTTCACAGCCACATAGAAAAAAAATAGAATCAGCGAACAGGAAGAAAGGGCATGCACTTTCTATTTTCAGCCGACATGTTATCTAACATATTTCAAAGATTAATTACTGCTCCCTGCAGAAAAAGACATCTGTCCTCCAATTATTAAAGCGATTGTTTTGTTTTGCCAGCTTATTCTTTGGGTCAAGGGGTCCTGTAGTGAAATATAAATGACTCGGGCTGTGGACGGCTCCCCTCGCATGCTGATGCGTAATGTTTCTGAGACGACACTTAGGAATGTTAAAAGGTTCCGTAACCCTGGAGCGACATTGAGGCTAATGGTAGCTGCTCTCTGGGAAGCAAGTAGCCTTTTAGTACCGCAGTCAGCTGGGAGAGAAGCCGACACAGGGAGCAAACTTCATGCAGCGGTTACGAGGAATCGTCACATCTCCTAGTTTGGTGACTGTCATGCCGTTTTTACTTGCTTGATAACAATTTGTACATAAGAGACAATAAAACCACAAAGATAATTATATGGATGGAGTTTGTTTTCTTTTTTTACCTCAAAAGGGTAAATATGCAGTTCCCGGTTTTTTCTTTTACATATGTAATATTATCAACCTCCATCTGTCTCAGGTATTTCTAAAGAGGCTGAAAATCCCAATTTGCTCACTATTTTTAGAAGTTTATTGGAAAAGATTTGCACACAAAACCGGTAACAAACGATTGGAGTACACTTGACACAAATGTTTTGTCACATGAACCTCATCTGACTGGAAATGTCTCAGTCCAACAGAACTTTTTGAATCACGCAATGATATTATTTGTGTTTGTAGAGCACAGATTTCTTTGTAGCTTTCACAAATTTATCTTGAATTATACATAGAAAATAATAATAAATGAAGACAAAATCATTGCAGTTTTATTCTAGGACTGCAAAATATTTTGGTGTTCAACACTACAAATCTTCTTGTCATAATGTTTTTATGTAAAGTGAACCCATAATAATCAATACTATTCAATAAGAGTAAGAGAATGACTGCGTAAAAAACCAATACATTCCTGAGGTTTATCGACTGTTAAAATATATGTTTTATGCTCATTGAGTTGTTAGTTGACCTTGAACAAATTAGGTTGTATTAGCTTTTTAAATCAAAAATCAAAACTTGTTGACTTAACAAAAATAATAATGTCAAGCTCACCGTGGATGTGTGTTTGTGTTGAGTACACATAACATTTTTCTTTTATTTTGACAGCTCTGAACATTTTTACACATTTGAAATTCTGTTTAATCGATAAACATGGATGTTTAAAGCCCAGTGAAATACCGGAGGTTTGGTCGGAGTATGTGAGGAAGAAGCAGCGAGGCTGACTGACTGCACCATGTCACGTGCAATACCGCAGCAGACGGGCAACAGGTTATTTTGCATTTTAATTATGAGAAGGTCAGGCCAGGGTTTGTTCGCCAGCCTTGTGCTTCATGTGATTAAACATGCACCGGACGCATAATTTATAGAGCACTGAGGACGGTTTGACCCCATCACAATTTCTACAGTCTCTCGCCAGCCTTTGTTGGTGCAATGTAAATAATGCCAGTAATGTATGGCAGAAAGATGAAGGCTCTTAGTGGAAAAAAAGAAAAAAAAGGATCAATCATACATATTCAGGCAATTTCATTCTTTAAAATCCAGCTCGTTTCAGGCTTTTTCTTTGTTGTACTTTGTGTTTTTAACCGGTGCTGTCGCCAAAGGAAACAGGAAACATCAATGGCCAAAGAGTACATTTCCCACAGTAAACCTGCGGTTGCAAGTTCTTGTGATGTTTCTAGTTTCTGTCACCCAAAAGATTTCACTGTGGTTCTCATTATTTATTCCCACTGAGCTATTTTGAGGACTGGCACACACGAAGACACGAGGTGAAAAACTACACAGTGAGCATGGATTACATTCTGCAGCTTGACAAATTCAGAAATTCTTCGTGGGTGCCAGCCAGCACCCACCAGACCCCCCAGACGACAGCGACAACAAAGGTTGCTCCTTTATTGCCAAATTATTTCCCATGGAGTACTGCTCTAATTCCCCCCCCCCACCCCCCACCCCTCCCATAAAAGCTTACAGATGCCATTCGCTTTACCTCAGAACAGTAGCCTGGCCCTGCTCCATAAGATCCAGTTCTCAGACTTTAGCCTTTTCCACCATTTGCATATACTGTAACACAGCAGGGGAGGGAGGGCTAACTTTCTCACATGGGAGGCCAAAGACTGTGACATAATTGTTTGGCACATTATTAACACTCGGTGGCTGTGAATGCAGCCTCCCATGCTTGGCTGAAGAATACACTCCAGCAGAAATTGGAGGTTTTGTCATCCGAGCTAAAAGGGAGGGGTCGCTATCAAAATAATGCGTTCCCACCCGCCCTTTAGGAAATGGTTGCCCACTCCATGTCAGCCCAGAGCGAAACAGAAAAGAGCAACAACCTGCCGTAGCCTCGGGGCTGCCCTGCTCTTTGGATCGGGGCCCAATCACGTCACTTTAGACAGCAGCACTTTCGATGGCAACAATCCCCCGTCATCACGCTGGTAATGGTGTTTTTCAATATTGCTCTCTCCAGATCCACTTTCAGACCACGAGCATAAGCATCCTTTACTGTTTTTGAACTGACACTGGAGCAGACAGACAGTGGAGGTGACGACATCCCTCCCCTCCAGCTCCTCTGCTGATATTACTCTTGGTCTTGGACAGCCTGTGGAAAATCCCCCCATGAGGAGCTGCTCAGTGGAGAGGTGATCTCCATAAACCAGGTCAGGTGTGGTGGTGATCACTCACATCCTCTTCACCATGAGGGGAAGCTATTGTTTTGTCTCTCTGCCAACCTATGGTCACTTGCTCTCGATGGGTAAAGAGGAGTTTTAGTCTGGGTACCGTGGAGGCAAAGATAATAGAGGTGGTCTTGGATTTGTACATCAGTCATTTCCAGATATTTGAACAAAAGAAGAAATCTGTTTGTTAGACAAGACACAGTAAAAGCTTAGTTTAGCTTTACATAAAGCCTGGAAACGGAGAAACCGCTAGACTGGCTCTGCCTGAAGAGAGCAGTCTTCCAATCTAAGAAGCAACTGTGGCTCTTATCTGTGTAAAATTATGTCAATTGCATAAGGCTACATAATGGTTGTACAAACATGTAATCCTAATAAAAAATTCATCTAATGTAAACTTCAATGTTAGCCCACACAACAGCATCATACTTTCATCCAAAAGTGAACTTAGAATTTGTTTCAAGTATGAATTTGAAACTCCTGTAATCTTATGTGTTCTGCTTGTTAAAAAAAACTCTAGGAATCTGCTGGAGTTGCACTTTTGGCATTTATTTTAAAAAGGGAAGCGAAGGGGTGCACACACACACACACACACACACACACACACATTGACAAACACACACACACACACACACACACACACAGAGGGGGTGGGGGGGGGGACTATCAATACTCCAAGGTATTCTGAACCTATTTATTTGTTGTTTGTTTTCATGTCATGGATGGAACATACAACAAAAACAACAGCCTAGTTTATATTTTAATTAGTTTGCCACTGTTGCATACACAAATCATAATTTTGCCAACACACCACAGTTAATGGATCCCGATAAATGAAATGTACATTTTGAAAATTGAGCAGGCACGCTTCCAGAATAAAGGCCTAGTTAATCATACGCAGACACTTATTCATTGATTCTCCGCGTCAAGTTTGACTTCTGATACCACACTTACTTCTTATTCCCCCGCCAGCTATTCATTCCTTTTATTTGCATGACAGACTTCGTGCAAAAACTGTCCTCTTTTTCCCCGACATTGTTTGCTTTTGTCGGTACATATCCTGTTGTTTTGTTTTGAGGGTGTAAAGGTCTTTGGGAGACTGAGACAGCCGTATCAACCCTGTTTAGCATAAAGCTTGTGGCTGGCCCCCGTCCGTGGCCTAATGAAAAGTAGAAGATAGGCTATGCTTGTCATGCTTGGCTAGCCCTGTGATCGGCAGACTGTGGACAGTTACTCTGCCTGCATGCCAATTAATCTCAGCCTCTGAATTTCCCACCGTCCCTGTTTTATTCACTGCTTTGTGAATAACTGCTTTCTGTTTTTTCTCTGAAACAAATAGTCATCAAAACATTACGTGTTGGATTTATGTGCATGGCTCACACTTTATCTGGAGATTTTATAGTTGAGCACAGATTGATTTTGCTGAATTCACTCTGCTTGCTTGCTTCAGACATGGACATTAGGGCGTAATGGTTTTATTTAGCTGCAGATCAAATATGGCAGCAGGAGTCCCAGTTGTGTAGGATTACAGCTTTCCACGGACTGTTAGATGCCTCTCAGGATCATATTTTCCACCTTTTGATATGGTGCATTGGTTAAAGGGCACTTTCAGCCGTATTAGCATGCCGCTCAGGCAGCCGCTGAACATTATTATTCTCTTTTATTTATGTGTCAAAGCAGTGGGAGGAACCTGGATCAGAGCTCAGGCTCAAACGCTGCTGGCTCCGTCTCAACAGACAGCCTCAGTATCTTTAAATGGCCAGTCATCACCATTGGCGGGCAGATAAAGATGGATTTCAGATGAAGAATCATCGGGTGAAAACAGACCTGAGCTTGCTGTTTCTGGCCATCATCACTCATCACCAATCATCTGCAACATGCTCGCACAGAAAAAATGACTTTCAAAAAACATCTGAAAAGTTCTAATACAGCTATTTTACAAATCAACAAAGAGCTGACAAAAAAACAGAAAAAAGAAAAGCCCATTAATCATTAATAATAAACGTGTTGGCTAAGCTCACAAGGCAAGTGAGGAATCCAGGTTACAATTTATGGGATAAATATTTCATCGCTAACATCTGTCTGTATATTCTGTGCCAGCGTGTTTTGAAGTTGTTACAAATGAACGTCAAACGGAAAGTAAGTGAACAAGCCGTCGAGGGAATGGAACAAAGACGTGGCGGCGCTGCGAGGAGAGAGAGGAAGATTCACAGGAAGAAGACGAAAAAAACTGAACAGCAAACAATTTTCCTCGGCTCGTCACACAAATTAAATATTCCGTTTGGTGGACTCTACACTATTGCTATTGCATATAGAGAAAAAAGTAATAAGAATAGAGGAGTGATCGGGGGGGTGGGGGTGTGAATGTGGGTCCTCTTGTGCTCCCCCCTTTTTTCGTCCCCTTCACTGTTGGGTCCGTGCCACGGCTTGGACAGTACTCGCATTCTTCAACAGCTTATCCCAGGACTCTCTCAATTAAGCGCTAATAGGCAACCAGACAAAGAGCTCTCAAATTAGAAAAAAAAAAAGTGTGTGTAGGGGGTGGGGGGGGGGGGGGGGTGCTTTCTTTGCTTACATCAGATTATTTTGGGCTATTTTTATTTATTTTTTTCTTTAGGACCGTGAGGGGAAATGCCCACCTAATTGCCCATACTGGTTCCTATTTCCTGTTTGTGTTTATAGCCAATTTATTTTATTTATTTTTTATTTTTTTTTATTTGATTGTACCCCCAAGGACCCAAGAACCCCCCCCCACACACACACACACACACACACACGCAACCTACAAGACAACTCTCTGCTCACTTGAACATGGTCAATAGGAGAGCAGCAACACCTAAGATGGGACATGACAGCTCTGTTTTGACAGCCACTTGCAGCCCAAAGAGAACCAGGTCATGATGTCAAACACCAACGTTTGACACAAAGTCCTATGTTTTGACAGACATTTTTTTTCTTGTTTTTGCAGACTGAGCCCTCATTGCGAGAAATACCAATAAGTTAACAATCCAAATTAGTAGCGGCTTCCTTCCTCCTGCTTAATAGCTTCCACCGCCATTGTATAATCAAGAAGAAAAGAATAACACAGGACATGAATACAAAGTGCCTATAGCAAAGCACCATACTGAGTAGAGACTAAAGCAGTTGCCACATCAGAGCACATCCATATGAAATGAGTTACTGATGGGGCTGTTTTTCAGCTTCAGAGAATATGGCACCGAATCAAAAACCCACACTTTCAAAAACTGAGGCGACTCCCCCCCCCCCCCCCCCCCCCCTCCCTCCCTCCCTACCACCACCACCTCGCTCCACCACCACAACAACCAAAAAATAAGGCTGAGGAGCCGAGCAGGCAGTGCACCCCAACGTCTGCACTAATGTGAGAATTACTTGTATTCATGCAGAAGGAATAAGGGGGGTGTCGGGGGGGGGGGGGGGGCTGCAAGTGAGAAAATAAGTGTTACATCTGATGGTTGTTCTGTGTATGTGCGTCAAGATCTTTGATAAATTAATGATGTGTTCTTTCAGCGGTTAATTTGTGGCAGTCTGGTTAAAATGGGAACGTTACAATCCCAAATAGCTTCAGTTTTTTTTTCTTTAACACGTTCTCTCTCTCGACTTTCCAAGTGCTCTCCAAATCCTCTCCAGTAAAGCCATCTGAGCAGGTAGGAGACCAGCCTAAGCTTCATGAATGTAAACAAAAACTCGATGACAGAAAATCTCTCCAACCTTCATCACTTTTCTGTCCTCTCGCCCGACAGATTTGTCTCCTTCCTTTATTTTTTTAATTTAAGGCAACACGTAAAATCGTGTTATTTTGCTTGCAATCAAATCCTTGAGACACTTCAGCTTGCTTGAAAACAAAGTTACTGAAGGTCATTTCTGAAAAGCACTGAATACCACTCCAAGTTCAGATGCAATAAAGGAGTTTTCCCCTCATCTGCATCCTCTTGAGAGAGCTTTTCTCAGCATTCTCAAGTGCCGTAGTAGCCACAAGGACAACTACAAACAGTTGAAATTTACATATAGTTAGCTACACAGGCATTTCTCAGATACAGAGCAGCAGTGGAAGAAGAAATAACCCCAACAAACAAAAGCAAATTATTGTGGACCGAGTCAAAAATTAACTCACTGTAAAGGTCATGCTGGGAAAATGTATGTAAAACTAGACGAGCGTCGGAGCTTGCGAGATGTGAGCACTCGCAACGGAAAGAAAACACATCAGAATGAATAAAAAGTTCTGCAATGACCTGCAAAAGTAACGGGAGAGAAATGATCAAGATCATGAAAAGAATATTCGTCCCTTGTGACTTTTATACAGATTTTAGATTACGCCAGTAGTGTCTGCAGCATGTCAATGTTAAGCAGCAGGATTACACAGGCTGAAATGATACTATGCCCTTAACTTGTGTCAAAAAAGCACAAATGAAATGCTAACAGTAATGTTACATTTTTTATGATAACATTACGTGTTGAGGGTCTCGTTTCTGAGCAGCATGGACAGGAGGAATTTATGCTGCTATGTTTTTTTATTGCAAACTTGTCGCTAGCTACAGCCGAGAAAGGCCTTGTGTTAAAACAGTGTTGGAAATTGTATGGAAATTATACAAACTACTTAGTTTGTATGCTAACACTTTGTAAGAGGGGCTTCTGTGCTGATAACATGAGCAGCATGTAATTCAACCATAAACGGTAGATGAAACTGGACGCAGCTTCCAGGTCTGACAGATGAGGCCGATGCAGAAGCGCCTTCAACTGCAGTTCTCTGGCTCCATTGACCCCCATTGATCTTCTCCAATGAAATACAAAGTCAATCATTTTTTTCCCACAAGTCATTATGGTGTCGTTTTCAAAAGTTACTCCTTCTTATTAGTTTTCCGTTAGTCAATCTGAAAGTAATCCCATTGTTAATTAGACAGGCTCCCAAATATAGCCCTTTTTGAGACAGAGTGATCTGTCTGATCACCAGGCATGTGCTGCAGCCAGGTGTTCCTCTATAGGGGGGCGGGGCGTAATGTCCTCCGGTTCCCAATCAGACCAAGTAAGATTCATCGCTAGCTCCTGGCCAGCTCGTCCAAATTTGGTCACTTCTGGCTCTCAAATAGCAAGATGGCAATGGGCGAAAAGCCAAACTTCAGGCTTCACAAGTTCATGACGTCACTGTTGATTGGTGCTTGAATTTAACACATTAGGCGCCACCGCCATATTCATACGGTGTTAAGAGCAATTTCATACATGCCAATGTGCGTTACTTTTTTTTGTAACTGCTAACATTTGTTTAGTTAGCAAGGGCTGACTTTGTGTGGTTTTGGAAACGTGAGTGTCGTGTAAAAACCATTAGCTACTTTCTAAATGTGCCTACAGGTTTCAAATGACTCTCTGAATGCTAAGTGTCCACTTATGAACTGGTAACTCATGGGATTGCCGCAATGAAAACAGCAGGGAGGGGGGGGTCTATAGATTTAAACTCTCCCCTTTCATGGGTCCTGCCCCATTCATGGCTCTTCAGTGCACTTGGCAACAAACACGGATGTGCGGCTCCATCCTCTCACTTCTCATTCATTACCATTTTATTATTTCTGCCTTGAAAACACATTTTAGAATCTGAATCTGTTTTGAAGTAATTCTTCCACTCCGATCTGCCAAAAAACAACCACAACATTTGTTTCCCAGACTAAACACCCCTTCGCCCCCGGTCCGCTCTGGTGGGCTGAACCAATGGAGAATGTGCCATTAAATCATGTATCGGCGTAATCCGGAATCGCTTAACACCCAAGTCGGCTTTATAGAGCAGTGAAACTGGCTTTGCTGTTTAGCCACGGTCCCCTCACCCCTTCCCATCTATCCCCCCTTATGTTTTCTTTTCTGTGTATCCTGGGAACCTGGAGAAGTAATTACATCATTGTGACTCCCTCTTTCAGGCCATCCGACTGGTTTTGTGGGAACTTCGGTGCAGGAAGGAAGGAAGGAGTTGCAGGTGTGTTTATAATTAGGACAATAGACTGAGCAAAGGAACTGTGTAAATGTTCTCTGTTCTGCTCGTGCTGCAGATAAAGAACTATTTGCTGTGATTATCTGCATGTGTTTTTCCAGAGCTGACATTTATGATATCAACTGAATATGTCTTGTTGTACTCGTGCAAGGATTTGAACAGATTAATGAATGAAAACAGCCAGTGGAGCTCAGACTGTTTGAACACAATCAAAGGCGAGAGGTCACGTGTTTGGCCTCATTAAATGACTAATATGAACCTTTTGTGCAACTGCAGCTCCCAATCAGGTTGTTTTCATTCGTAACTCCGTCTCTCCCCTCGGTGAAACGTCCATAATATGAAAGGTGAACATGCGGACCTGTCCATTAGCTTCAAATCCTAAACAGCGATTGTGGCGCCGCAGCATGTGGTACACTCAGTGGCATGTGTGCTGCTAAAAAAAACAAAAAAAAACAAAAAAAAACAGTGACACCATTTCTGTCTTTTGTTCCCTCATTCTCTCCATGTGCAATATTTGTTGTGCCGCTCCGTGTGAAGTGCCGTCCCCGTGCGACTGGCAGCCGTCTTGGCGTGAACCTGCTGCAGAAAGAATAGGCCACAGTTTTATTTATAGATGAGGCCCGCTACGACTGTCTGGTAAATATTCGGCGGAGATGCAAAGCACACCTGTCACTTTACACACGATACAGGGATGAAGGTGGAGAGGCCGTAAATAGAAAGACGCTTTGAGGTTTTTGTGATTTTTGTAAATTGAGAAGTTTTGCTGTAGCAGAGTGCAAATAATCATGGAAATTATTTTGTATTAAAAGGAGGACGTGTCTCTTGTAAATACACTGAACGCAGCGTTTTAAAAGCCGGAGATAACTCTTTGAAATTCATTGGCATTCCGAATGGATTCTGACAGGCAGTTTCACAGGCTTTATTTTCCAGTATGTACATTGAGCTGCGGCGTGCCCCACTAAACTTATTTTCAATTTGCTCAGTTTCACTCTGTTCACTTGAGGTCAGAGTAAGTCAGCCGGGAGAAACCTGGGCTGTGAATTTTCCATCTCTCCCTCTGACTCTTTTGCACTTCAAAGTCTCACCGCGCACCTTGAGATCACCGACTCTGCATCTCAGATGGAGAATAAAAGAGATACATTATGCTTTGAAGAAATTGATCCCCGAGGATGGCGAGCTAGATGTCAGCCAGTGTGGTTGTGATGCTCTTACGGTTTTGCCAGGCTGTTTTTTGTTTTTTTGTTTTTTTCATCCTTTTGAGAAAGCGATACTATTAGATCTGCCATTACAAGTCAATAATCTTCGTCCCCGGTGTTGCCGCTGCGCTGGTGCCTTTCTGGATGTCATGTCATGCAGAAGGGAAAAGGTTGTCTGCAGTCATATTCCAGGATGCAGCTGAGGTTTGACCCAATTTGTTTCCCACCTAAACATTCCTGCCTGGCAGTAAATCTGCACTCCAGCTGGTAGAATTAAATAAAACAGGTAGGTTTTTCATCACAACTGGATTTGTCTGAATCTATTCTGCGACGAAGATCTACATAACTGCTCATATCCGATAGCAGCACTGCGAAGCATACAGCAAATTCAGCAATCAATGTGAAACATGCTTACTGCTCAGTGGGGCGAATGGAGAGAAAAATCCTTACTCCTGACACAACAGTATTTCTATGAGTCTATTAGAAAATAACAGCATTTGCAAAGATGGGGGAGGAATACATTATCAGCAGTTAAGCTGAAATGACAACACACATTATACGGCGATTAGTTTACACAAGGCGGCTAATAGATCCAATCACTGCACATTAATAAACAAGACACTTCGCTTTGTATCTACCTGAAGAGCCTCATCAATCTTTCATTGAGATAGCCACAGCTGGGCCCGGCTCCACGGGTCCAATACTTTGACTGCTGGGGAAACAATGTCAATCGCTCCATCTTGTGTCGAGGGCCCCGCTCCTGGTTAGGCAGAAGTAAGAATGAAAGAGCAATCAGTAAGATTATTCTCGCTGCCCCGCTGCGCGAAATGACCATCATATATCTGCTGGAGCTGATAGGATTGTAGATCGATACCCATGAATCAATGATTACTTTGCCAGGTGCTTTCAAAACTTCCCCCCTCACAAAACCTTCACTGCATTCGCTGGCATTTTCAACTGCTGCTGGAAGGTAGAAACCTGCTTTATGAAGACTAATAAGCTTCATATTCAACACCAACAGAAGCAAATGAAAGCAAATGCCAAAGCTGTATAATTACAGCACTATTTAGCAGAGTGATATATTACCAATTTACCGGCTGTTTCTCTAATTAGGGAGCTTACTTGTTTTGTACATACGTTTCTGTCAACTACAGGCTGCCATACTGTAGCTCACGATGAGTTGTGTGTGTGTGTGTGTGTGTGTGTGTGTGTGTGTGTGTGTGTGTGTGTGTGTGTGTGTGTGTGTGTTTGGGGGTGAGGTGGGGGGTAGGGGGGGGGAATGATGATGCTGTTAAAACCTCTAGCAGCCACCAGTAGAGAGCAATAAAATAACAAAATGAAACGTCCCAATCAGACACATATTGTAATGCCTGCAGCGATATAGTGGAAACAAAAGTGCCCTGCAATGTAAATCCCAAAACTGTCGGTATATTTAAATCGATTTCAGCCAACAGACAGGAAATGGGACTTTATTGGTCCGCTTTTTTTGTCCTCCCACATTCACAAGTCCATCGACGTACTTCAGCAGAAAAGAAAGAAAAGAGCCAACTCCTGATCTGTGAGCATACAAAAGGATCAATCTGTTATTCAGACTATTAATCACCTCAAAAATGCATGTTTATCATTTGTCCGGAACACTTTCATTCTGATGGATTACATGCATTACGGCCCTGCTTCCGATCTGATTTGTATTATTCACCGTGCTGATTACAAAATTACACTGCTGATGCATTGGTTTTCTACATCCAAGATTGATGGAAGTGATGAATAAAAGGGGACAAAAAAAAAAAAGAAAACAAATGCAGATTGCTGAAGAAAAAGAAAAAAAAAAAAGGGTGGATGATTAAGCAGCTGATGGACTGAGTGACAGACAGGAGTCAGACAGGCAGGTAGACGGCGCTGAATGGTAGCGTTGAACAGAGGGGAGTGGGTTTCACAGAGTTTTTTGGCTGCTGCTCCGGTATTTTTGTGACTCGGGGGCGTATTCCCCGTGGTCTGCAGACAACCCCAGGCTGTTCTCTCAACTTCACCAAGTCTCTGTCTGTCTCTATCAGCCTGGGATCAGGGCTGCTCTGAGCTTATGTGTATGCATGTGTGTCCATGTGTGTGTGTGTGTGTGTGTGTGTGTGTGTGTGTGTGTGTGTGTGTGTGTGTGTGTGTGCCCACGCTGTCTGTTGCTTCAATAAAACCAGCCTGAGCAGACTGGGACCAGGGGGAGATTGACAGACAACACCAGCTCACAGGCACGCAATAATAATGCAGCACGAACACACCATGCAGCACACTGGCACACACACACACACACACACACACACACACACACACACACACACACACACACACACACACACACACACACACACACACACACAGAGGAGACATGCAGTGTAGCTGTGTACGCACATGCAGCTACAGATCCTCTTCGCACACACACAGACGCCCACACTCGGAGGGTGTGTGTGTGTGTGTGTGTGTGTGTGTGTGTGTGTGTGTGTGTGTGTGTGTGCGTGCGTGCGCGAGTTAGGCGGGGAATTGCGGGCCTTCCTTCCCCTGGGTGCCAGGTGCCGACAGGACATCTTCTGCTGGAGGCAGTTATCTGAGGACGAGCAGAACAAGAAGGGGGGTGGAGGGGAGGAGGGGCTTCTCACCAGAGTATTGCCTGTGTGCTGCTGCTGCAACATGCAAAAGGCAAAATCTGTGCATGTTGAAAAGTACGACGCTGTAATGTGGTAAAATAACCGCCACGGATGATGAGATGCTGCTTCTAGATCCCAGAGATAACAGGACACAAGCACTTAAACAGCTGTCAGCCATCAGGTGAATCTGAGGATGATGTGTTCTTCTACAGTTGGACTCTAATGGGAAATGGATTATAAAGAAATCACAATGTAGTACAAAGAAACACACGGTACCATGGTTGCATCCCACTCAAGATTTATCGCTCACAAAATACCTAAAGGAAACGTTTTCTTAATCTAAAAGGCAAAAAATTTCACATTTTCACATCTGCTTCCTTGTTTGGCAAAGTTTTGTCTTCAACTACACCTTCCTGGATAGACAAGAACTATCAGAGTGACAAAATCAATATTCTGCTAAACCTCCAGTCATATTCAATGATGATTCTTTTCTTTAGGTTCAATTCCACCGGTCTGAAAGTTCTCACTTTTTACAATATGTTTTCAAAGCAACTACAGCTTGGTTAATGTTAGGGAATGGAATATAAACTACAGCATGGTGAAGGTATGGTAATATACTGTATGTGATGTAATGTTGGCGAAAGACCGTGATTATAGTTAAAAAGGGGGGGGGGGGGGAGAATATGAACTCTTATCTCCTGCAGGAAAGTCTAAAGTCCTGGAAGAAACAAATGACAAACCAAACCCCAGCCAATGTCATCAAGAAGGAGGTGTCAGGGACCGAGTACCAGGAACAAGAATATGACAAACAATGGTGTCTGAAGCCGTGTGCATCATACTGACTCTATCATGTTTGGAAAAGCCTTTCATGGTTTCTCTTATGCTATTCATTCTGCTCTGACTGCTATTTCAGACTGGCCACTCCCACCTGCCCTGCTTTCTCCGCCTACTGCATCACATGATCGTCCCTGCTCACCTGGTCCCAGTCTGCTCATTAGTCCCTCAGTATATAACTATATACTACCAGGCCACCACTTACACCTTTTGTCTGTTTACTGCTTGCCTGTTGAACACCCCAAGCCTGTTTTTCTCTACTTCTTTTGTTTGCTATTGCCCGCCTGGTTCCTCTACCCTTTGACACCCTTTGAATCTAATTTTCAACCTTTAGATGTTGATCTTTTGTGTTGTGCTTTTGGATTCTCAATTCTGAATTGTGACAAAGCCTAAAAAAAGAAAGGAAAAACCCCTGTGAACCCATCCATGGGATACACAAGGAGGACTGCATGGGTGTTTTGCTTCAAACGCTGTGTGTGGTCATCGTCACCAGACAGGTGGAAATTCTCTCATAATGGGAAAAGTCTTTTTTTTCTCATGGCATATTGAGGCGTCTCAGATGCGGCACTAATTTTTGTCTACTGTGAAATACTAGACGGGATAAAACAACCAATTATGGGTTTCAAAGCTGTACCTCTCATGGGTCAGACTATTTGAACCAGTCTGAACCAGGTGTCACAATACTATTTGAGGGGAATACTGGGTTGAGTTGTGGCCACTGTTTTAAACAAATTAACAAACAAAAAATGTCAACCATGAACTGGAGACAGGATGCAAAGAAGAATATCCATCATTTTGTAATTTTGCCCTTATATCCCCAACAACATCATTTATGGGAAATGTTGGAATATACCTACCAGGAAACAGAGCAGTTAATTGCATAACTACATGTCATTCTCACAATTACAAGACGCTGCTTGTCAGGAAAATAAAGATAAAGGTTGCAGCAATGCTGTGCTGTTTCTGGTGTGGACATCGACATAAGTGAGGCAACCGCTGTGCTTGGTGTGGGGAAACCCTGCTGAACTCTGCATCAGGCGTTCTTCTGCTGTAGGACGTGTATGAGGTTCAAATTGAAGCTAAATTCAACTCCTTCAGTGCATTTTTGCTTCAGTTCATGACACGTATAGTAAATCTGTGTCTAGTGACATTTCTTCACACCTAATCATTAACAGTAACTGGTACATGTTTCCTGGAACAGTCTTTTAGAAATATCCTACAGCTACAAATGACCCAACACAGGATCTTTACCCCACATTTAATCATCTTTGACTGTTCTTTCACCAGATCACCAAAACAAAGAAAGCAAAGAAATAGTCGTCCGAAAGTCCCAGAATAGACTTTTTAGAAACTGAACTGTCTTTAAAATTTGCCAGATAGAAGAAAAAGGTGCATTTTTGCAGGCAGTTCTAATATCAGAGAAGCAAAAGTGTCATGGAGGTGTGAGCGCTGTGATTAGAGCACACGGTCCTCACACTCTGTATTCACGGGCCCATCGCAGCACTGAGGCTATTCTATCTGCAGTCGTGGCGTATGGGATTACAAAGATACACAGCCCGTACAAGATTACAAAGACGCAGAGCACAGTGGAAGCCTGTTCGCTCTCCGCAGCATCCTCCTTGTTTATGTCCAGGAGATGTGGTGGAGGAGCAGGCAGCCAGCGGGGAATCCTGCATGGTCGTGTAATCTGGGCTCTGTGCTTAGACACAGTGCATGAAGGACAGGCTTATCTCTGGAGGGCTCACTGTGACACGGCGACTGGGAGGGGAAGGGCTCCACCGCTGAATAGGTCTATTGTGGAAGCTGCATGTGTTCTTCGATGCATTTACACCTCGGTGTCGCCAAATATTAGAAAACTTGCAAAGTTGGCACGTAAAATGCATTAGCATCTTGAATAGGCGTATGTGTTTTTGCAACACTGGTGTCGTGTGGAGGTTTATGGAGGATTTGAAGTGAGAGGTGGTTCTAGACTGTATTTAAAACTTGGATGTAGGTGCTGGGTCTGAAATAAACCAATAAGGAAGTGGCTTTTTAAAGTGCAATACCAATGCAGGCCACTAAGGGCTGGCTCAATTAATACTTCCTGTAGACTCAAAAAAACAGGACAAAAAAAAGTGAAAAACATTTTTCCACAAGTTATCATGATGGAATGAGGTAAAGTCTCTCTTTCTGATCAGTGGTCGTTCTGAAAATACTTCCATGATTAATTCAATATTAGACCTCAAACAGGTATTTTTGTGGTTGTGTCTTTTTTGATTGACATGCATGGGGGGCAGTCAGGTTTCTGGTCAACGTAGTGTTCTGTTTCAGTCCGATCCACCCCTCTTTCCTCCCCAGCTCCTCCGAATAGGTTAATTTCTTTACTGGCGCTAACTTTTAGAGCTCTGCATGGTGTAACACTTCAGTACATAGCTGATCTCCTTCCTTATACGCCAAATCGGGCTCTAAGGTCCGCTGATCCAAAATGACTTGCTGTCCCTTGAACCCGCTTTAAAAACCCCAGGTGACCGAGCTTTTCAAACTGTCTCTCCCCGTCATTGTGATCTCTGCACTCCTGCAACATTTCTAAAAGACAGTTGAAAATATTTATATATGCACAAGCTTTTTGTTGGCCTTTCTTTGCAGCTGCTCCATTTTATATATTACCTTTTATTGCCTTATTTTGCTATCTTAGACTTGGACTTTATTAATCCCACAGCGGGGAAATTTTCTCGTCACAGCAGCATAGAAACACAAAAAGGTGCACACAATAAAAAGAAAATAAAAAAATATGTATACATAAAATAAGAGATAAAAATAATGATTTTAGAAAGAAAATAAGAGCAATGAATAAATACACACACACACACACACACACACACACACACACACGCACACACACACACACACACACACACACACACACACACCTATTAGGAGCCTTTGTACTTGTTCTAGTGTCTATGCCCTCATTTGTTTGTTGGTTGCTGTGATCTTAACTGTTCAGCATTGTGCTGTTTGTTGGCATTTGCTGCTTTATTGACGTAAAGCAATTTGTGATTTTGTATCTGTGAAAGGTGCTATATAAATAACTTGATTTACTTAATTCTGACTCCAAAGAGCCAAGAGGGTGATGGCTGAAATGTCAAACTGAACCAAAGACTGCATATAAAAGTGGATGTAGCCGAGGTCTGAAAAATTAGCTTACTGCTTACTACAGGGTGTTTTTACGACATATAGCGTGGTGATTTACACCACTGTCTATGTTCTAAACCTTGAGCACAGCGTACTTGTCTGAGCTTGTGAAAGCCTTTTGTTAAGTTTCACCTCCTCTCCCAAAGGACACCTCCTCAACCTTGGATAACCCCGCCGTCACATATTTCCTTCCCCTTCCAGTTTGTGTTACTATTTCATTTCCCCGCTTTTGTACTGTACGCACAAATCCCAGCTGTGGGGCGGATCCCCACATAACAATGAGCCGTGCCGCTATCTTGTGTTTTAACTGGCTCTGCCGGAGGAACTCTCTGGATCGCAGCCAAAACAATTCATTCACATGGAGTTCCTCACACGCCCATGTTATTTCACTCCTTTATTTTGGAAACTCAACGGAGTGGCCTCATTCATCACTGTTGGAACTGTGGCGAATATTTTCTTGTTCTTTTTAAGGAGGGGAGCTGGTGTATAATTCACAGCGCCACCTGAATATAGCGCATATAAATAATTCAACCTTAAGCTATTACAGTTGTTGTGGTTTATTTGTTGATGATGACAGTCGTGAAAATAATGGTTATTTATTTTTGGAGTCACTTTAAGTTCAGCTATGGGGTTTATGTTTACTCTCTGTAGAATCTGCATTAAGTTCAGTGAGTTCAACAGTGACTATAAACACTGCTGTCTGATACACAACCCTCCATTTTTTTAATCAAATCTCTCCATCCTGAGCGCTGAGCTTCCTCCTCTATTTCTTCTTCTGTGAGCAGAAGCATACATTTTCATTTCATAATTAGTTTGTCGTCTCATTCTCAGTCTCTACCTGCCTTCCCGTCCACCTCCAACACCCACACTTTATCAAGTCTTTCTATCATATCCAGTGCAAGCTAATATTACTCATCTGTGTATTTTTTTTTCTTTTTATGATACATGATGTCACTGATGAGCCACAGACTGTCTGGCCTTCATCTGAAGATAAACTCCGAGACGGAGCGGTGCGTGGGAGGATTTCTATCTCCACAAACACACCCATACAAAAGTCACACTGCTATCGGTTTATAAGGTGGGACAGCTCAGCCATCTGTCAATTCACCTGTATCAGACACGTCTGAAATTTTATGCCTTTTCTGATTAGATAACACATATGTGACCCATTGTAGACCCGGCTCCTCTTAGTTACTGTTGCTACGTCTAATAAACTTTACATTCTCTCACAGTTTGCAGAGATATCAGTGGCAGATTAACTTCATGTAAGACTTGTTATAGTTTAGAAATGTGTTTCTTATTTCTCGAGTGTTCACATTATCGTCTTAAATGATGACTTGTGGGAAGTCTTCAGCTGTAGCTGGCTAGTTAATTAGGAATAACTTAGTGATTTAGAAGAAAATTGCAGCTGACTGGAGAAAAGGAACCATGTAAAAAGGTCTTTTATGCATTTGACGGCTAGAGTTACCTTCATGCTGAAAATTGAGGCTGAAGTTATGCTAAAGAAAAAAATCTCAGCATCACCATTGATGATACCACATGGCTAGTTCGCTTTGTGGTATTCTAAATAAAAATGTAAGTAAAATGTTCCGACATAACCCTGCTCCGATGCACATGACATCAAATAGATTTTAACAAGCAACACAAAGGCTAGACTTTTTCTCCTTTGGTTGCATTTTAGAATAATATATTTACCTAAGAGTAGAGACTGAGTACTGAGGTTGCTGCAGTGTAAAGACCAATTCATTGTTTCACAAACTGCTGCAAAACCCAACCCAAAGACCAGCGAAAACCCAGAGGCTTCAGCAGCTTCTTCTCACAGATAGTTGATGTAAAGCTGCTTTGCTTTTAAAGTAGCTTAATGTTACTTATCTTGTTAAATAACACAGACTGTTTATAATAATGGTCGTAACCTCCCTCTGTAAAATGTATAGGTCATCTGAATTGTTTTAAAGCTCGGGTCCGGGTGGGTCTGGCCATCACCATCTTTGCTGATTACTCCTGCTAATTTAGAAATGTGGTGCAGGGGTGGACCTGAGGCAGGTCAAATGGAGCCCAGTTGCTGAAACTTGTAGAGAGTCTAACTGGCTCTGGCTGACAGTCTGTTGCTAAAACCTGCAGGCAGCTAACGAACTGCAAAGCAGCAACGCTCTTAATCATCCGTAACATTCAAGTTGAATACACTTCAAACAAGTAAAGGGAGTTATGAAAACAATCACTCACCGTGCAGCAGTCATGAACGGGGAAATGAATGATAAGAGCAGGCTGTAAACATGTTTATTCCTGCTGTAAAGTTGGGCCTGTTAACATGGTGGTCAGTGGGGATTGACTCGCTTTTAGATGCACACTCTGCATTTGAGGAGCTGCAGTTTTGGGCACTTTCACGTTGGCTTCATTTTTCAGCGCTATTTGGTAGTTAGTTAGCTGGGCACGCTAATGTTTGCTGCTTTCATTAGCACGTGTACTTTTGCTGTGGTGTTTCTGGCCTTGAAGAGGTGATAAAAGAGACATTTTGACATATCAGATGTTGCTCTGCATCTCCTACTTTCAGCCCAGGAAAGTTTGAGCAGAGATTTTCTCTGCTGTCTGGATGCAAGTGCAGTCAGAGCTGCCAGCTGTGGGTAATCAGGATATTGTAGACTGCAGTGCTTATTTAATCTATTACTATGAAGGTAGAACATGGAGGTACACACTCATTTGTATGATATGGCTTCAGGCTCAAATATCACATCTTCTGCAAACGTAGATTTCCTTGTTTTCCTTTTAATGAAATCAATTTTATATAGTAACATGACAACTGGTGTGTGACTGCAGTGGGACCTAATTGGATTTCAGAAATAGAATCAGTGTGAGATATGGATCACCCACCTCACCTTCTTTGATCTCGCAGATTCTTTCATTTTGGTGGTCAGATTTTTATTTGAAAAGGATAATCTGTTCCGGCAGAAATCATCGCATAGCGTCCTCTCAAAAGGGCAAAAGTGATCTTAAAACTTCCAATGTTGATTGGTTTTAATGAGAGTATGACCTTTCAAGGAAACCCTACAATAACCGGGAAGACTGATTTAAACAGAATCCATATCAAAGAAGCCCTGGGTTGCAACAGTGAACGCGGCTCACCGCAGGAGGATGAGGAACTCATTATTCTGTGACTCGCGCAGACGGAGAGGCTGAAGCTGAGAGAAGAGAGAGGGGGAAAGGAGGGAGAGCGGAGAAAACAAGTGTGAAAAAAGATTTTAAATGATCAAAATTCGAGTCACAAAACATTCGGGCTTATGCCGGGTCTTTTACTCAGAGCAGACAAGGCTCTGCGACTCTGCCAGCTGCCAAGCATGTTGCATCATGAAAACACACTGAAGCCTCAGAGGGAAGTGTTGAACAGTAGGAGGGAGCTGAACGGCATCAAACCGTGCACCCTGCTGCTCGGTACAGTGTGCTTGCTGGGGTTTTTTTGTGCAACACATTGTACACAGCACATATGTTGCACTGCAGGTTTATCTCAGAGATCCTGGCCGTTCAGGAGCTATACAGGTGATTATGAATGATAATGTAGCAGAATAACACGTAAATTAGCTGCTGTTGTGATCCTCGTGTGCATCAGCGCGCGCAGCTCAGCTCAAAGTAGGAATGCAAATGGCATTTGCTGCATTAATCCGAAACACTGTGATTGAATTGCAAATGCACTAAAGTAACTGTTTTTAAATTCATTTAAAGGCTTTGAATAGTAATGTTTTTTTTTCTCTCCTCTCGCACTGCGAGGTTTAACACAAAGAGTTGATTTTATCTTCTTTCAGTGCATGAACCATTGACCATAACTTTCATGTTCAACGTGAAGGACTTAAGAGAAAGCTACAAGCAGCATTTTAAAACACGATCTCAGTGGAACATCCAGCTCTACTCAATATGCTTCTGAAGCTATTCTGCACAGTACTGTGCCAACTATAATAGACACCCATGTGCATAGTATGTGGTCAAGTTACGTGCTTGCTAAGCTCCTCAGCCTGTCTAACCCCGATGATGTCATCACTTTGACTGAGAGAAGAGAAAACCTGCATTACAAACTGAGGGTGTTGAGTTTATTCATGTCATTGGAAAAGGTTTTTAAGTTAGAGGGTTACAAATACCGTTAGGGTTAGCAGCAGGGTTTTACGGCTGTAACATAAATGTTGACGGGAACACAATTTACATATGGTAAATCAGCATTTACAGTGTCTCAGACGTGACATGAACGCAGCATAAGGAAAAATGCTGTTGAGTTGCGTTGTGGGAAGTGGATCCAGGTTTTTTTTTGTAACTTGACCCATATGTGGGGCTAAAAGTCACGATATCTCAGCCTCTGTTGCTTCCATTTTTGTTTTAACCTGTCTCCTTTTGAGTCCCTCAACGTAATGAAAGTGAAATAGTAAACAGGTTTTGTGCCCCTTTAATTTTTGACTACATAATCAACTAAATAAATGCCATATAGCTAGCTTATTTAACCTACCCCTTACAGAAGAACTACATGAGTTTCACATGTGCAAAATCTCATGTGACTACGATGTGTTTTTGGAACATTTTCATGCTGTAATGTGTGAAGCCCATGTAGATTCCCATGTGAAAACTTTTCCCCATATTTCCGTCATGTTATCATACGTTGCAAGATGTTGTAAACAGCATGTCCCATGTGGAAAGCATGTTTTCTGTGAGAGTGAACAGTAAAACATACTTGACGTTTCACCATGTTAATGCTAATTGTCCTTCTCGTGCGTTTTATTGCCGTCTCACATGCTCGGCTTGCTGGAGAAACACCAGTGGAATCCATGGTTGAACATATCGTGCAGCATTTTGGCAAAGTAAACAGTTATTCCAGTGCTGGAGCTCTCAGTTTCTGGAAGATGTTGCAATATCTCTTCGTATGACGGGAGGCATCAGGGGTAATGGGAAAAGTGATTATAACATTGGATTTTATACAATAAAGTGTTCCCTCGCCATATGAATAACTGACACATGTTAAATCATCAGTGTGACTGGACTTCATTTCACCTCCAGACATCCTACTGTGAATATCACAGGGCTTGCGAGTCTCTGCCGGCGGTCTGCAGTGCGGACATTCTTCCCCGTCTTGATGATGACACGGGTCAGTCCGGTGTCTATATCTGTCCTACGCAGAACTGCGGCCCCACAGCAGCTATTTAAAGCTGTCTGTCTACGAATTACATAACAGACACGAAGGGATGTACGTGTTTCATACCTGATATCACATATGGCAGATAGTGTACGATTCAAAACGAGCAGTTGAAGACTGCAGCTTACAATCGTGATTTCAGTGTGTGTCATATGAGGGTCTTTCAGGAGTCTTTGATCCTTCATGGTTTTACCTGGCTCTTTGATGATCTTCAGCTTAATTGTTTTTTGATGTTAGGTTACAAATCACCTACAAGTTGTGACTGACGTTTGCCACTCATCTCCAACATCTCTGTTCAAAAGGCTGTGTAATGTTCACCACCTTTCAGATTTGTGGCATCTTTTGGGCTGACATTAACATGAATATAAAATGATAATTAAATCCAATCAAATCCCAATTTCTAGTTTCAGGCAGGAAGGCGAAAACTTGGTAAGTGTGAGACCAGGCACCGACAGAAAATCAGCATTCACTTCAGGAAACGATACTTAAAAATATGAGTTTGCAGATCGTGCCCCCAAACTCTGGCATTCATCCATGTGATGGGATAATAAAAAGCTAGAAATGTGTTGAAGTGAATGAGGCAAGAAGAAGCAGCCATTGCTGGTATTTTCCTTTAACAGACACTTAAATCTCCTCACGTCTTCTCAGATGATTTGATTCCACACCTGGCAACTTTTATGACCTTTTCCTTCTAACCAGGCAATATCCTGATAATGGCCTCTGTCTTTAGTTTTCTGGCAGCTACACAAACTTGCTCTTTTTTTTTTTCTCACCTGATTTGATTTATATAATTTAAGGTCGTATAAGGTATCTGTTGCACAGTTTGATTGGATAAGATGACAGAGAACTATCGAGGCCATCCTGTGTTCAGTATACCATGTATCCTCAACTTTAAATCATTTTGATTCTGTCAAAATTTCCTGAATGGGCAGTGCGGAGAATGAGCACAAGCCTGACCTCTGGACGAATGAAGACTGAACAGCTGATTAGATACAGAAGAAAGTTTCAACATAAGTCAAAGGACCCTTTTGACCCGCGGCACACACACCTGACTGCTCAGTGGCATTAAAACATCCACCAAGGTTTTGGTCATTTTATACATGAGCCCTTCTGCTAATAGACTCCAGCAGGTCAGCCGTGGATGTATTAGTTCCCAAACTAAGTTCCCAAATTGTATAAATTCAGATTTCCATATTTTTGGGGGTTTATTATAAAGCAGGTTTCGGTGCTTTATAAATAGAGTCGTACCGCTCAGTTCACGGAGAAATGCGCACAGTATTCAGCAACTGTGTGTGACAAGCTGTTTGAATTTCGATAAGTTTGGGATGTCACAAACATCTGCTTACGTCATATGTCCAGCCTCACCACAGTCCACTGTCCAACCTTTTATGTTAATTAAAACAATAAGCAGTCATTCCATCACGACGTCAGCAAGTGACAAGACCAGAGAAAACCTGTATTGTGTGTGGCTCAGGTAAGAGTCAGCCATTGATATCACTCGGGCCTTAAAGACACAGAAACAAAACAACCTGTTCATGGTAGAGCTGCAGAGTTAGTTTGGGAGAGGAGATGTAAAACTATATTGAGAGGATTTTTAGTACCTTTTTGGGCCGAGTGTGCAGGCGAAGGTTTGGTAACGCTGTTCGTCCCACTACGCTAAAACTGCCGCTTTACATACACATTCTATGGAGCACCAAAAATTCACCAACACATCCTCGCCAAATATATGATTTTAAAAGCTTAGTGACATAGTGAAAACGCAAAGAGTCAGTGAGTGAAGTTCTGTTGCTGGTGAGCCATCTGAAAGCATGCTGGCTAGTTAGTCGCTGACAGGTAAGTGCATTCGCACAGTTATTGTTTACAGTATTCTATCAAGTTATATCATTTTCGGTTCTCGTGTGACTGAGTATTGTCAGCTCTTACTGTTGACTGTTACCAACGATGGAAATTATTACAATTCCCAAAATATGGTTGTTGTCTTTTTCATTAATACTGTTTAGATTAGGAGCTACATTGAATTGTTTTTGTGAATATGCTCGTTGCCTACTAGCACTACCACTGCTGTGTATGCTGAAGTGGAGCTGGATAATTTGCAGTGCACAAAGAAGCTGACCAGCAAACACTAAAACATCAAGTATTCCTTCGAGAAATGTTAAGAAGGAGAAAAACAAAACATCAATAACTACTCAAATATGCAATATTCTTATTTTTATATCAGAAAATGAAGCACTGAGTTGCCCTTGTGTTTAGAAATTATAATGTTGCTGTGATTGAACTATAACAATAATTTATAGACCTCACTATAATGTCGATGTTCATTTAACAGCATTTGCTGATGCTATTTTAAAGGCATATAAATGTTTATGCAAATGCTCTCTTGTTTAGTTTTACACCACTTTATGAAACTAGCTTGTTAAAGCTCCCACAGGGATTTGTCGATCTTTATACTCTATTGTTTCTCACACTATGTGTAAGTTTACATGGCCCTTAAGATAACAAGGGAACATAAAAGCAAAAATAATGAGGACTGAAGTTTTCTGTTTGATTTTAATACATTTTATTTATCAGGTTTTGATCTTGTGATTGCACAAATGAATTATCGGGACATTTTGAGCTCCTCTGGTTAATATGTCAGCAGATATCTGTTTTGGTTTTCACAAACCAAAACAGATAAAACAAAAAGGGAGAACTTTCAGCTGTGCAAAAATCCTCCAGTAATAGTAACATGTCTTGCAGATGTCCTCTGCCTTCACCAGGGAATACAGGCTGGTATCAAACCTCGCCTTGGGCTGTAACCTTTGTTCTCTGATATCAAACTAGTACAATTGCGCTGGATGGGATCAAAATCTGAGGGAAACATTGATATTCAGACAAAATAGTAGCAGTGGCCTTTGAAATAATCTTTCTCATGCAAGACCATTCATTTCCATCCCAAATGCACTACATTAGGACACACTATATCACAGAGGGAAACAGTGGGGAATTCAATCGATGTTCACTTTGAAATCCACCCCAGTAAAATTTCTACTTTGCCTCAATTCACCAGGCGTGATGGTGATCTGTAAAATGTGTGTGTGTGTGTGTGTGTGTGTGTGTGTGTGTGTGTGTGTGTGTGTGTGTGTGTGTGTGTGTGTGTGTGTGTGGTGTAAGTGTGGTTTGTGCATGTGGAGCATGCTGTGTGTTGCGGTAAATCATAGCAGATTCCTCCCAGGGGGACGTGAGGATGAACCGAGGGGAGAGTGAAGCAGGATTGGTGGAGGGATGTGGGCTGTGGGGGGGTACTGAGAAGCTGACAGAAACATTATTCAAATGATGCTCCTCTGCTTTCTTTTTTTTTTTTTTTCTCCTCCTCCTCCCCCCAGCTGCACACTTAAACCTAACGTTTAGTCGCAGCGAGAGAGCCGAAACAATCCACGAGGGTTTTTGCACCTTCCTCGTCTCTCGGCTCTTCGGCGTCAAAGGTCCCGGAGTCCTCCAGCGGAATTACATGCACCTCGGCCCCTCTGCGACTCAGGGGCCCCGGTGTTTATGAATCAAATATTTGATTTGGAAGGACTCCCTTCCTCCCTATTGCCAACTGTCACATGAACAATAGAAAGGTCAGAGTGAATCCGGCTTATCAAAGAGACTGTCCACTTGCAGCCCGCTGGTACTATGGGAGAAAAAGAGCAGGGAGAGAGGGGACGAAGGAGGAAAATGGATGGAGAGAAGAGAGGTGCAGGAGTAAGACATGGGGGACGGTGAGGGGCGGTGGGGGGGGGGGGGGGGAGACGAAGGGGGGGCCGGATGAGGGAGCATTCTGCGAAGCTGTCGCCCAGACATATTGTGCTTTGATGGGTTGGCTTTCATTTTTACTGCCGTTTTTCTTCGCCATGGAGGAGCAGTATTAAAGTCTTCAATCTCCAGCTGATATTACAGGACTCACGGCAGATTGTGATAAACAGCGCGGTGCTTTTCCCGGGCACTTCCTCTCCGAACATCTGTTGGAACATCACGTGATGACAAAAGCAATGTAATTATAATGCAGCACCTAAACCTACATACCACACAGGCCTGGTGGGGTTCTTTAAAGTCGGTATCACTTTGGCAGAGGAACAGTCAGTTGAGCAAGGGGGTGTATGTGTGTGTGTGTGTGTGTGGGTGGGTGGGTGTGGGTGTGTGTGTGTGTGTCTGTGTGTGTGTGTGTGGGTGGGTGTGTGGGTGTGGGTGTGGGTGTGGGTGGGAGGATGCACATAGCTGTAAAGTCTGTGTTTTCCGGAGCAAAATCACAAGGGACTGCAGGTCAGGTTTTTCATGTTGCACTGTAGAATTACAGCGCTGTTCTCCACATTCAAGTCGTCTGAATCACCTGAACACACAGGCAGGGTGGTGTTTGTCATTTGTTTGGTGGAGGTTGGTATTTCAACACCGTGTTGCTTTACATGTACAAGGTGTACCATAGAGTTATTTCACATGGGAAACTTTTACGAAGTTGTAATGAGGTTTCACAACACGGTAACTGTAGTCACCTTCAGTACTGAGCTGTTTCTGAGTTTCATTATCACTCTAAGTAGTAATAAAAAGCCTGATCACCATTTCGCCAGGGATTTCTCACACTGTCCAACTGGAAATCGAGGCTCATGATTTCCATGTTGGAGCTAATTTAAAACAAAGAATTCCATCAAACAGTTTTGCGAGGCTAAAACCGCTTCCTCTTCCTGCCGGACAACCCCATACCTGCCAATATTTAGGTTTCACGACAAGTTTTTTTCAGCTGTGATGGTGGCGGTGGGGCTATCGTACAGTATTTGCATCTGTTCCGGTTGTTGCTCTGCAACTCTGCTCACATGTACTTCATGTTAATGTTAATACAGCCTATTTCCTAATAAAGCTGTTCTCATTTACATATGTTGCTGCTTCATGTGAGTATAAAATAACGACTGAAACGTGACCCATTGAGTCTACATGTTAACCAGCAGTCACTTCCAAACTGCTGCTCATTTCTTAGCCACAGCTACTAAAAGGATCCCAGAGAAAGTTAGAAGCGACACAATATCTCTCACAGCGCACAGCCTCGGTCTGGGTAACAAACCACCGGCAACCACCTGCCTGCACAGAGAGACGCTGCACACACGCTGTTTGAATGGGGAAGGGTTGCCGGGTTGCGGTGACATTTAGGTTGAAATTGTATGTCGTCTTTTTTTTGTCTGTATATTTAGATGATCTGTCAACTTGGGTGACATCAGACAGACATACAAAACTTATAGATATCTGTGTATAACAATTCTTCATTCAGCATGCATATTTCTTGAGGAGTTTTCCAGTGGAAATAAAATAGAAAGGAGCCAGGTTGTAGCCTTAAAACATGTGGAAATGTGGTTCGCAGGTGTACAATCCCATATGAAGTAATAACCGATGACACGCCTGTGTTCAGTATCATCCGGTCTGTATCATACTGATGACACTGCACTCTGTACTACCTGGTTGTCTTACAGCTATACCTGACATTACACATCAATACTGCACACACACACACACCTGGCTGAAAACACAACAGCTCATCCACTAATGTTGCACAATCGACAGCCTGAGTCAACCCATATGGAGCAATAGTGGGTATGCCAGGTAGGCAGGAAAAGGGTGTGGGCCCTTATTTACAGTGTGATATACAGTGTGAAAAGTCAAGAGTCCAACCCTTGGGTTACACAGAGCTGCACAGGTTCAAAGGTCAACTTGTAAATGCACACTGTAATCTCCAGACAAACAGCGCAGCCCTCGGTACAGTCATCAAGGTAAACACTGCTGCGCTCGTTCATCTCGCCGAGTGTCTCGCGCGGCCTGAATGTACATTTCATAAATGCTGATGAGCCGCCAGTCGATGAGTGTTAGGCCAGTGGTTATTGCTGCGTTACATGTCTGGGCCCATTGTTTGAGGTGGGAACGCCCATGATTAATTCAGCCACACATTCAGCTACTTGGAAACACAGCATGAAGGAGGATTACAGTCAAGGTTGTTGGCCTGGTGGCTGGAGGCCAAGAGTGGGAGACAGATAGAGAAATGCAGGGAGACAGGAGGTAAATGAAAAAAAAAAATGAAAAAGGAAGGAAAAGGAAGATGTATAAGGCCCCCGCAGTGAATAAGACTGCCTACTTATCAGCCGTGAGCGTGATGTGCAAACAGAGGCCTTTCAGGGCTGCCAGGCACACAATAGCTTTGTTTGCTATGCAATAGAAACCAGTTGTTCGCTGCTGAGTCAATATTTACTGCCTAATGGAATGTGTGCTCTGCTACTACCCCGTGCTCAACAACACCAGGTTGGAGGAGGGACTTATTACTTCCCCTCTTGTCCCCCCTGCTGTCATCCTCTGTCCCTCTTCGTCCTTCCCTCCCTCTTCTTTATCTTCCGCCCCTTATCATCTCATCCTCTGCTTTCTTTACTCCCCCTTTGCAGAGTTTGTTACTCCCTCATCCTTCTCCTTCTCTGTTCTGTCGATCACAAATCATATCTCTTGCATCAGCACCTCCCCCTGGCACGGACAACAAACAGTCCCATACAGAGCCTTATATGGAGTTTCCTCTACTGTCCAGTGCACAAAAAAAGATCACTCATTAGGTAATTAAACAAAGGAAATCCTGCATGTGGAGCATTCGTAGTGGTGTGGTGATGTAAAAACAAAACAAGAGAAAGCTGGGGAAAAAAAAAAAACAGGAATGGACAATCCTCTGTTTTCCTGAAGGCCGGTGCCAAGGCCATGGCACCAGCAGGGAGAGAGAGAGAGACAGAGAGAGATAGCTTAGCGATGAGATCACGGCGCTAACAGAATGATTCCTTTGTGCCCGAGGCCGATGGCAGACAGCGACTGTGTTACATGTGATATTTACACCGTGGCTTCTGTTAAACTGCAACTAATCACGGGTAATTTTCTTAAAGCTTTAGCCGGCCGGTCGGGCACAAACACAAATGCATTCCTTGCTCGCTGCCTGAGTGGGTCGCGCTCCGTTCCCTGCTCTCACTAGTTATCGATTCTGCAGCCTCTCTGCCACCGACACACACCTTCGCCCAGGTGGAGATGGATAAGTAGAGGCATGACACACTTGTCCAACTCTTTTTTTTTTTTTGCCCGGCAGCCACCCCAACAATCCATTCCTTTCAGTCATGCTTCAGTATCGTTTCCTTACAGCCCTGAGGATTACTGAGGAGAGGACAGTAGTGGGAGTGACGGTGTGAGGGGCTGGCGGGGGGGTTTCCATAGTGACACCAAGGCAATGAAAAGATTGGACCAGCGGAGTGTGCAGTGGGTGCCAGTGTGTGTGTGTATGTGTGAGTTCAGCTCTGTAGCTGGAGGTTGAGACACAGTGGAACCATTCATGATCTACTATCTGGCCCCCAATGGCCTTCACTCTTAAATCAGAGCCAGCCTGCACAGCTCAGATCCCTGCGGCGTTTTCTTTTTTAACACCCAAATCCACTGCACAAAGTGGTAAAAAAAAGAAAAGAAAAGAAACTAAAAATAAATGATTATTCTAACAGTGTTTGATGTATTCTGTCATCTTTTCCCTCCCACACATTATAGTATTTTCATTTCTAGCCAACAACTTTGCCAAAGTGACGAGGTCGTATTTAATACCCCTGTCATAAAGAAGAGAAATTGATGGCGTTTAGTTGTGTTTGTTAATGGTTTCAGGCTGGCCGAGGGATAAACAATTAGAGGCAGACATATTCATAGTCTGTAATTATCCTTTCTGCGCACAGATTAAATGATTTCATATGTTTGGCTCCTAACGAGCCAAATCTTCTCAATATACGGGCATTACATCTGTCCACACTCCGAAACAAAATCACTTCACTGCTGTTGTTGTCAACTCACACTGCGCTGTGAGCGAGAGCCATCAATAATATTTAACCAGGGCAGTTAAAGCCTCATCTAATCGCCTTTTGCAGCCATTTTCCAAGTGAACTTGACCTTACACCGCGTCCATCTACGGGGCACTGATTGTGGCTCGGTGTGGTCAAAGTGCATTTAGCGGTAATTTGTCAATGGAATTACTTAAAAACGTGGGCAGGTTTTGTAAAGATCCACCTCTCCTCGCAATGAGCATACATTACAAAGGGAATAATTTTCAAAGGGGCCTTGATTGTGTGGAGCCTATGTTAATGAAATCTGTGGTCTTTCACAGCATCGACACTTAATGAAGACTATAATGTGGGAGCAGACGTCTTGAAAGAACTGCATCAAATTAGAGCTGAAATTCAAAATCTGGTGTAATACCTTGAAGAGTAATTTAAAGATAAGACAATTTCTCATTTGGCATATGAAATAATTAATTTTCTCTTTGGTAGAAATCTTAACAAGGTTACTTAGTATGCATATAAAATTTTGAATTGTAAAATCAAATTGGCATTATTAACTTATAATGTGTTAGATTACATCTATTTGCTTTCAAAAGGCCCCACAGAGTTGAATTGATAATTAAGTAATGAAATGAAAATGTATGATCTAATCAATGGCAAGTCCATATTAGCTCAGCAGTCGTCATTCGACGGTTGCGGGCATTAATGAGGAGGAGGCTCGGACGCCTGAAAATGACAGAAGCACAAGAAGAGTTAAGTTACAATTGTGATTTACGAGCGTGAAGCTCCATTGTAACGAATGCAGAGCAGCTCACACAAAGCTGGTTTCAGCCTCGCGCCTTCTTCTCATGGTCTGTTTTCATTGTAGTGGTTGTCAGTAGATCTAAAACTCACTTTGGCACAGAGGTGATTTGATCTAAATGCTAGCATCATGCTCTGCGCTGACAGCGCTAACATGGTGAGGAAAATAAGGGACAACGCTTACCATGTTTACTCCCTTAGTTTAGTGTGTTAGCGTGTTATAATGCTGATTATCCCTCTGCGCAGTAGAGAAAACCAGGATGGGAACGTCCTTAGTGTGCAGTTCATAAACCAAGCAAAAGTCAGAAAGTCAGTAGGATTCATCCTCAGGGGGCCATGAATGTCGGTTAGAAAATGAACCTCAGTTCATTCAGCTGTTGTGGAGATACAGTCTGTCACTCAAGAAATTGAAATTGTCAACCTGGTGTTGGTGGAAATGTCGGGGTACACTAAATTCAGTACGAGTCATCCTCTGGGCACTGTGAAGATTCATACAAAATTGAATCACAGCTCATGCAGCAGTTATGGAGATATATAAATTTAAGAACTACAAATGTCATCCTGCTGTTGGTGTTAGAGGAAATGTCATGGTAGATGAAATTCAGTCCGAATCATCCTCTGGGAACCATGAATATTCTTCCAAAATCTCATCGCAGTTCATGCAGCAGATATGTAGAGATATGTAAAAAAAAAAAAATTCTTAAAATGTCAACCAGCTGTTGATGTAAGAGGAAAAGTCAGAGTTAACTAAATGCACTACAGGTAATCCTTATGGGACAATGAGTATGTCCAAAATTGAATGACAGTTCATGCAGCTGTTGAAGAGATATACCGTGTCACTAAAAGCTGAAAATACCAACCTGCTGTGGGTGTTGGAGGAAAAGGCAGGGTGCACTAAATTCAGTACGAGTCATCCTCAGGGGACCATGAACACGTTCGCAAAATTTCATGGCAATCCGTCCAGTGATTGTCGAGATACTTTCGTACAGACGAAAGGCTGACTGCCTTCCCGTGAGCCGTGCAGCTCGAGTGTCGAAGGACGATTTAATGCAGCAAAGCACAGAGCCATTAAAAATGAAAGATTTGAAATGCAAAGATTATTTATTCGCATTTGTTTTGCTGTAAAAACAAAGACGGTTTGCTCCCTGCAGGTAGTTTCAGTTCTAGTGGTTTTGTCAATATATTTTAATATTTGGCCTGATGCAAGGAGACACAATGACATAAAAAAAGCTTTGCTTCAGCTCCACTGCCTCATAGCGGGTTAAATGGAGCGGAGGGCAATGAGCAATTCTCCAACAATCCCTCTCTTCGGTGCTGCCGCAGGTTGTTCTTCCCCCTCCAAACCCATCACTTCCTGGTGTTCCGGCTTAAAGCTTTACCCTGTGGGGTCCCAACAGGCTGGAATAAAACACAAGTGGATGCGGCAAGTTGCCATGGAAACTTAATAAGCCAGCAGTTGTAGTGAGAGAGGGAGTCAACTACAGAACCCAGTGAAGCGTGCGTCTGAAGGAAATAAATTGAATGCTGTGGAGGGGAAGAAGACGCGAGGAGAAAAAAAGGCAAGTGGGACCGCGTGTTATTGCAAAATAACCTTTCAAGTCAGAATTAAATATTTTGTCAGGAGTGTGTGGCTCCGAGGTCCCACCCGCCCCTCCCTCCGTCCCTCTCTGATGTGCCTGAGGAGGGCTGGAGGTTAAACGGCTGTCTGCGTCGTCACGAGGACGCTCTGGGCCGACCGGGCCGCCTTCTGCTGTGTGTCACAACCGTGTGACCGAGGGACACCCGTCCCCCCCCCCCCCCCCCGTCCCCAGTTCCCCGTCCAACCTTCCCTAAAACTCACCGACAACTGTCATTGCTTTGACTGTCGGGCCATTATGCGCACATGTCTCCGGGGCACAATTGATGTGCTTTTGGCTGTCAGAGCTCAAAAGCTTCCAACACGCCACCTGATTGCCAAGCATCCTTTATGCCGCGTTCATTAACCACCAATCTATCATTAATTATCAGCTCCTGGCATTTATGGAGAGGTGGGGAGATTGATAGCGGGGGGGGCGGTGGGGGGAGGGGCGGTGGGGATGGGTTGCTGACTGTTTAGGGAGCCGATCTATAATCTCTCACAACAAGGAAGATCCCTCTTAACTTTTATTTATAAAGAGGGCCCCTGCTTGCCACTCACCAGAGGTGTTCATCCGTCTAGCTAACCCGATAACACGAGTCCTCACGGTGGCTGGAAAAACAGCTTTATCTTCATTTTCGTGTCTCTCAGGGTCCGTCTCCATATGTTTTTGGACAGCTCGATGATCATCTCTCTTTAACTCCGCGGGCTCCTCTTTTTTTCTCACCCCCTCGAAAGAAACAAATTAATTCCCCTCTGAGGCTTCGGCCCTGAACCAACCAATATGTGCTTGTCTGCGACGGTGTGTGTGTGTGTGTGTGTGTGTGTGTGTGTGTGTGTGTGTGTGTGTGTGTGTGTGTGTGTGTGTGTGTGTGTGTGTGCGCCTTGAAGGCGAGGTATTTGCTTTTGATTCAGGGGCTCTGTTGCAAAGAAAGCCTTTTATTATCTGGCTTTGCATAGGATTAGCTACCTGCTGCAGTAAAAAGAAAAAGCATGAGCCCCTTTGTAAGGACAGCGTCCACGACATCCTTGTGTCACCGTAGTTCTCAATAAAACCGCAGGCCTTGCGTGAGTCTATAAATCATCAGGAAACCTTGGCCTAAATGTGCCAGCACAAAGCTCCGTAACATTTTCCTTCTCTCTTTACACCCTAATTCTCTTTCTCCATCCCCCTCTCTCCCCGGACCTAACACTATTTACGGCTTTTCAGATGCTCAAGCCACCAAAATATAGCGTTGTTTTATCTTTAGACGAGTCGATAAGGCAGCATATTGGTTTTCTGCTAAAAGCTACGGATTGTGCTGCCTGTATTGACTCATCAGTCGGGCAGTTCAGACTACAGCCCAGGGAGGCCCATCCACGCACACACAAACACACACACACACACACACACACACACACGCACACACACACGCACACACACACGCACGCGCACACACACACACACACGCACACACACACGCACACACACACGCACGCACGCACACACACACACACACACACACACACACACACACACACACACACACAATACTCTGGTTTGCTCACAGTGTTTCATTTTCAGAGATTCACTCGGTTGAGAGAAAGATATTAAAACTAAGAACAGGGATCAGACCAAAGATAACACGGTGTAACAAGAAAGGGTTGGCGAGCAGGAAGGAGAGCGGACGGAGACAGAGGAGGAGAGAGAGGCAGACGGAGGGAGGCAGGGGAACAGGAATAGACGTGGAATGAACACCCAGCGGAGCGCTTTATCCTGCATTGTCACGCTCTGTTATCCTGGCAGTCTACTTGATATGTAGTGACAAAGACTAGATTAGGGCTGCCTACCTATCGCTCCCTGTCCCCGCTCAACCCTGCACAGCACAGAAACCTTCTGCTGAGAGGTGATGAAAGCAGGACGCGTCAGGTGAAATTTGCAAGGTTGGGACAGGGTCAATGTCAAGGCCGGAGACAGACAGACAGACAGACAGACAGACGGGCCGACCGACTCGTTACATCGGTCATTATTCCAGCTCATGTCACGGTGGAATGGGAGAGCTCAGCAGGTTTCATTAAAGCCCCAGCGTCGGTCGCTCAGTCGGCCGGTCGGTTTCGCGGATTCTGGGAAGCAGTGAATAGAGAGCGGGTTATTGGAGGTGGTTGACAGAAAATGACCTTTGTGTGTTTTGGCCCACAGAGGTTATTACATGTTGTTGCACCGAGGGCTCACAAAGGTCCATCCGTTTATTATGAACTGGACTGAAGTAAACAGAGCCATCCAGAGGCTCAGGGAAACCGGTGGACAGCTGCCAGTCAAAATAGTGCTTGGGTGACAATCACTGGAAACCATTCTTTGGATCAGCTGTAATTTGAGCGCGTTGCTTCTGGAGCTCGATTTTCAAAAGATGTTTGTTTTAGTTCGTAATTCTCTACCATCACAAATAAAACTCTTACAAAAGCTGAAGAGCAGTTTCCAAAGACTTTGTGTCAATCTGCGGGCTGAACCCTCCTGTGGTGCCAGCTGCAGAGTGTTCCTGTGTTAACCCCGGGAAGACAAGTATTGAGCTTTCAGCAGGAAGACACAATAGTAGAATTAGAATTCATGTAGCGTGGCTTTACAGGTACTCTTCCAAATGACTCCACAGAGCCCTTCAGGCTACTGTCAGCTAAAACCCTCACAGGAGACATACGGCTAATATACCCTTGGTGTTTCACAGTGCTGGAGCAGATGGTTATGATATGGATTACACTGACAGTAAGTCAATAAGACCTAGATCCTGGGTTTGCACCGGATTAGTCAATTGTCTCTAGGCCCCCCTTTTTTCATGATTTAGTTTTTGCTTCTCTGCTCTTCGGCTCAATTTGAAGCAGCACAACATAGCAGGCTCTGAAATCTGCCTCCGAGGTATTCGCCTCATAGTGGCTCATCAAGTCCGGGTAAACAGAAGATGCTCATTGTGATGCTGAAACCCAGCGGTCGTGCACACAGCGCCCCTACATAAATCTGGTTTATTGCTCCCGTGCCATATGTTCCATGTCCACATGCTTTTACTCTGATATACGCACGCAGACCAAGCTCGCAGGCCAGCTTTGGTTACAATTAACCAATGCTCCATCCAACCAGAGTGCAGCAATTAAACACCATCCAATCAAATTTGCGTGACAACCAGACGCCTTTCATCACAGCAGGGATCCAGACGGCTCCTTACAGCCCACCTGCCCCGAGCGCTGTCTCAGAGATGGTCTGGAATAGCTAATTAGGCAGCGCCGCTTCCAACCATCCAGCATGGGACACTCACGCCAAACCAATACAGTAAAAATTCCACTTGATCTCGTCATCAAGCTGAGGTGTTTTTTTTTCATGTGTCAGCATTCTGCCGTTTGATCCCTCGTCAGCGCAGACAGAGGAGAGAGAAGTGTAGTTTCGGTTTGCTTAACAGACTTTCAGTGCAGTTTGCAGGCACCTGCTGTGCACATCGCACCACGCTTTTCAACTGCAGTCCCGCTAAGGGAGGAGGGGGGTTGGACTGGGACAACAACAACAAAAAAAAGAAGTATATATATTTTTTTGTAAACGGTGGACTTGTCTGTGCTCATCACAGCTCGTGCGTTTAAACCGGTTGTCATGTTGTTGAGAGAATATTCAGGAGGTGATGGGCTGCACCTCCAAAGCTTTGAGCTGCAGGAAGTGCACTTCAAAGAACACGTCTCAGCTGCGAGGCTCTTTGGTTATACTTTTGTTAAAAGCGATCCATTTTTAGCTATTATTCCAGGTTTTGTTAATGCAAAAAAAAAAAAAAGCCAGGAGGGGGGTTTATTTCACCACAAAAACAGTAAATATATAAATAAATGTAACAAAAGCAGCCGGTTAAGTCACCTTTTGCTTAACTGCAAAACAGCCAAAACTCCCCTCTGTCCTGACGTCTGGAGAGGCGAACCGTTGAGTACTCTCACAGCTGGAAAACAATAGCACAACAAATAATGTATGAGGGGGCAGCAGAGGGGGAGCACACCGCAGCCAACACAAATAGGAATTATTCATTATACATGCAGTATTCACTGAGTATGTGTGAGCGTGCGAGCAAGCTCAAGCCGGTTAATATGCAGTGTTTTCCATAAGTCAGGCAGGGCACCTCACCCTTGCTGCTAGAGAGAACCCTCTGAACCCACCTTTCTCTTTAGCGCTGCCTTCCTGCCTTCCCCCCAGCCTCCCCCCCAACATCCCATCCTCACAATAAATAGACAGAAACAGTATTTGATCACGAGAATACCAACGAGACAGAAATGAGCAGGAATGGGCTCCCAGTCAGCCGGCTGAAAAAAGCTCTTTCCCCGTCTACTTCTTTTAACGTCTGGCGAAAAAGCATACATTGGGCCTCAAAAACTGAAGCGCTCATCAGTCATGACATACCATTAGTGTTCGAAAGACCAATTACAAAAACCTACAAGGCACTCAGAGTCACTAAACGGCAGACTTCGATTAGAGCTTGACCTCACTGCGATTTGCGTGCGCAGCTAAGCACCAAATAATAGATAGAGGATCTTTAACATAATTACGCCTTAATGGATGGCAAAGCCACACTGTCAAAAATTTATATGCAGGCCTCGGCAGCGTTTAAGGGGGAGATGGCAGACTACATTCATCTCCACGTCAAAGAGAGACGGGGAGAGAGAGGACAGATGGAGGAGTGACACACTCGGATGTGGACGGCACCACCCTCTGTAAGATCATCTCCCATCAAGCAATTCTGAGGCAAGTGCTCTCTAGTCTAATTGCAGTGAAACTACCCCCACCCCCACCCCCCTCAAACCCTTTTATATTTAATCATATCCCTGCTACTCTGTTGACAAAGCCAGATGAGCATAATTTCCACCGCCGTTGCTTCTACCAGCCACATTAGCAGCAATGTTGACCAACTCCTCCAAGGTGACCGCCAATAACTGCGGTCAGCTGCAGCTCGCCGCAGTTAGCAAAGACTTTTCGTGAAGTCAGCCCCATTAAGTCAGGGATAATTGTGTGTGTGTTCTCCATGGTGAATATTTGATCTGCTGTTTGCCCTTTGCCGGCCACACAGTGCAGAATAATGGCCCCTCTTTCAGCGGCGCAAGGCAAAACCTTGGGCTCCGTCGGCCCAGTAAGAGGCCAAACCAATTACTCTATCAATTATTAATTCATCATAAAGGTCATCCCTTTGCTCCATTATCCACACCAGTCTGAGCATGCCAATGTCATGAGTGTTAACTGAGCCTTCAGGTCAAAACCCACCCAGACAGAGAACCATGCAGACACTTCAGAGGACTCAGTGAAGAATCATATGTGTATACTTAATGAGGACATTTTTATATTTGAAAATAGGGTGGTATTGTATTATGAGTGGTCAGAATTTGCATTTCATTGACAGCTATTTTTAGCATTTTGTCTCAACTTTTAACATATTTGTTTCTTACCATGAATTATGAATTTTGTATGATACAATACGTTACCTTAGCTGGCTTGATTTTTCCACTTGTTTGTGATCAAACAGGAACCAGAAAACCACCTTCGGGAGCGTTGACGCATTGTTTCAAGATCATTTGTTTTATTGTTAGCAGTGGCTAGCCGCACTGTTCTTCACACTAAAAGTAAAACTTTTTAATTTTATATGATTGTCTTAGTTTGTTAAGTGAAACCAGATACCAAAAGAAGTGTATAAAGTCATTTAAGTTAGTTGAATTTGGTGATTAAAGTTTAATTTTATTGAAATATAACTGACAGGAAAGCTGACTTTGTGGCCCTTTTGTGCATTTTTTTGACGCTTCAGTAGTTTTTTTTGCAACACATGGATTTTTTTTCTCGTGTCTGAAATTCTCTATATTGCCAACTTGTATAACAAATACAAAGCTAATGTCTTGTCCCACTTATAAAAATGGTCTGAACAATAATGGTGGTCACACTGGCTACCAAGAGAATAAAGTTTAACGTATACACAGAGGGCCATATTAAAGGGGACTGACGCCCCACGGGTCAATTGACTCAATATTACTTCCTGTGTTCCCCTTCCTCACTAATTCTCACTGTGCATGTAATGCTCATACACCAAAGTAAGACATTATCTTGTACAAAGCCTCAGCAAGAAGGTGAGAGTGTGCAGTATCTCAAGTGGGCACCTCCCTTCACCAATGTTTCGTCAGATGAGGCCCACGACACCTCGCCAAGGCTCAACAGCAGTCCTGGCGTCCTGGGACGACTCCCCTCAATACTCACACCGACTACCCGTTCTACCTGTTTTACATCTGAACTGGTATGACCTATGAACCTCTGGCGACGTTGACTTGGCTCAAAGTTCACCAATACTCGATTAATAATCAAATAGTTCAGAGCAAATTTCTAATAGTATTTCTGCTTGGAATGGTCATCAATTAACTGCATGTCTCTCACATAAGGGAAATGGTAAATGAACTGCTCTTTTACGGATATCGACAAAACTGACATGGAAGGTGCTCACCTGCCCTCGGGACCAACTTGGGGTTTAGTGTCTTACCTACATTTTGGACATTTTAGCAAGTGGACAGGGGGGAGCTGGGGATTGGACCGCCAACCCTGTGATTAGTGGACAACCCGCTCCGTCATCTGAGCCACAGCTGTCTGAAACAGTCCATCACAGTCAGCGTCCTTCAATAAAAGTGAACCACATGGACGAAACAAGTAGATCAATCCACTCGCACACCAGTGGTGGCTTGTGGTCCTGTGTGGTTACATGTCAGCGCCGGCGGAGCTGCGGCCGATGTCAAATGTGTCATCTGGTTTGACCTTTAGCTAATGGTGCTTGCACTCTTTAACAAAGGTCACATTCTCCATTTTAACCAATCATCGCTCGATGCATTAAACGTCTTCCCCCCCCCCGGTGGGCGAATGAAACAAACCTGACGGAGGATCAAACTACAGGATGTAGTGTTTGGGCCATCCCACAAATGATGAAGTGTCCAGTGCGGGACGAGGTGACGGTGATAATCAATTTCATGGTGCATTTGATAGCATGACATGATATGACCTTTATGGAGGCTGAAATATATGGGTTATATTACAACAGCAATATTTATGATAATAACATCTAAGTATGTTATTACCCTCTTCATCTGGAACACACCACCTGGATTTTAAGTGTGCCCCAACAACTACAGTTAAAGTAGTTTGGGGAATTGGACGGCAAGAGGATTAAATAGTTTTCACATATTTACTGCCAAAGCAGATTTTCAATTACAAATCAAAGCGGTCTACTTTCGTAAATTAGGAATTGTCAAGGCTGTCTTCATTAAATTGAATTATTAGCCATATTAGCATTAAGTGCATAATTGAATACGATTATCTGTAATTATTCACATAAATTACATTTAGGCCACTGATCACTGAAGAAAAAGAAACCCAAGGAAGTGTCTATGGTGTATTTTTCAGCATCTAATTTGACTGTCCCGTTTAGAAAAACACCCCCCAAACAAAGTTAACATTAATATTCTATTCCCACAATTCCCTTCAGCTGGAGAGTTTACAAAACTCCTCTCAAAACTTATTTTTTCCCTCCTCTATTGACAGTGTATTGTATTATTATGCTCTGCTACCATGACATTGCTGCAGAAAATGTGGCGCTCGGGCAATTATGAAGAAGTATGAACGTGTGGCTGTTAGAACTTGACAGCTTAAATAGCAAATTATATTTTTACGACTATTAATTCTCATGCAGTGTAAAATTGAGAGTGTAAAAAGCCTTCATGTAGTTATAATTCAACAACAGACATGGTGTTATTCGTGACTAGGAACATGACAATGACTGCTTTTATAAGAGAAACAGACCTACACATCTCTTTCAAATCATTTCTGCTCATTGGGAAACAGCAGTAAAGGCATTTCCATGCAGTATGTCACATTGTCATGGCAACATGGGAAAAGAAAAAGGCAACATGTTTGAAACTATTCTTAAAAAAGAGTGCCAGATCTTTTCTCTTTTTTGTTTTGTTTTGTGGACTTGGGTGAGGTAGTGGAACAGCCTGCCAGCCACTGGTGGAGGAAACAAAACCGAAACAAAGCTGGAGTGTGCACGTTAGTGTGTGTGTGTGTGTGTGTGTGTGTGTGTGTGTGTGTGTGTGTGTGTGTGTGTGTGTGTGCGTGTGTGTGCTTGAAAGTGCTGACTGGAAAAATGTGGGTTTCTTCAAGAGCTCACAAAGCCACGAAAGCATGTGATGACAGAGTCTGGTGAACACACTCAATCACTCATGTGGGCACACATGCCCACACATGCGCGCACACACACACACACACACACACACACACACACACACACACACACACACACACACACACACACACACACACATACAGACTTTGACAAATGTACACTCAATAAAGGCTGTCACAGCAGATGGAGCCACTTAAATTTTGTTACAAGTACCTGCCTGGGACATGAGAACTGTTTGAAATCTCTGGTAGCATTTTTTAGCCAATGTAGGTGTTTTGCAGAGTAAATTTATCCTCAGATTATACTGCAGGTATAAAAACCGAAATACTGGTTTTTACATGAAAACAGAAGCTATAACTGTCCCTTAAAAACTGTACAAATGTGATTCTGTGCAGTCATTAATTATTGTATCACTGTCATCCACTGAAGCATATTTATCAGCACCTTTGCCAGATATTACTTTCATCTAGACAAAAAATAAAAGTACATCTGTGTGTTTATATTTAGACACCCTGGGCTGTCGGCTGAATGTTCCTCTGTGATGGGTGGGCTGAGAGTAACACTTTACATAAAAGCCCTGAGAATCAAGTGACTGGCATGTTGCTGCACAAGAACCATTTTTAATAATCAAATTCCCCTGTGGCTGGAGGAAGAAATATGTGTGTGTGTGCCTGTGTGTCTGTTCGTTCCTGTTCTCATTAGGATCTACACTAGTGGGCCCTGCTTCAGTGTTGTTTCCTGTATAGCCCATTACTGCTACCTGCCCCGGGGTCGGAAGTTGAAGCCTGAGACAAACAGCGAGCCGTGTGCAGCAAAATGCACCCGGGAGATTAGCGTGGCGAGGAAATCGGGGTGTGTAAGAGGGGTGAACTTAAGGTTGAGTCAACCTGAGGCCACAATGAGCTGAGAGACGATTTCCAGCAATGCTTTTAGTGCAGGGGGCAAGTGACACAAAGGGGGAGGGAGGCAGAACATTTTGTGTAATCTAATTCTGGGAAATAGAGAAATACATTATTAAAACATCATAGAATTGGAGATAGCACGATAAATTCACCTTGGAAAAGTGTTGCACAACCAAACAACAGTAGAATCAAAAACTGCACAAGGCAAAATTTGTGTAATACTGTCCACGCAGTATTGTCAATACCTTTAAATCCTGTTCAGACTAAATGGGTGGTGAAAGTTAAGGTGTTTCATGTTTGTATGTTTGTGTTTATTTGCTCAGAGATGTCAGTCCAATCTTAAATCTAGATTTGGCGAATATAAAGTAGAACAGTAGCTAATAGAGTAGCTACATTTTTTAAATTTGGGATGTAGGAAGCGGTTAGCCTTATTAGCCGTGTGACCACACACCGTTAGGATCTCCTATGATTCGATTGGTTGTCTGTTCAGTAAATCAGTTTGAGTCCTACTTTAGTTTGAAAGATACTTTTGTTATAGTCTGAACCTGTCTACTGTTCTCAGTCAGACTTTCAAAATAAAACAGGAAGCGTCGCTGTCCTTTTGTGTCAGCTGCCTGTGTTCACCTGTGGTCCTCCCTCTGTCTTTGTCTCTCTCTCCCTGCACTGTTACCTGCCTGCCACACCCACCTCACCTCCTTTCTGGTCCCTCATCGGCCCCAGCTGCACTCACTTTCCGATCTCCTCTGTCAGTATATGTTCCCCTGGTTTTCATTCGCTCCTCGTCGGTTTGTTGTGTTCAGTCAGTGTCTGCCCTGCGTCCTGTGTTTCTCTCGTGTTCCCTGCTCCAGATTCCTGCCTGTTTCTCTCTGTAGATTGTAGTTCATTTATATCTGTGTCTTCTTTGTTACTTTTGTTGAACCTTTCAGCCACGTTTGATCAGCCCCAGCTTGGTTCGCTTTTTGTTGTTTGGTTTTGTTACGGCCCTGTCCTTTTGATTATTTAATAGATATTTTCTTTAATTTGGAGCTGTGTGCTTTGCATTTAGGTCCAGCCTGCTCCTAAACCCTAACACATACGTGTCCGAAGATGTGCCAGTTCTCTTTGTTACGTAAAGTTACAGTCAAGTTTCCAAAGTTTGAAAAATCGAAACGGGTACTATTGAGTCTTGCGTACCATTTCTTTTGCCACCGAGTTAAACTTCAGCAAGGACAGGCGTCAACTTTATTTTTTCCAGTGACTGTGCCTCTCGAGGTGACGAGGAATAACAGACACTTTGTGTACAATACCAAAATAAAAAGGTTCCACAACACAGATGTTCATGATTTATCATGACTTGCTGTTAACAATTTAAAAACACGTTTGTAGATTTGCTGTAACACCCGGTTGTGCCACCAGGTAGAATGTGTTTAATGAGATGGAGTTGCAAGTGTGTTTCCTAACTACCTGTACAGGCTGCACACATTTTTAAATGAGCTCATCTCTCTGCTGTAAGGATGGAAAGAGTTGTAATAATTCCTCTGGGTTGTTGTTTGGCTGCTGTTCGGTTTAGCTAGCTACCTGACAGACAGACAGACAGTGGAGAGCAGAGCGAGAGCTCCCAAATTTTCATATTTTATTTATTTTGAAAAAGCTTGAAAACTAGTTTATGGGTGTTCACAGTTGCCTGCTTGTGGCTGAGTTTCTGAAATCTGCACCAGTGTCAGAGAAGTGAAAGGAAGAGAGGGTTAATTTAGAAAATCAGCATGTGTCTGCTCTGACTCATAAGTCGACGCTCTGTGCAGGGTCCAATCTGTCCCATATTCTCCTCCTCCTTCACAAACAGCCAGTACTTTCCCTCCATGTGATTATGAAAAGGCCAGTCCGTCTGTCTTGCGTGACTCAACTCATACTACGTCTGTGTTGTGCCAGTTGCAATTTAGCAGGTGTTGGTGGGGACGGTTCACACTGATACTGTCAGTCACCATGTTTTCCAATTACCATAGCCTGCACACCAACATGATTGCCTGATTGGCAGTGTTATTTCCGTGGCAATTATTCTGATTCTGATTATGTCAATCATTTCACTCTCTGCTCCATGTGGCATCAAATAGCTGAAGCTCGAGCTTCTCGCTTTTTATTTCCCCTCATGTGTCTAATGGCTGTTTGAGGTATATTCTCTCTTTTTACAGTAGAAAAACTTTTTAAAAATTCATGCTCTGCTCGCCTCTAGCGCTATTACCTTTGAGCTCGGTAGCTCATTCTAAATTACTAACGGCCTGTATATGGTCCCCATAATGATCATTTTCACTCTGTGTCAGTAATAATTGCGAGGTTAGTTCTATTTTAGTGCAAGCTCAGGGCTTCTGGTTTTATCTTGCTACTTCTTGTATTATTCATGTCATCCTCGTGTCTTTGACTTTTCCTACAGCGCCCTCCATTTAAACCACAATTACTACTATTACCTCTTCTACACTCCTCCAGTTAAAAAAAAAGGGGAAAAAAGCCATTTTCTTGATTATTGTCATCATGGCCGGCAACTACCATCATCATCTATTTACTACATGATTCAATTAGTGAGCCATCAGATAAAAGGTCACGACTGTAATCAGTCCTTTGAGAACATGTTTTTTCTCTCTTTTTTTTTTCTGCACACCTTCCACTGTGCCAGGCTTTACATCTAAGGATGGCTAATGACCTTGCTTTCCCATTTTGTGACCAAGACGACCTGCACTTCTGAACTAATGCCGTATCCACAGCAACAAATGTGATCGGCTGTGAGGCCTTAAAGTGACTAATAGTTCATACAGAACCAGCTGAAATGTAGTGATTAGCGAGGCTTCAATCACGCACTCTTCAGATGATGCTTTATTTATTAAAATCTTCCTTACTGATTTAATTTTTGTTCCAAATTTTGCAAATGGATTGAAGTGACTCAGGCTTAATGCAATATTCAAGCCCTGCTGGCACTCCATGCTGATGTTATCTTGTGCATTGTATCAGCAGTTTAGACAGAGTGACACGCCGACAATAATATGGGCAGCTGTTTGCTCAGGCGTGGTCAGGTTGCTTTTAAATCGTTAGTAATCTAATCCAAGACACACACCTCTCATTTATATACCGAGTTACAGGCAGGACCACACATCTATTGCCATGATTTGCCTGCCCATTTTAAATGTTAATAGATAGGAGACCAAAAAGCTTTGAGCAAAACTAGTCTTCTAACTAATTTGATTTCATTGTAGCCTTAATAGATTTTTAGCAAGGCCAGCACTGTGGATATGCAGCATGGAGCACCGGCAGTCATCGGTTTGGTTCAGACTGAAATATCTCAAAAACAATTGGATGGATTGCCTTTAAAGTTTTGTTCACGCATTCATGTCCCCCAGAGGATGAAGGCAAGTGCCCTTCGTTATCCCCTGACCTTTTATCTACAGCCACCATGAAATGGCAATCCAACGACTAGTGGATGGATGGCCATGAAATACAACATGTATTAGACTTATGCGTAGTGCCCAGAGGTTGAACCTTAAGGACTTTGGGGATCCTTTGACTTATTTACTTACTAAAAGTTTTCAGTCATTCATTGAGGTACTGTATCTCAACATCTGAGCAATAGAACAAAAAAAATAAATTGTAATGAGTTTGGTGATCCCTGGACAATCTTAGATGGAGATCCATATATCCAGAGGTTTGGTAGGGACATTCATGTTACCCACAGGATTAATTGTAATAAATGTGGTGATCCCTTAACTTTAATTCCTCTAATGCCGTTATTATTTCCATATTTAATTTGTCCAGTCCTTTGGTTTATGAGCACATTAGCATCCTGACTTTAGGAAGGGCAATAAAAAAGTTTGGAGACTGCCCCTGTTGCACATGAACAGAGAGCTGCACTATGACATGCAGGGAGCAGCGGTACGCTGTAACGTTTGTACATAACTATTCCAAGTCGCATTGATTGAGCAAAATCAGCTCACATCTTTGTGAACACAGTTACATATTCACAATAGAAGTGAGCAGACAGCACACATCAAATGTTTTGTCGTACTTGGGAAATCATCTGGAGAGGCCCTTGAAATGTTTCTGTAAGTCTATAACAGTAAAACAATGAGCCGGGTGAGATGTGTTGAGTGGCATTCAGGTTTCTAGAGGGGCAGAAGGTTACTGTCCAAGACAGAAGAGAGTCAAGTCAGGACCAAAACCAGGTGAGTCAGTGTGAGTTTGTCCCCAGAGGGTCAAACCGTCAACACTGAGTTCTACTGTTATGGTCTGAGGGAAAATATTCGGTACAAACGACATGAACTGTCGCGCAATGGCTCTTGGGTATTCCAACATGTTTCAACATGCATCATTTTCTCGCCCACAAAAACACAATCTTCGCTCCCCAACACCCCTTTGCTCAACTTTCAGGTCCATGTTCAAATTGCAAATGCGTTTGTACGAGTGGTCACGTCATAAATGTCCACACGCAATAAGGGCAGTCTTGAAACTTTCTGATCGCCCCTCATAACATTTAGCTCGCTTGTGTGCTTGCTCGTATTCCTTGCTCAAGGGCAGACCAGCTAATTTTCACCCACAACCACATTCCCAGTCAGTTCCTGGATTCAAACTGGCAACCTTCAGGCTACTCCTACAAGCTTCAATAAATCAATGTCAAATATACTTTTAATGAGAAACTGTTGGGATACATTTGACTCCAAGACTATTTCACACTTCAGTTATTTAAGACAGAAAATGAAGTAAAGTTTTTATTATGTTACAGCCTAATCAGCCTAATATACTTATTTAAAGTGTGATACAACTGACACACTCACCAATAGTGACCTATATCTGAATGAAAGCTGACAGACTGCTCCCTCTCACACACACACACACACACACACACACACCTCGGCACACACACCCGTAATCACCTTAAACATCAACATCTTATCGTTCCTGAACTCTAATACCGTCGTACGCCTGCCTGATCAAAGACCAAAACAGCAGATTTGAGTGTGTGCGTGCGTGTGTGTGAGTCCATCTCAGCAGCAGCTGCTCTGTCAGCATACTCCAAGTCCGAGGGGGGGTGGTGGTGGTGGTGGTGATGGGGGGGTCCACACAGCATGGCTAAAGAACTCATCAACAACCCCAGGCGCTGTGCTTGGTGTGTGGGATGATGTGCTGCAGACTCAGCCTCTCAGCCCAGAAAACCCCTCCCAACACACACACACACACACACACACACACACACACACACACACACACACACACACACACACACACACACACCATCATCATCATGGACCCGCCAGTACACACATTAACATGCTTACTGTCTGCATTCATCCGGCAAATATGCTTGTTACCCACGAGGACAGGCATTTTTTTTTTTATCGGGGGTTAAGATTCTGGAGTGCAGGAGCTTGTTATGAGAAACTAGAATTTGATTTGTTATGAATGCAAAGCACACAGCTAAAAGCTCTTGGGGTATTTAGTCTCTGGCTATAGCCTTAATGAGTTTGTGTGTGTGTGTGTGTGTGTGTGTGTGTGTGTGTGTGTGTGTGTGTGTGTGTGTGTGTGTGTGTGTGTGTGTGTGTGTGTGTGTGCGCATGCTGTATGTGCTGCATGAATGTGTGTGATGCATGTGTGCGCGTCAGCATTTTGTGCGGGGTGCAAATGTGTGTTTGTTTTGCACTTGTCAAAGAGGAGAGCTCCCTGGAAGTGGAATACACTTATGTGATGGCTAGCGGCCGGAGGCGGACGGTCTAATTCACTCTCAGAGGCTAATTCCATGCTAACAAGTCAGCGATGCCACATGCTTGTCCTTGCCCACAGCCCAGTGGGCCAGTCTCAAAGCAAACCAATTAGCCAGCCTTGCTCTGGGTCTGTCAAACCCCCCCCCCCCCCTTGAAAAGTCATGCTAAACTTTTTTTTTTTTCCCCCCCCTCCTTTCCCCTCGGAGGCCTTTGAATGAAGGAGGTCCGTGAGGAGCGTGAAGGGGCTGCGCAGTAATAAGCCTGTATCGCTGACATGAAAGACGTCGAGCAAGAAACATCAAATACACAAGGCTAAGCTGCCATGCCAATTAGCTAAAATAGCTATTTAGTGACAAATCGTCTAAGATGCGAATGAGACCACGTCCAAAGTACAAGTGAGGAGATGAATGCGGTTTTAATGGCTGCATTAGCACGCTGGGGGATTCTTTGTGAAAACTTTCTCCGCTCCATCACGGCGAGTTTGAGGAAAGCAGCGAACATGAAGGTGTCAGGACTCGCCGAGTGAACTGACTTGACACTGTGGTGGATTGCAGCAGCTCCACTGTGGGAGCAGCTAATTGGATGGTAATTAATGGAATGGAGGCCGATAAATACCTTTGTGAGAAGGCTTGTCAAGGACATGGAGGTGATGGGAGGGAGTCTGTGAACCAGAGAGAGAGACGGGGGAGACGGGGGAGAGAAAGCTCCACGACAGACACCTTTTCTTCATCCTGACAGCTAATCCTCATCCCTTCATCCCTCTCCTCAATTCCTAAATGAAACCGCCCCTCCCTCATCGCTCCTCCTCTTCCACTCCTCTCCCTTCCTCCCCCTTATCAGGCCCCCTGCCTGTTCTCCCCCGCCCCAACTTCACTTGTTTCCATGGAAACACAGGATAAAAAAGAGTTACTTCTAGATTAAATCAAAAAATTTTGAAGTGCCGAAAAATATTACAAGCTCTTTTGAATCGTGTTCCTCGAGTTCAGGATGATACTCTATTTTCTCCCTCCAGATAGCACATGTGCGCCTCCTCCCTCCTCCTCCCTCCTCCCCCCCCCCCCCCCCCCCCCCCCCCCACGCTGTAGGAAAAAGAAGACAGATCAGCACAGACTGTACACTCACTGACACAAACTCTACGACCCGTCTGTCTCTGTGGGAGCAATGAATGGCTCACGAGTTGGTTTTTTTCTATTCTTTTCTGTATTTCAAGGCTTTGTAGGTGTCCCATTAATTTGCTTTTTTGCCAATATGTCAGCTTGGAGGTCCGGAGGAGAATTGTATGTATCATGCAGTATCTATCTGGGAAAAGACCAAATCCTGGAAGAGAGTGTTTCTTTCGGATGCTGCTGTCTGATGAGGTTTCTGCTTCTCCAAACACGCAGTAGGTTAGTGTGACATGCGACAGGTTACCCCGGCAGCGTCTTTATCTTTCACCTCTTTGATCCTGATCGCCATTCAGTGCACTACAAAGTGGAGCTGGAAGCATCACTTCTCTTAACTTAAACAAACAGTGGCACTGAGTTTACTCGCCACTCGCACCAGCGTTGGAGGAGTTTGCTATTGTGCAGCTTTGACATAAATGCAAGAAAAAAAAAGAAGAAGAAAAAAAAAAAAAAAAAAAAAAAGGTGTAGCAGTATTATGAGTATTGGTCAAAAACCCAGAAATGTGAATTCAAATATATTAAAATTTTTCAAAAGACATGTAAGTGAAAACAGTTTACACCTCAGAACTTAAGGGGATTTTTGGGTAGCCCACAAATACTGATAGAAAAGTATTTTTTTTCTTTAAAAAATAAAAAAAAAAGCACATGCATCATATAATGTATCACTTTTTGCTGCACCACATTTAACATTTCTTTGTTTTCTTCTCAGAAAGTATAAATTAGCTTTCTTTAGCGCTAAGTCTGACTAGGCTTTACATTTTTGGTCATGTTAAATCAATACTTGCTGAGTTAGCAACATTCTGTATTTCTGTATGCTCACTATTGTGTCAGTCCCAAGTCGCATTGATATGTAAATACCTTTCTGTTCATTGCCAGCAATTACAACGATGTGTCAACGCAGCACAAAATGTGTACGGTTCGCCGGCTATTGCATTTACAAGATAATTTCCTGGTAATCAACTGTAGATATAAACGTGTGCATATATCAAGAATCACCTGATGGTACCTTGAGCGAAGGATTACTTCCTAAATAAGTCAAGTTCAACACATTTGGAACAGTAAAATACTTTAAGATCATCTCAGCTGTGAATTATTTCTTATTGGGAGGTTTTGGCAATTCTGGTATTTTTTTTGCCACATGACAGTGGGACATCTCTGAGGTGTCTCTGTACTGTGTTTGTGCCCACCGGGGCTGTCACTCACCCCGCAACCCTGCAAAATGCACTGCTCACCACACGACAGATGAATAGATCTTTTCCACAGCAGACTTGTTGACTTGTCATTGTCAGGAAGAGCGCGGGTGAATTATTGAGCGCTCGGTTCCGTTTAATGTCCCAGTAAACAGTCACAAAGCACAAAGCAGGACCTCCACTAAAGCCAGAGGTAAACTGTCTCGCCTGTCCTGCTTCCGTTTGGACCGTCGGTTGTCCACGATGTGCTCCATTGAGAGGCCTTGCATACCATCTGTGATGTTTTTTTTCTGCCATGATTGCAGAATGAGCAAAAAAGTGACCTCCTTGGTTATCGTCGTATTTATTGTTTACGTCAGGCAAATTTGGTTGTTCTACTTCTATCCTTGTTTCTCTGGTGTGCCCCCTAGTGGTGTCCTGTAGTTGTCAATTGGAATGTTTGCTTCAATAGCAGGTCCATCTCCACCCTGAGCAGCCGTCATTCATGCACCCGTGCTTTCCCCACAAAGACCTGTCAAAATCTGCGGTGTGAAAAAGGTCTATAAAGTATTCTAAGGGAAGTAGACCTACAGATTTGTTAACGTTATTGTAGTTGGCTACCTTTTTTAAATTGTGGCTAGCTAGGTGCACCTGCCCCTCCGTGGATTCATATTAATAATGATACACGTTATTTTTTTGAAACAAAAAGATCTGAGAAAACAACCATGAACAAGAAAAGCGTATGTCGTAGACAACATACTATAATATAAAGATTATAATACCATCCCGACTCGGGAGCAGCTCAAATGCCCATGTTAGTGCTCCCTGTTAACATGAAGCACTCCAGTGACCCATGGCCTCATGTGCAGAGAACCAAGCTGTAATCTTAGTGTGTGCAGCTGTTTCAACTTATAAAGATATTATAAAGTATCTGTCTTTTTTTTTGCCCGCAGAGATGTTGCACCAAATTTATAGGAGGTGCTCTCATGCGGTACAGTAAATAAAGCACCATCAGACACCGCGGATACACAGCGTTCAACACAGTCTGCTAATCAGAGCCGAAGCTGACTTCTATTACGGCCAGAAGACGGTTCGACGTACGTCATCCCCAAACTCTCCGTGGAAAACACTTGTCAGTTGTCCATTTTTCTGAGCGCAGATGAGTGACAAGAGATCCACCGTGACACCCGCAGCACGTAAAGCTTTTACCAGCAGCCGACTGAGCGTGTCCCTCCTTCACACATGGCCGAGTCCTGAAGGAGATGAAAGTCCGGGTTACCTGACAGCAGGGGCAGGCATGTCTGCATGTACAAGGACGCACGTGCGCGCCCACACACACGCACACGCACACACACACACACACACACACACACACACACACGCACGCACGCACGCACACACAAAATGATGACTTAATCCCAGGAGAGAACTTGCAGTCTGGACATCGGTCTTTACAACGGAGAGCACGCTCCATCAGTCCACGAGGAGACCGTTTGAGTCGAAGCGGTCCACTTTACTCTGTCAAAACTTGTCAAGTCTGCTCCGCTGGCATTTCTCTCCCCCGAACACTAACTTTAACGTGTGACAGTATTTACGTCGGACCGCATCCCCCTTCGAGTGGAGAAATCGCAGCTGTGAGGGCGCCGCATCAAACGCTGCAGGACTTATACATTTTTGAATGCATGCATTTTTTATGCACGTTAACGGAGCTGTATAACTTGCGTCCTCCTCCTTTGCGGCTCCGTTGTACTCCGCTCTCCGAGAGCAATCGCACGCTTCGGGGAAGGATTTTGCAGACTGGGTTGCATTACTCTGCCCGTGTCGCCCCGTACTGTACAGCGATGCAGGGCTACCACCCAGCAGACAATGATTTATGAGGTACACACTCACCAAATTACACCTAATGAATTGTATTGCTCTTGACTGAATTTAACACCCCCTTCATTTTACTGCCTTTGTTAAACATGGGTTAACTGCAACAGGAATAGCAATCAATGCTGAAATGGTTAATGAGTAAACGGTGTGAGAAAGAGAATATGAAAGATTGATTGGCTCTTGCCCCCTAAGTGGGATTTATAGTGTGTTCTCACGCCGGGCCTAAAGATGAACCCCTCGCTCTGCGCTGCCGTGTTTGTGGAGGTCTGGGTTCACGTTACTGCATCCATATGTTTCGGTCTGCGGCACAGGAGGGCGGCGAATAAATAAACAGATCCCACACATCTGTCCGCGTGTCTCAGATCTTCCTCGACCTCCTCCCCGTGACTGATCTGTGGGGGGCGTGGGGGGGGGGGAGGATACATTTGAACTGAGCACACACCTGCATCAAAACCAGGCGAATCCAGCCGCGCCGGAGGTCAGCGTTCCATAAATACCCTCCCGCTCTTGTTAACGTGTCACGGCTTTTAAAATGGGTCGACAAACAGCCCACCTGGGACTCATGGGAAAAGGCGGAAAGGGGCGGGTGGAGGTGGTGGCTGGGGGGGGGGGCTGAGAGCGTGAAACAGAACGCGGCCCCCCGCCCGCTCCTGTCGTTATTTTTACAAGTCTTTACGACTCAATTTAGCGGGTGGGAAATAAAACAAGCAGGGTGTCGGAGCTCCGGGGGCTGAGATGAGTTAGTGGGGCTCCCTGAGCTGTCAAGAGAGCTCGGCGTGGTGGTGTGGGGGTTGGGGGGGGGGGGGGATCAGAAGGAGGAATAGGGGGAGATATGAGGGAGGGAGGGAGGGCAGGAGGGGGAGAGGGGGGGGGGGCTGATCCGCCCTAATCAAGCAAGTTTACTCAGATCAACGTCAGTCTTTAGCTTCGCTTCACATCGCAGCGACTTGGAGCAGTTAGCTGAGGAAACCGGGGACTCCAAACACACGGAGGCCTCTTAACTTTGGTGTTGTTTAGCGTGCCTGTAAAATTAACATGCATCGTGGATTTTCCTCCACGCTTTTCATTTTCCAGCTGAACTAGACAGACCTTGGTCCCTTTTCCTCTTTGCATTCAGGTGGCTGAGTTGCCCCCCCCCCCCCACGCGCTGTTAATATTGCTCTGATATCGGCTCTTTCCATCGTGCTCTGATAGTGCCATGTGTTAATGGTACTGTCTGCCCCTCAGAAAGGCCTCTTCCTCTTTCATTCGCCTCCCTCCCTCTCTCTCTCTCCCTCTCTCTCTCTCTGTCTGTGTCTCTCTGTCTCTCTCGTGGGTTTTTTTCCGCTGTTATTTCAGACCAATTGGGAGCGCACACGCGGGGAAGGGAGGGTCGGGTCGGTAATTAAAATTCTGTTCAGCATGACAACGCTGTTTCATGCCTCATTTTTTTTTTTTTTTTTTTTTCTTTTATGTGCACGCGGGATGAATACGGAAAGACTTGTAATAGGTAAACAGACAGTGCTGGTACGCGCTCCAAGTGCACGCCGCGCTTCCTCGAGCACGCAGGTGGGAAATGGACGCAAAACCCTGCAAAGCTCATCAGCAACACCGGCGCGCAGGTCGTGTTGAGTGATGGCAGAGGCTGTAATGTTTTATGTGTACTTTAAATCAGAGGCTTTGTATTTGGTCTGCCCTTTACCAAGACCTTAGTGTGTGTGTGTGTGTGTGTGCGTGCACAGGGCCACACGCACGTGTAGGTGCGAGACAAGTGTACATACTTGCAGCATGTTTGCATGTGCTGATTCTGTGATGTGTTTACTCCTTGAAAGGAGGGGGTGTGTGTGTGTGGGGGGGGGGGGACAGAGCGTCTCCTGGGAAGCAGTCCACGGGGCTTGTCAACTACTGTCACTCAGTCATCAGTCGCCCATATCCCATGCTCCCCTGCTCCGACGCACGCACGCACGCCAGCAAAAACAAAGACAGCGGCAGCCACAGCAGCTGCATCCGAAGGGACCGTCGCTGTTTAACCTCTGCTACAGCGTCTTTCTGTCTCTCGCTATTCCTTTTGCTGTGTTACCCCCCCCCACCCCCGCCACCCCCACTACACACACACACACACACACACACACACACACACACACACACACACACACACACACATCCTCCCCCCCACTCCTCCTTCGACACCCTCCTCATCCTCTCCTTCATCAAAGCATTTCTGGCTATTTTGTTTCCCAGCTCTACAGAGAGTTATTGCTCGTGACAACGATCACGGTCGTTTATTTTCTCTCCTCAGCCCGGCCTCTGTATGCATGCCGGGCTCGTATTACCCTATGATATTCAAGCGCTCTCTATTAAATATGCATGAACCCTGGAGATGAAAATTAATTTTGGGAATGTTCTCTCCTTCTTTCTCCCCTCGCTCTCTCTTTTAATGTTCAAATATGCCTTCATCTGCCTTTGTGTCAAGCCGCGCATTCATTATTTCATTTGCCGGTGACGGCGGAACGTAACACAACATGCGGGGGTACGGCCATGTTTGCGATATCGATCTCGCTCGAGCGAAAAGAGGTGGTGGTGGGGGTGGTGTGTGGGGGTGGTGTGTGGAGAGGGTGGGGGGGGGAACGAAAACAGCTCCGGCCACGCAGCAGGAAGCGAGTTTCCACAGATTCCCCAAGTTTTGGAAAAGTTTGCCGTGAGCTCTTATCACTCATGAATATTTAGAGCCATAAAATGGGAAAATATGAAATTGAATTATGCATGTACGAAGCGATGGAAATCTGCAGTTAGGACACTGCAGCTTTTTCTGCCGTCTGTTTCTGCAACTCGATCTTCTCCAGAAAAAGCAGCCGGCGTTTCTCCGCTCGTGGCCCGCGGCCCCCCGACGACCCGCGGACCCCGGAGCGGACGTGGGTGCCGAGGCGCCGCCGTCCATTCCACCGCAGACGCAAACAGACCCGGTGGAGCGGGCTTTGTGCAGGAGGTGAAGCCAACACCAGTTGAAGGATGCAAAACAAGAAGCGCTTTAAGAAACGGCGCGCGCACCGGTGGGGAAGGACATCCGGGTTTCCCTTCGACGAGGCCGCTGAGTTACGGGGCGCACCGCGGCAGTGAGGCCGTCTCCACGTCGAGGGAAACTCGAGGCTTGTTTCAGTATCAATAGACAAGCCGACCAAAACTTAGGCGGCATTGAACTGGTATCGAAGGTTTTTTTTTTTACCGGGGAAAGACGTGTTGTACAGTTAGAAATGCAGCTTCACAGTGTTTTTCAGATGCTGAAGGAACATTTAGAAAAATACGCTGATTTGGTTGCAGTGTCCTCTGACCGGTGGAAGGAAATCAATGTGGTATCTGTACAGTTGACCTGTGGCGGGAGCCGGCAGCCGGTTGGCCTTGCTGGGCTCTGTCCTGAGGTCACGTGATGGACATCCCCCGCTCTGAAGGTCAGTAACACCTGAGGTGGAAGAGCGTTGCTGTCCGCTAACTGCAGCGTTTGGTGGTTCAACCTCTGGCTCCTTTAGTCCACACCGGCGCGTGTTCCCTGCAACGGCAGATAAACATCCGATATAACTGGTGCGTAAGTGTAAGGAGCAGTTTGTTTACCGTGTCCTGTAATTTAATATTGTTTGTTTCCTTTTAACGAGCTTAGAAATATCGTATTTTGAGATTCCCTCAAACCTGCGTTGACTGGATTTTGACCCAAGCGGATACATGCCGTGACGTCACCCACTGGTTTGTGAACCGCCGTTCTGAAGGTTCGCCCTTTCGGTCATTGCCACCTTGATTTTTATTTTTTGGAGCCAAAAGTGAGCATGTGACGAGTTGGCAGTGCAGCGAGGGCCGGACCTGACTGAGAGCAGACGACGCTTCGCCCGCACACCTCCAGTGGAAACCTGGCTGCATCCCAGACATGTCAATCAAATCAGACACGGTTACTAACGAACCTCTCTTTGGGGTCAAATATCTAATCAATAATAGAATTATATTCAAATGGATCATCAGAACGCTGATCAGAAGGAGTGAATTTAATTATTGAAACGATGAAGACTTTTAGAGCCAGAGGTTGTTTTTTTGTGTGGAGCCAGCTCCTAGTGGTCCACAGTGGTATTGCATTTTATTGCACTTTCGCATCAGCTTCACTTTTCAGACCCGGAAGCTACGTCCATTTTATATTCAGCCTCTGCTGTGAACACAACACTGACGACCGTTGAAGTGAGGGGACGTAAACCAAAACAACGACCTGTAGAAGAAGTCATGCGATCGAACGTTAAGGTGAAAATATTGACGAGAGCAGCGTCAGAGCGTTTATTTTCATCGCCTCATCGTGCTTCTTTAGTTCTCGTCAGTGTTTCGTCTTCCTCGTGGAAATGAAAAGCGTATTTACGAATACGTTCATTTTGAAATTTCTACGATCAAAAGGAGCACTTTGTGCACTATTGTATTTCAGTGACTCCATGTGACACCGTGAGGCTTCTGTCACCTGGTAGAGCTGCCCGCTCAGCAGAAGGGGAAACATTGGGCTGCTTCACACCCGCCCCTTATGGCCTGCATTCACTCACCCAGAGTCCATCTGCATAACTGCATATTTCATGAGGAGTGGTCAATGCTCAATCCATACGGCATAGGACTGTGTGTGTGTGTGTGTGTGTGTGTGTGTGTGTGTGTGTGCGTGTGTGTGTGTGTAAGCCTGCGTTATTTTCTGTTCTTGCCACTGTACACTTTGTCTCACTGTGTGTTGCAGTCTGGTGTTTTGTTGTGTCTCCATATAGAACATGTGTGTTGTGAGCGTCACCCTTTGGGGGTCAGAATCTTTGCAGTCCGTCACAGACTAATCGTGCCAGTCAGCAAAACAGCGTTCCCTCTTTCACTTTGCTACTCTCGCCCGTATCTCTTCATCACCTTCAATGGCTCCTACTAGTGGCACCTTGTTTGAGCCCAGTCAATATTAGCAAAGAGGGATGCGGGTGCCAGTAGCTGGTGGACGACCCCTGTAGTTCTTATCAGGTAAAGTGTTTTTTGATTAGTGTTAATGGCTGGGACTAAATAGCCTTCAGCTTTTCCACTGGCTACACTTTTTATGTGTGTATGTGTGTGTGTGTGTGTGTGTGTGTGTGTGTGTGTGTGTGTCGCTGCTCTGCTCAAGGGCATGCAAGAAATCCATCATGTTGAGAAAGCTCTGCTCTGCAGTGATGAGCAGGAGTTTGTGTGTGAAGCCTAAACTGTACCCCTCACACCGTCTGGCTGCTATTTGAAGAAGGCTGCTGGACGGTGTCTGGCCTGCAGAGTGTCTCCCTGCAGCCACAGCAGAGGTGTTGCAGCGTGTCAGCGGCACCGCGACACACACACACACACACACACACACACACACACACACACACACACACACACACTCGGTACGAATGAGGCTCTTCTTGTTGCAGACACACTCGAGCCACGCTCCGCTCTCCAAAGCCCAGAAAGGAAGGCTGCGGCGCCGTCTCTCCAAAACGGCTCGGCATCTGGTGCACCAGACAGCCTCGCATGTTAATGCCGAGTTAATATTATTCTTATGAACTGCGAGTGACTTTGCATGTTAGTGAGCGCTCTGTCAAATTAATGTCAGCTCCATTAATGCCGCCGTCTATTTCATGTCACGAGCACGTTGGTGCCAGGCTCCCCTGCCTGCCCGGGCAACACTGTGGCTGCACACACACACACACACACACACACACACACACACACACACACACACACACACACACACACGCACGCACGCACACGCACACACACGCAAAGATTCACATGTCCGCATCCCAACAGTGGATACACACAGTACTCACACATGCACACGCACGCATGCCTTATCCTCCACAGACGCAACAGAGAAGAGGAAAATGAACGTCCTGACTCATTTATCACGCAGCACCAAAAGTACAGATGAATCCAGTGATGAAAATCTGTCCTGAGAAATGTCAGGAAGATATTAACTCCAATACATCAAAGCGAAGCTGCGGTCTCTAAGCTGACTTCCAGCCGATGCTCCCCGGCCTTTCGTTAAATAGGAGCAGCGCACCGGCGCTCGATGCAATTTTGGGCCGACTCCTGACCATTTGTCACGCAGAAACGAGTAAATAAAGACACGAGTCACTTCCATCCGAAGATTAACATCCGAAATGATGCAGAGCGAATTTCATTAGTGCGCAGACGCCATTCTTTAAATCTGTCTGATCTCGATGAAGTGTGAGAGGGAGAAGGGGAAAGAAAAGAAGAGAAGGAAATTGCCTTTTCATGTAGATTTCACTAATCGCTTCCCCAACAAAATACAGCAGACTTGTACTAATAAGTAAGTTAAGGCTCAGTGGACAGATAGAGTGAAACAGCACAGAGGCTAATGGAATTGAGAGCTTTCCATGCCTCCATGGGTGTCTTAATTGTCAAAAGGAGATTCTCAGATGAGCGTTTCAGCACTTGCCGGCTGGATTGTGGGAAGCCTAAATTGGAGTGCGACTCGCTGGACTTGTTTTAAACCAGAGCTTCTTCTCGTGTGTGCGAGGTGGATCAAATCCCTTATCCGGTGTCTGGAAGCGGGGCCTGTGATTCGCTCGTGTTTTATTTGTCGGCCAGCACCAGCAAAGTATGTGTTTTCAATGCGGCCAGCGGGGACTGCAGCACAGGCTCACATCAAAAAAAAATCGGTAACTTCTGCTGTTCTGTGCTTTTTTTTTCTTTCATCTTTGCAGTGAATGCATTATGCGCTCGTTTATTTTTGCGTGGATTTTATTTATTCATTAATATTAATCTAGAATGTCAAAAAATGTGATTCATTTGAAAGAGAAAAATGGTATGTTGCTGCCAGCTTGGATTTATTGGTGCTGTTGTCATCAGGGTACCTTTATAGTGATCTATTTTAGCACTGCACTCTTTACCAGTTAACACAACGGTAGAAATCCCAACCACTGTGCTTCATTAGTGGTGGAATTGGAGTGCAGGAGGACTCCACGAGAGATACAGAATGTGCTTTTAATCTAAAAAGGTCAATGCGCGCGAGCTATTTTGGAGATTCACTGCGAGCTTATAATTGGGGCCTTGTCTGAAGACTACGTAGAATTAAATGAAGACAAAGTTAGCGAGCGTGCGGTTGGCCTTTGATGAGAATCAGGGAGTGAGGACCCTTCATTTGCAACCTTTAATCAGTCCAGTGAGATCAGATTCGCATGCCATCGTAGAAGAAAAGAAAGTAGGGGGGAAGAAATGAAATGGTAATTAGTATTGATTACCTGTGTGCATATGACCTCGTGGTCTCCCCTTGCATTCTTAAATCAACCCAAATTATTGGATTTTTCTAATTTCATGCTCAGAGAGAAGTAGCCACGAAAATGCCTCCACAACGGACCGCGTTGCCCGGCGGGGTCTGAGCAAATTATAGTGAGGAGAGACAAAAGCTTCTTTTTGTGCAGCTGGCGTGGGCGCCAACCTGAATGAACCGCGCCGCTTTAAGTTAAGGATGATAATTATTCTGGGAGGGTCTGTGGGGAGTAAAGGTGATTCAGGTAGCTTTTTCTTCAAATTACATTTCGCGTCACTCCACTGTCGCTCAGCGATGGCCTCAGCCCGGCCGTACACGTCTGTAATTACTCTCAGTTAAGACAGGGGAAAAAAAAAAAAGTCCATTTAGGCGGCAAAAAGAAGCCACATTACATGTATACACAATTAACACACCCATGGGAAATTGAAATTTTCTTTCAAATGATAAGATTAATTCCTAATTATGGCTCCGCACACAGATACACATGCACAACCACACACAGTTAATCTGCTCTAGAAATAAGCCACCGTACACTGAGATTGTGAAGAGCAGAAGTGGACAGCAACTGATGGAGGGAATCCGTGTCATAGTGGACCCGATGAACCGGCGCGCCGCACCGACCTGACGGTGCTCTGCCGCCATCTGCTGGCCGTTAGAGGAAGTCGTGAAGGCACCAGCGCAGGTGCAGTCTTTCTGTTGGATCATCATTAGAGATCTTTTCTCTGATAGCACAGGTTCTATTTATTCTCTCCATGTCTGGCATCTTTAGATTTACTGGAGAGGAGAAAAAGGAATGTAAATTATGTCCTTCAGTACTTCACTTTTTCCATCATCTGAATACTCAAGAGATGCTCTGACGCTGATTTAAAACATCGCCCCCGTTTTGAATGACTAATTCAACAGTTCTCCATTTTTACCAAATATCTCCATGCTAGTTCAAATTTTTAATTTACTGCCTTTATGTGTTTCTACTGTGTTCTGACGCCAAACTGATAATACCTTCAAGGATCATCTTCTTTTAAACTCATTAACGTGGACGGATTATGAGGCTGCAGGTTCCCCCCCCTCCAAACAGAGGCTCTAGTCCAGTGACCCCGGACACCTCCGGCCCCTGGGTTTGGGTCCTGTTGGTGCCTTCGTTCATCCTCCATCCACAAGTTGTTGCAAACCCGTTTCGTTCATCCATACATTGGTTAAAATCAAAGAAATGCATTTTAAGGTCTTTAAAAACCCCCAAAGGTTTCCACAGATATGAGATAGTTTGAGATCATTTGATGACGACACGTAGAAAATTTCTACTGAACGAATGTGCAGCCATACGAACCTGGAGTTTGAATATTTCACTCAGTGTAAACGTTACATAAGTTCAATGAAAAGCAAGAAAAATAGAATATGTGTGATATTCAGAGTGGAAAATAAAGACTCAACTTTCTATTTCGCAACCACATGAAGAGAAAAGAGGAAACAGGATGTTATGGGTTAATAAATAAATAATCCAGTGAAGATCATGACTTCTCAATCTGAGTTTAATCAGTGGGGAACATTGGTCTGTCACACATCTACCTTGATGCTGCAACACGTAGTACAGCAGTGCCTACAAGTATTAATATATCCATGTTTACAAGCGAAATGAACAACGTTAAAAAGATAAATATTAGTTTCAGTGAAAAGCGTAGCACACAGTTCTCTTGACTTGCAGCAGTAGAACCGTACTGCATCAGTCTCACATAAATATGTTGAACCTCACGCTCGTTCTAGGCAGACACAAACACTGTTTTACTGAAGATACAGCGTCTATTCTGTCCGCGCGCAGCTCTGAAATCAGAGTCTGTCTAAGCAACTCCAGACAGAGAAAGTGCAATTTAAAAACAACAATGAACCTAAAACATCCCGGGGAACGAGGATGCATGGTAGGACAGCCGCGTCTGTGTGTGTGTGTGTGTGTGTGTGTGTGTGTGTGTGTGTGTGTGTGTGTGTGTGTGTGTGTGTGTGTGCGTGTTTGGTAATAGGAGTGCTGCGGAGGCTAGTTTACGGTTCATGAGCACGTCAAGATGAAACGGCGAGGAGCGACACTAAAAGGAAACGACAAGAGACCACGAATGAACGCAACATGTGGCCGAACAGAGACGGCCGCTCACGCTGTGACCGGAGCTCTTCTACAACACGGCGACCCGACGCCTCGCACGCTCTCCGTCTCACGCGCACACCGGGCTTTGCGGGCCCTTCACATGGCCACCGAGGCGTCCGACTCTTTGGGTCGGCTGCGTACGACGTGCTCCAGCTGGCCGGAGTCGGACACGTCGTAGCTCGTCTTGTACTTGGCCAAGATCTTCATCAGAGGACGCAGCTTCAGCCACCACTGCTCCTTGGGGATCCGATGTCTGCGGGCAGATGAGGAAATGTCAGTGTGTGTGTGTTTTCTTTTTTTTTTTTTATATATATACAAAATCTGTAGAAATGTGCCTGTTCTGGTTTTCACTTTTGAGGCCGGGCATGTTGTTATTTGCATACATGTTGGTCCATATGAAAACTTTTTTGTATAAAACATAATGCGGAAAAAAGATTCTCGGGGTAAATTAGAAACTGTTAAGAAAAAAAAAAAAGTTTAATAGATGTTTATAGTTAAACAATTCTGAGTAAAGTTTGCTGTGTTTTGAAACCCTTTTCTGTTTTGTAGTCTGGATTTGGGGTTTCTTCTTTTACCTCATCAGCTTTAGTTCCATCTGGGTTTTGCACTTCCTGTTATATTTTGAAATTGCATGCATCATGCGTCTGTCTTGTTTCACTTCCTGTCTTTTGTTCGCCTTCCTTCCCCGCCCTGATTAGTTTCATCTGTCCCTCGTTGTCCTTCCCTCCGTGGTGTATTTCTGTGCTCTCATTTCCTCTGTTGGTCTGTCGTGTGCAGCTCGTCACATACGTTCTGCTCAGTCTGTTTTTTGATTTTAGTTTATCATTCCAGTTCTTACTTTCACTCCTGTTCCAGCTTTTTCACTTTTCTTGACCTTTCTGGGGGATTCAGCTCCGTTCCAGTTGGTCAGTTTGGTTTTGAACTCTTAGTTTTGGAATTCAGCCGAGTTTGAAGTCACTATAATTTTGTTGGATTTAAAAATATATGTTTTTTTACTCCCGAATATCGTTATTGGCCCCAAATATTCTGCGTCAGTCCGGCTCTAGTTCACCTCTAACGGTCACATGGCACAGATCTAATATTTTTTGAATGACTAAGAACCCAAAAAAAATGAAAATTACGGCAGCAACTAATTGTGATTTATCGACCGGCTATTTTCTAAATGGATCAATCAATCGTTTTGTCTTTGAAGTGTAAAAAAAAAAGTCCAAAAATGCCTTTTTGGCCTCTGTCACGGGGATATTCCACTGAGCTGGGCTCGTCACACAAGGCAGATAAAAGGGGTCGAGGGTCAAGCTCCAAAACCGATGGAACCTCCATTTCCCATAATACAACTCCACAGTGCGTCTTCCTGACTGATCACATTTCAAACTGCTCAGGTTGTTCTGCAGACTTCGGAGCCACAGCAGACATAACTGTTTTCAAAGGGCTGAGTCAAACTCCCTGCGATGTGTAAACTGATCTCCTTTAAGTTCAACCGCTGCGATACGTACACAAAGTCGGTGTCTGCTTTGAGCTGTACGACGGGCTGGAAGACCAGAGCCCTGCGCCGCATCCCCAGCAGACAGCAGGCGTCCTCGGTGTTCACGAACACTCGGCCTGCAGGGAAACACGGCAGCCGTCAGGGGTGCAAACACAGGAAGGCACTTTAAAACACGCACTCGCACAGACTGGAGGTTTTGCAGAGCGTGTGAGGGGTTCGAGGGAGTGATGACGGTTCTTTTTACGAGCGAATGGCTTTCACGAAGGCCAAATAAAAGAGCTGCAGTTTGGATCAACGGGAGGACAACAGGACACCGAAACACAAAGAGGTGACGGGTGCAGAAATCATCACTAACAAAAGGAGACTGAAGCAACATGAAGCGCCAGACACACAGAAACATGTGGGGGGAAGCGGGAAAAAACAAATGTGCGCTTCATTCATTCATTCAGCCCAAAGCTGCACGTTTCCAGACAATCGATTTTTCAGCACTCATGAACTGGAAACAGGCTGTGCTGCTGTGCGATACGACACACGTGGACATGGAGCTAAATATAAAGATGGAGATGGTCATGGAGCCAGCATGTAAAAAAACCCAATAAAACAAGATTTACCTTCATCTTATGTCATCCATGTGTAACAGAAATAGACATAAAGAAAACAAAGAGGAGTTTTAACTTTAATTGTAGCCTTTGTCCACATGCAGTGTTGTTATCTGTCACGGAAATGTCTCATTAAACTGTTGCATTGATGGGTGTGAATGATCAATAGTTCATTTCCTTAGAGAGGACAACAAAAAAATACATCAAAATATCAGGCGGTGACTCCATGACGGATCTGCAGCACAGCTCGCTGACACCAGGGGAGGTGGAGCGTTCACCTCACCTTGTCTGAACGCCTCCACCAGCTTCTTGGAAATCCACTGCATGGCCTTGGCGGAGATCTTGGTCCCGAAGTTGCGGTCGAACGGAGACGGAGCTCCTCCCTTTCAAAAGGAAGAGTGCTTTTGTTGATTTTTTTAAATCTCCACTACATCCCCAAATCTACATTGTTGTTGTTGTTGTTGTTGTTCTTTTCTGCATTTCATTTCTCGACGCAGGCTTCAACCTCCCCGGGGATCACAAAGATTTTGTTTGATCCCGTTTTTATCTGCGCTAATCTCAAGACACACAAATCCAAAATACAACAAAGACTGATGCATATTCATGACACAAACATGGGAAAATAGTTTGTTAAATCTTCAGTCTGGAGGAGGTTGTTTTTTTTCCGCTGATTGAGGCTGCGTGAAGGCTGAAAGCAGTTTTACCTGCTGCATGTGTCCCAGCACGTTCTTCCTGCAGTCGAACACCCCCCTCCCTTCTTCAGAGTACAGCTGGTAGATGAAGTCTGTTGTGTAGTTGTCGTTACAGTTCTCATTCCTGCACACAGTAAAATAAAGTATTACAAGAGGCACATTCACAGCATGTGTTCGGGTTATACTGCCGTCGACAACGAGAGCAGCGCAGCGAAACATCAGCTGTTCAACTGGTGACATCACCACGAGATCTGTTTACTACACAAGCAGCTTCAAGTCAAATACAGGAGGCTGCAGCGTCTTTCTAAAGCAGCAGACCGACCTTTCATTTCAATGATCACTGAGACGGTGGCTGGCGTCTTTCTCAATCATTGCAGAACTGAGGATTGTGGATGAAACTAATAAATTGACATTGACCTCAAACGCTGGAAAGCAGTCGGTCGCCCCTTTAATGACGTCATCTTGCCCCGCCCCCTGGTTCTGCTTTGGTTAAGTTAAGACGCTTAACTCCCAATATTTGATCCGACCACATTTCGATGAGCATCTATCAACATTAACATCGTGGATTTAGTTGCAAAGGCGAACATCACGGCGCAGCCGTGTGCACATTTCGGTTGTAAGCCAAATAAAATAGGAAAGCCAAACAGTTGGAAGAGGCAATTTGTCAAATTTGCAGCAAAAAGGGTAGCACAGAAAAACACAATGTGTTACAGATAGATGCTCCAATTTCATTATCAGACGTGTCCTCGAAGTGAGTGTCACTTTGTTACCTGAGGACCAATCCTCTTTGAATGCTGCCCTTCATTTTCTCTGTCAGATGTTCAACATTGGCCTGCGGGGAGAAACGGTACATGTGAGTGATGTTGACCGGTAGGTGGCGGTGTGACGGCCGCCTCAGAGTAAAGCCTGGATGGGTGAAGCACACAAGACGGACTGTGTGTGTGTGTGTGTGTGTGTGTGTGTGTGTGTGTGTGTGTGTGTGTTACCTGCAGGTCTCTGATGTCAAACGGCTCCTCATAGATGTACGCTGCGTCGGCGCCTGCTGCCAGGCCTCCTACGCTGGCCAGGTAGCCGCAGTATCCTCCCATAGTCTCGATGATGAACACGCGTCTCTTGGTCCCGCTGGCTGACTGCTTGATGCGGTCGCAGGTCTGACACATCCGACATGAACTCACAAAGTCAGCATCCATGACGACATTAACACAAACTACATGATTCAACTCTGTGTGTGTGTGTGTGTGTGTGTGTGTGTGTTTGTGTGTGTGTCTGCACTACTGAGCCCACATTTACTATCAAAGTGTTTCGTGTGATGAGGTCATTTCTACTGTTAAAGTCATTCCACATAGAAAAACAGCAAAGCAACATGCTGATCTAGCAAAATGCACAAAGCATTTAAACACATTTACACAGATTCAGACTAAAAGTAACGTTTTCACCAAATAGACCGGAGGCCTGCAGAGGTAAGAGAGCAAATCAGGTGGTGAAACGTCATAAATATTTCACATGTCAAACAATTAAATTAGACTTTTCTATTGAGCAGCAGGTGAAATGTTAATTGACAGCCCAGTGCTGATAATCAGTTAAATATCAGGTGACGCAGTTAATGAGGCTCCAACAGCGGTGAGAGTTTAAAGGTACAGTGTACAGTCGAGGTTTAAAGTTACACGACAGAAATCTACAATAGATCAGACCGGCACATCCGGGAACTTTGGCTTTCAGCACGTCCTTTAAAAAAAACAAGTGACCAAGTGAGTTATTTGAGTTAATAAATGACCCAAAAACACCGTGTGAAGTAAATACATGTCCGCTCCGCCTGCGATGGAACACACCGGATAGATGAAAAGATTTCATCTGAACCCTCCTTAGTGACGTCACTTCAGTGTCCCGGCTGGCGTCAAGCCAACGCGAACATCTGCTTTTCCTTACTTAGTATCGAGGTTTGGAAATTACCAGTGAATGATTGTATTTTTCGTTCCTGCTCTATGAATAATGAGCTAACTCACATCAGCTCTGAGCTCCATTATAACCCACAACGTGCTGATGTCTTCTTTGTACAGAGTGGTGCCAGAGAGCCCTTCTATTAGCATCTTTTTTTAGGACAAGACGAGGGGGGGGGAGAATCGGAGGTAAAAGTTTTTCACATCATTGTTGGTGCAACTAACTACACAGCAACTCTATGGCACAATTGATCAGAAGTTAGTTTGATCAGAAGTTTGGAGAAAAGTCTAAATTTCCTCCGATTCTCCGTTGCCGTCGACGCAGTATGTGGGATTGTTGAATGAAAGAAATGCCGGTCTGATCGACGTGACGCAAAACACTTCATCTGCATTGTGACCTGACAGCTCGTCGAGTATCAGCACTGGACCGTGAGCTTCACACAGACTTCACATCATTTTCATTCTCTTTGCATCAAGCATCTTGAACAAAGCGGTCATGAAGCTGTGCCGGCGGCGGGTGTTGGACTGCCTTACCTCCACGATGGCATTGAGGGCCGTGTCTGCACCGATACTTAGATCTGTGCCCGGTACATTGTTACTTATGGTGGCGGGCAGCATACACATCGGGATGCAAAACTCCTCAAAGGTATCGCGAGCCTCAAACAGCTGCAGCAGACTCTCAAACGCCTGAAGCAGTAGTATATAGAAAACGCGTTAGAGCCACTCAGAGGGCCACTGAGAGACAGAGAGAGGGTAGCCGGCCATTCCGGCTCGTTCCGTGTGATAGTGGCCGTGGCTTCCCTTTGGCAGAAAAGAGGACGGGAGGACGGGAGTGAGTCGAGAGTGGAGGTGGGGAAACGTGAAGAGGATGGAGGGAGGAGAGGGAAGAAGTCGAGGTACAGAGAGAACGATGGCGGACACGGAGACAGAGACGTGAAGGCAGAGAGGGAGAGACGGGACGGATCTGCGTGTTGGTGAGCGTCAGCGGGGCGTATCCGGGGTTCCCACTCCAAGTCAACTGTTGAATTGCCTACGTTTTCACGGACTGTCCCTGACAGCGACATTATTTTTATCCTCCATCAATTTGCCAAGTTCACAGGCGTTTTCAGCACAAAACCTTTCGCTGCTTAAACCTGATCGCACACGACGAGACCGACGCCAGCCTGATGCAAACCACAGCTGCCTGTTAGCTTGACGAGCTTGATGAGCGTTTGGCGTTTTTTTCCGGCCGGCGAGAGTTGAAAAATGTTAACGCTGCTCTCGTAACTGTCACCGGCCGTCCAATCACAGTCAAGGAAGCTTGGGACAAACGTGGTTAACCACCGTCACTGGTCTCTGATTGGCCCGCCCTTCAGAGTGGGTGTGCAAACGCTGATGCGAGCCGAGTTCCCAGACTGTATTCTCAAAGAAGAAAACTGAAGCCGTGAGCCACAGTCAGGCTAGAGATGCACCTTTATAAACACACTGACCTGCAACATGCAAAAACAAATTCAAAAGGGAAAGCCAGCATGCTTCTTACTGTTGGCAGGGCTGCCAACAGTAAAAACAAGTACGATAAATCTCACGGCAATTCAAATGTAAAGAATGCAAAACACCTTGATTTTCCGAGATCAATAAATGATCAAATCCATTGAGTTTCCCTGTCTGGAAAAGAGATTTAAAAATGCCCTGATATTGCCTGACCTGTGGGAACCCTGCATATCTGCTGTGGACGGCCACATGCGGGCAGGACAAGCAGCACTGGTCGAGTCTGCGGACACGAGGCGAAGACGGATGAGGACGAGGGCCGAACTGAGATTCAGGCTCAGACATGTTTTTCTGGTCATTCTCGTGTTTCAACTGAACTACAGGCTGTTAGTTCTCTACATGTTCACTATGTGTGAGTTAACTGGACAACATGAAACCCTGCATGCTGTTCACCACCCATCTTGATGACGTTGGGAGGACACACACAACACACAGAGGGAGAAGGGGCAGGCGGCGCAAGCATGGCGGTCACGACACTTGTCCAGCTCACAGCATGCCTCCATGTTGTCACTCGCTTACTTACCTGGTCGTGATGGGAAGGACGCTACTCTGAGAGCTGGATGTAAATGTACAGACGGGACTCGTGTTCGCCGTCTGAGGTGATTTTAGTGAAGCTCGTTGCTCGTAAATAACCAGAGTGACTGATAAAATGGCTGGTTTGCTATGTTTGTGTTTGTGTGTGTGTGTGTGTGTGTTGCATGTGCCTGTGTGTGTGTGTGTGTGTGTGTGTTGCTGAGGTGGTCTATTCTCGTCGCCAGGCCCCATCACTTACAGTAGTGATGGCGTTCAGAGCCGTGTCAGCGCCGATGCTGAGGTCTGAGCCCGGCACATTGTTGGAGACAGTGGCGGGGACCATGACCATGGGCACACAGAACTCGTCATATTTCTCCCGAGCCGTTAACAATTCCAGCAGTGAGAGGAAGGCCTGCAGGGCAGAGCCAAGGGCTTTAGTGTGTGTGCGAGGATTCTGGCAGCTCGGGTTGGGTTCAGAGGTGCTACTTGCCACAAAGGAGGAGGGAGGGAGGGAGGGAGGGAGAGAGGGGGGTAGGGGGGAGACATCAAATGGAGGGGTGCCAAGGGGAGGAGCCAGGTCTATCACAACGGACAGCAGCGAAACAGACAGGTACCACTCCACTTCCACCCTCAAATACACACACTACAGTGCACATACACAGGAGAACTCATTTACTTGCATACGTCACAGGAAAATGAAAGCTGGTGAGCGTCTAAACGGGAGCGTGTGAAATGGCTGGAGGAAAGCAGCTGTTCTCTGTTTCCAAATCAAATCATCGCATTATTTACACTTCACTTTTCTTTTCAATAAATCACTTTGAGGATGCTTCTCTCTTCCTACTCGTCTACGCGTACGCCACTGGAAATCAAGTTCATGTTGCCGTTCATCCTGCTAGCTCCACTGTTCCACTTTTAGCCAGAGAAATGACTACGAAGCATGATTATGAGCACATGGAGCCATATGGTGGTGTGCTGATATCAAACGAGAGAAGACTGATGGCGAGGATAAACATGAGTATTTACTGGCTTATACACAAACTGACATTATAAGGTTTCTTTTCGATACGTATGAGCAATAATAATGGTGCTAAAGTCATGAATATTCATCATCAAGAGTTTTACAAGCTTGTAGATGAAAAAAAACTAAAACTGAGAAGCATCCTGTAGTATAGCGTCATTATAAAACTAAAGCTGGTAAACTAACAGAGACAAAGGAGTTTTAAACTTACCTCAAATCCACCAATAACCAGCAGTGCGTTTATCTTGTGCTCTCGTATCTGCTCAGCAATTTTGTCAACATGCTTTGCAGGAAGTGTTCTGAGGAGGAGAAATAAGATTATTATTTGTTTAAAATGAAAAAATAACACCATACACATGTTTATGAAAAAATGAAATAATTATACAGCATACACCAATCAGTGAGTGGTGGATCTGACTGATCTGATTGGAAACCTACGATACTACGTCCCAACCATTGATAGTCTGCACCACAGGCCTGTCAGTCAAACAGGAAGCTTATTTTCTATTTGTTGATAGATTGATAGATTTTCAGATGGACGGCCAGAAAACTAATAAGGAGTGACTTTATATAACAAAGATAAATAGTGGAGAAATTGTATCGACTGAGAATTGTGTAAGACTAGTTGAATGGGAGCCTATAGAGACGGAGGCTTTTTGGAGCCGACCTCTAGTGGCACCTGGTGGTATCGCAGCTTGAGGCACTTCCGCATCGACCTTATTTCTCAGAGCTGGAAGCTACGTCCACTTTCATATACAGTCTGTTGGTGCTGATGAACTGCACTGGGTTGTAAGGAGAGGTGTTCCTAATAATTTGTCCATTCCAATTATTAAAAATGGAGGATGAATAGCTGCACTGTTGTATTGTTCTGTCAGTGGTTATAAAGTTGCGGCTGATCGCTGCGAATTTGTTTCTTAAAGCTGAAATCTCCAGAGTCTTCAGAGTCTATGGACATCAGGTTTACTACTGAATATCTGCTGGTGCATCAGGCTTCACCTTTTGGTTCCCAACAGAGAGCCTCCCTGTCCCGTCCATCCTCCGACATCAGCCCACTTAATCTCCTTAATCTGAAGAGAAAACAACACATACATTCTTAAATGTCTTATTAAAGCTCTCCGTCACATTTTAAATACTGGACACTCAGCTGCTCTGTTTTTTGCCATGACGCATGTCTGGCTGTTGCAGAAGTCAGGAGTCAAACCAAATCACTCCTTTTCTACAGTTGTAATCCAAATGTATGTAATCCTCGACCTTGTTTCTGTGCTGTTAGTGGTCCATTTAAACACCTTCAACAATGTGTAAGGTACATTTGTGTATTTCCCGACTTGTCCTCCTGGGGACTGAGTGCAGAGTTAATTTGCAGGATAAACTCTTCTATAGTGGAGTAACTGCTTCCAGTGGAAACACAGAGGTGTGCAGCACAGAGCCACCAAGCACCGAATTATAGAAATCCATTACTGCCTCGGCTCTAATCTTCTTAGGGTCAGTTGGCACAGTGTGGTTTCAGCCGGCCAGGGCTCACGCAGGTTGTTTAACTAACCAGTCGTTTTGGAGACATCGTGATGAAGATAAATGGTTGTTAAGTGCTTTTCTGTAAAAGAGCACTGAGGTTTATTGCTGGGAGGAGGTCAGATGAGGACAGAGGAGGGTGAAAACAGTTCTACCAGTTCATTCCAGCCTCATATTACAATGAGGGTTCTCATTTAACACTCACGCAGCCTTTGTCTGCTTTTACCTTGCATTCAAAACTCCCTGATTTACTGATAGATGAGGTGAGAATCATCTCTCTGATTTATCATTCAAAAACTGTTTACAGTCTGCTACAGAACTCGTTCTGCTGCCCTCTGCTGGATTATTGTGGCACTGCATTTGCTTCGGCTGAGGAGGGCAGAAGAGGAAGAGTCAGTGTGGAAAATTGGTTTACATTAATCTGGACAGATTATCCCAGAGGTTTCCCTGATTACTGTTCAGTCAGGGAGCTAACAGTGATTGTGTGCTGTCTGACTGTCATGAAGCTGAGCCAATTCTGTCTCTGGTATTGATACAAAAATTAATAAAAAAAAAAAAAACACATTTAAATAACAACATGAAATCTCTTTAAATTGACAATGACTACTTATAACAGCATGAACTGGTACAGTAGCAGCATACCAGTGTTATACAACCCACCTGTCCTTTGTAGAATCCCTCAAACCCGTCGCTGACGGCAAACATCTTGTGTCCCTCAGAGATGCCCACCCTGACGGCCGAGCGGACGGCGGCGTTCATGCCCGCTGCGGGGGCCCCGACATTCAACACCGCCACATTGAAGTTGCTCTGAAGAGACAAAATACAAAGTAACATGTTACACGTACGTCACAAGTAAATGTGTCGGTTTAATCATTGCAGCTGCAGCTTAACTAATCTCCCCAAATAACATACTGTACAGAGTCTGTACTTTGCTCTGCAGAGAAAATCAATAACGTGTTTCTGGTGAGCTCTCAGCTACACGCTGCGACTACAGTGGTCATTATCACGGATGCGGGGGGGGGGGGGGGACCCTCAGGCGAGCTGCACAGCGTGGAGTCTGCCACGCCGCCTCAGCACTTCACCCATCTTCAGTGTGGAGACGCAGCAGCTGGCCGCAGCAGGATTGAACAAGTCATCTCTCGATGGGTGGGTGGGGAGGAGGAGGGGGGGGGGGGGGTGTCTCATCTGATATCACCACACAGCAGACCGACACTGAGCCACCTGGGCCCCAGATGAAGCCCACACTGACTACAATTACATGCTTCATGTAACACAGCCGGCAGGTAGAAACACTTATGTATTATTGGTCACTGCTTTTTTTTTTCTAGTGAACAGCAGGGAGCGGATGATGACTGCCAACACTGAAATGCACCAGTGTGCAGAGAAATACTCACATATCTACAGGAAATCTTAAGTGGAGTGAGCCTTGTTTTTGTAAAGGATATCTCTGAAGAAAGCTGCAGCACAGCACATCAGAGCGGCAGAAGCTGAGTCATTATTTGTGGGCCGAACCTGAGGACAGTGAGCGTAATAAAAAATGAAACATCTCTGTGGCTTCAGGGGAGCTGATCTGACTCTCTAGAAACAGCCAACTCTCGAGGCATGTTGTGTAGCGGCCTGCTGCTGTTTGTGTGAAATAAAAAGTGTGTGTTCGACTGTCAGCGGGGCGACTCACAGTTGGCAGTTCAGACTCTGGTTTACGATGAGCCAGCAGTTTGTAAGTCTTCAGGTTGTTTTCAAAGCTCCTGCAACACAACCAAAGTTAATCAGTTCATCTGTGCGAGCACATCATGTGACTCTGATTCTCTCCCACTTCACACTCTAATCAGCATGAGCAGCCAACAAACAGACTGGTGCAGTTTAAAACAGCACAGAGATCCACTTTCCCTCCTGCACTTGTTTACAGTGAGCAACATCAAACCGACGGCTGTCATCATACCTGCCCCGGAGCCTGACGGCCTCCTCGAAGCGTTTCTGGTCCATGGCCTTCTGTACCTCTTGAGTCTGAGGGAAACGGGAGAGTGTTTGAATTCTGCATTCACAAGAGTCTGCATTCCCCCCTCCCCCGAGTTATGTCAAAATTCAAACATGACGGGGCGAATATGACCACAAAGCTCCTTTGTGTGTTTCCTTGGAGATGGTTTACTCTTACATCATCATCCTGGCAGTCATTGCCAATCCTGCCAAATGCTTCAGATGATCATTAAACCAAACACAACTCTCTCATGAATATTAGTGCCACTCCATGCCCAATTGGCCGAGCTGTTTGTCATCATTACTTAAGCTCCCCGTCCCCACTGACTCCTCTGTACATAAGTGAATGTGTGTGTGTGTGTGTGTGTGTGTGTGTGTGTGTGTGTGTGTGTGTGTGTGTGTGTGTGTGGCGGTCTTGGACTGTTTCCAGCGCAGTACAGCACTTACCATCTGTACGCACTCCATGAGAGGCAGGCGCACCGACTGGTTCCCGCACAGAGAGACCACGCAGGCCGGAGTGTTGGCTGTGGTCTCCAGAAGGGCAAGAACGGCCTCCACTCCCATACGGCTGGCCTGCGTGTGAGCAAACACACACGCACACGCACACGCACACACACACACACACACACACACACACACAGAGAGAGGACTTCATCGTCATCACGTTTTCCTTGTGTACACTCGTGTTTTCTTTACCAACACATTCTGCTTTAATTACATTTTTTTTACTCTGAATCCTAAATTAGAGGGGGAAAAAAACATCACCTTTTTTTTGTTCACTTTATAGTTATATACTTTTTGGATTCATCTTTTTCTCTGCTTAAAATGTCAAATGTTTTGTGGTAGACGTGAAGGGATCTGCTGCTCTCTTTCCGTGATGCAGCGCTTCACGTGCTGAGCCACAAATCTGTTAATGTGCTTGACCTAAAACCTGCAGCCACTTCTCCTCAGACACACAGAGGACTGCACAGGAAATGTTCTGGGCTGCCAGACTGCTCCTGCAAAGGCTGAACATGTATACATGGAATTTTTAATAGAAATGCTGCAGTGAATAAAAGGTCAAGCATGTAAATTGTAGGCCAAGAATAAATAACAAATTACATCTGAAAACGTTCTGGTTTCTAACATCAATGTGTAATCAATTTTCTATAAAGGCGGCAAGTGATGATTTTTTTCTCCTCAATTAATTAAATGTCAGAAAAATAATTTGGGATGAAAAATATGAATTAAGGCAGTCCAAAGTGATTTATTTTTGATGGATTCAGCCAAGAATCCAAAAGCAAAACATTCATTTTGGAACCACAGACAAAATAGTGTAAAATCCTGATGTTTGAGAAGCTGGAACCAGCAAATGTTAAGGATTAGTATTTCTGCCTATTAAAAGACTAAAATGATTGAACAGTTATCAACTCATTCGCCTGATTGGCTCATCTATTAAAGCGGTGGACCCACCAGGATGCGGTCAAAGGCAGACGGGGTCCCTCCTCTCTGCACGTGCCCCAAGATTGTCACACGTGTGTCGAATCCCAAGCATTTAACAACAAGCTAGGAGGATGAAATACACAGGGTTTAGCAGTTACTATGGCAACATATTGTTTATCTTTTAATGGGAATTGCTAATGAAGATGTAACTAATAAATCCTTAAAATGCAATGGTACTAATTCATCTTTTAAATGCTTGTTAGTTATACAGCTAAATGTAAAATTATGTCTGAATTTGAACTCTAAAGTGAGACAATTGTAAATGCAAAGCTACTGAACACGAACGGGCAAATCACACTGAAACACACGCATTATATAAAAGCTGAAGAAAAGGGGAAACAGCAAAGCACAAGCAAGCCATTCTAATTTTTCAGTCATGTTAGCGCGGAGCTCCTAGCTCACAGAAGATCCCAGGCAGGAAGTCTTGAATCAGATATATTCAGGTTCTGTCAATAAAATAAAATGATTTACAAATGACACACAGTTAGTGGGGGGGAGGGAGGGGGAAGGAGGGAGGGGGGGGTCGTGACAAACTGTGATAATCCCTCTGGGAAGATGTGAACTTCTGTGTGAAGCCGTTCTGAATAAACGCCATTTGATTTGAGAAATGTCTGTCTGTGAGGTTTAGTGAGGGCGTCTCAGCAGCAGGAGAGCACGCCGAGAGTCGTCTTACCAAACTAGCGAGTGTGCCTGATAGAGCATTCCAGAAACACAGCAACAGAGTCAAAGCCACACCAGGGCAGCAGTACAGTAGTAGAAGTCATACAGGAGGCAGTCGGAGCGGGAGCTTGTACTTGTACTTACATCCTTTACATAGTCAGTAGTTATGGCTTTGTTGTTACGATCAATCGCCCCCTCGGCTACAATAATGATATTCAGCCTTTTCATCCCTGCTCGGTTCTACAGGGAGGGCGTGGTGGAGACACAACATGACAGAAAAACTGAGACGTGGGCTTTCAGAAGCACGAAGGCCGGACGGTGACGGCAGCCAGCGAGCTGAGGACAAAATCTTTCACAATAAAAGCAGAGACGTCACTACGGTTTTATCATCGCTTCATTATCATGCGATGAGCACTGACTCGGATCATTTAGGCTGTTTGTAACTCGGGCTCAGAGGACTGGTTATCATCAGGTCTCCATGCTTCTGGCTTCCCCTTTCTTCACACTGAGGTACTCACATCCTTCACAAAACTAGAGGTTATAGGCTTCCCGTGTCTGTCAAGGGCTCCTTCTGCAACTATGATTATGTTCAGCCTTGTGCCTCTGGAGCGAGTCTGAATCATAAAACGTTGACGTGTTTTCAAACCAGAAAAAAAAAGCACAGTATCAGACACATCAGACGACTGAGACTGAACACCTCAACGGTCTTCTCTGACAAAAAAAAAAGTCTGGATTTACTTCTTGTAGAAAAAAACTGAAAAAGTTGTGCGGAAAAAGAGCATTATTATTAAATTAAATAAAATATCACACAGCATGGAAGCTGGTTTAACACGCTTCATTATGTTTACTGTGGGGAAACAGATCTGACTGTGTTACCGCAGATAGTTTCTGACACATCTTGTTCTCCCAGCCGTCCTCTGGAGGCATTTCAGGGATCAGCACCCAGTCCGCCCCGCAAGCCAGAGCGCTCACCAAGGCCAGGTAGCTGAGATAACGCACACAGACAGAGCACGTTGTGTATAAACAGAGGTGATACCGTCTCCGCCTCCGCCTCGGGAATTATGTTCATGCATTCTTACCCGCAGTGTCTGCCCATGACCTCCAACACAAACGTCCTCTGGTGGCTGAAAGAGGAGAAAAGATGAATCAGATATGATCGCGGGTTTGATGTTGATTGTTGACGTGCATTATCAGCAGCTCTGTTTGTTTACTTGAGGGTAAACAAGACTCTACAGATGCAGACACAAAGTCTAAAATGATTTTATTCTATTCTGAACGTACCAGAGGGCAGCACGTTTGTATTTAATGCCGTAGAACTCTTTCTAATCCATTTTCATTTTGGCATGACTGTAAATTAAAGTGTGGTTGGTGGTTAAACAAGCATTTCTCATGTTTCTTCTGCCCTTTTCATGAGTGAACGTTTGCATTATCCAATGTTTATTTGCCAGTTAAGCGGCTACAGCTGAGGGCCTCACCAAATGTAACAATATGGCTGCTCCCTCTAGCCTCCCTCTCACCTCTGTGCTGTTGTCATGATAGCATCGACCACCTCGATGATTCTGTGCAAAGCGGAGTCGGTGCCGATTGTCATGTCGGTGCCGCAGAAGTCGTTGTCGATGGAGCCGACCATCCCCACGATGTGAAGGGCCGAGTACTTCTGGACGGCGTCGGCTTTGATCGACCCTGAAAGGATCCGGAGGTTACGGCCGAACTGGGTTAGTCTCACGGCTTGTTGACATAACATCGGATTATTAGTAACAATGGAAGCTGCTGAGCTCAGGGAAAAACGTAAACAGTTATTTACTGTAAGAAACACCATTCATTTACACTAGAAACCCCTTCAGATGATAACTTTCTGCTTTATTTGAGTATTCCAGGTCTATTTATGTATATTCACATGTATTTATGTATGTCTGTGTATTTCAGTATCTAACAGCTGTTCCTACAAACAGAAATGTCTAGTAAGACTGTCAGGTGATGCAGCCGCTTAGATTGAAGACAAGATCCTCAAAGTGGTACCTAATGTGTTTTCTAACAGCACCGCATGCTGTTCAGGTGAAGTTTGTTTACAGCAGCGAGCTCAAACTCTAATTTAAGAAACCAGCATCAGAGTAAAGCACCGAGCCGCTTGGTGTCACTGCACTACCTTGGAACACCAACTCTCCCAGCAGCCCGCTCCACTCCTCCCTGAACAGGTTGGCTCCAGTCAGGCTGCCGTCTCCCCCGATCACACACAGGTTGGTGATGCCGCGCTGCACCAGGTTGTGAGCCGCCTTCAGGCGTCCTTCATGACAGCGAAACTCTTTGCAGCGAGCGCTGCCGATCACAGTCCCACCCTGATGGCGAGGAGGAAAAAGTCAAAGTGTTTTCTTCCAGTACAAATCACCCTCTTCTAGTCCAAGACTTCAAGTTCCTCTAATCTGTTACTGCAGCTCGGTTTTTGGAGTGTGGGGCTCAGCGTTGTGCTTCAGGACACTTTGACAAGATAAACACAGCTGAGGAACACACCGTGCTGCTGGGATGTCTAGTGGAGGAAGTCTCAGACCACAAAGCCGTCTTATCTTCTAGTTCATATGGACCTCTTTGATGCACTTCTGTATGTAAGATGAAACTTACTTTGACTGTTGTTTCACTCACTATATATGTTATAGTTTAATCCTGAAGCAGGACGAGAGAGCAACTGTGTGTAACTCCCTCCCAGTAATTGTATTAGATGTGCATCATGCTGCTCATGACAATTACAGCGTCACAGCCCTTCAGTCCTTTCAGTTCCCTCGCGTAGTTTCTGTTTTTTCTTTTTCACGTCGCGGCCGTGGAGCTGCATGTCTCTGCTCCGCCCACTCCTGAGCCCGGTTCTGTCGGAGGTTTCTTCCTGTGAAGAGGGAGTTTTTTCTTCCCTCTGTTGGAGGTTTTTCTCCCTTAAAGAGGAGTTTTTCCCTCCTAGTTGATGTGGGAATTGTTGAATTGTTGGGTTTCTCTGTATAATGCTATAAAGTTCTGCTGTAAGGACTTTAATGGGTTAAGTGCCGTGAAATAACCTGTGTTGTGATTTGGCGCTATAGAAATCAAATTGAACTGAATTGAATTACTCACCACTTGTAGCATGCTGGAGACACCTTCCCACGTGGCTTCCCTGATGTTCTCCCCACCGTCCACCATACCCTGATATCCCTGATAAAAGAAAAAAAAGAATAAGCTTCTAAGTACACGGACATCAGAGCTCAGCAAACAACACTCCAAACAACATTAGACTAACAGCTGGAGGGAGCTGAGTGGACCATTAAGTCATCATCACTCCGAATTAAATACATATTTATACCGAATGCAAAACCAGAAAACAATACAAATCTTCAACAGTGAAACTCAATCATTTAAAGTTGAACTATCCTCATACTGTAGAAGACAGCACGAACACACCTACAGCACTGAGCTACCTGAGCGGGAGGAGACGTTCATATGAGGCATCTGCTCAAACCTCAAGTCAGTTATGTGACGACACTCTGCGTGAAGACGACAAACACACACAGATGTGCTGCGATCACAGGATGAGCAAGCAGAGCACAGCTCATCCCAACGCTCTCCTGACATCTGCTACTGGCCCTCTACATCCTTGTGTTCAGACATGAAGACTGCATAGTTTTATTCTCCTCTCTTAAGCGTCTCTCTGCATCTCTACCAATAACAGGCTTTTTGGTGTCTGTGTCTTTAAGGCACATTGATATCAATGGCCCTCTACTGATTGGCCGACTCTTTTCTAAGTGACGCACATCCAGGCCAACCACGGGTTCTCTTGAGTCGTGTGGCTTGCGGGCTGCGTGTATTTCTCTGTGGACTGAGTGTTTTTATTTACTTTCACAGTATTTATAGAGCGCTATAAATACAGCACCTGCTGTATAATCCATGAAAGTGAAAAATAATTTCTGCGTTATTCACAGCCGCTCCAAAATGAAATGCGTTCTTCCTCAGCACCATACTACTCTCTTCCACCAAGTTTAAAAACAAAACAAAGGGCCATAGTTTTTCTTTAAGCCTGCTTGACCAAATAAACAAACAAACAAATCAGTGGTAAGCATTAAAGTTATACTAAATATCTTTTGTAAGGGAACATTATATACAGGTTTTAGTATGCAGTGATGTTTTCCTTCGTTGGGCCCACTACTATTGTATCATATTAACTACATACAAACTGTGATGCCTAAATAAAGAATATATGCAATAGAAATGATCTCACCTCATGAATGAAATAAACTTTAGCCCCCACATATATACCCATTCGAACCACAGCACGTACAGCAGCATTCATCCCTGAAAAAGAAAAAAAAAAGAAATCATAGCCATAAACCAACTTTATGTAACACTGCAGCGATGAGCAGTTTAAAAAGTTAAGCTGTAGAGAGAGAGAACACATGGGTTTCAACTGCAGTAAATCATGGTGAAATCCTGATTTGCACGGCTGTCTGACAGTTCAAGCTGCACGGATATTTATTTGATCTCTGCAGCTGTATTTCTGTGTGGTGAATGTGCGACACAGCGTTTGTTAGTGTTACTGCAGCCTATCTGTGTTTCTACTGTCTGTGGCCTGGGCCACATTTTTTGTTTTCCTCTTTACAGGGCACTGCCATTTTTGGTGAATGTGCGACACAGCGTTTGTTAGTGTTACTGCAGCCTATCTGTGTTTCTACTGTCTGTGGCCTGGGCCACATTTTTTGTTTTCCTCTTTACAGGGCACTGCCATTTTTGGTCAAAAGGTTTCCCAGCTCCTCCTGCACGGCGCTCGGTGACTCTGCAGTTAGTCCAAGTGAACTCGGTAACCGGTGAGCCGCTCTGTGACTGGAATGTCAACGCCAGGTTGCCATTGACTCCGACAGTCGGGACAAAACACCACGTTTTACACACCGAGGCCTGACGGGAACTTGGCCGACAGGACGGGGAGCCAAACAACAGAAGAAAAGACGTGGTTTTCTTTCTCTGCAGACACTGGTGATCAGTGTGGCTCTCATGCCGGCCAAGCGGTGCTGTTACTAGGCAACACAAAGGTTTAGGCCATTAGGGCAGTAAGCGAGGCGGCGATGAAAGAAAGGGGCGAATTAGAAGAAAACTTCAGAGATGAGCTTGTGCATCTGGGTTTTTTTTTCACCAGCAGAACATCCATAATTATTATCAAGGGACCAACAATACTGCCCATTGTTACAGCCCCATGCCTGACCTGTTGTCTTGTTACATAACTGCAGCATGTTCAAATGAACAGCCTGGTTTATTCACAGGAGGGACAGAGAAAACTAAACCAGGGGAGAACAGAAGAGACAGAACGTGAAGAGGATCACGAGTAGTCTTTGTTTTACTTGTCGAAGATTCAGAGGTCTTTATCGAAGAAGAAAATCTGCCATTCTGCATGACTGACACTTTCTCCTGTCGAGTCAGTGAAAGGACAAAGCCAAGGCAACACAAAGCCCTCTGACACCGGCGTTCAGCTCCTGTCATGCATGCCTCAGCCTCATTGGTTTGCTCTGGGGCCAGCTTCATGTGTTTTTTTGTGTGTTATTGTATGTCGTGAATAGTGAGACCTAAACAACATTTCCAGGTTGACCACCTATTGGTAGAGGACTTTATTTTACTGAGGACACATTGTAAGAAAGCAGCTGTAAAGACATACCAGCTGTACCCACACATGTACCAGTGCATCAAGTATGGAAAGTAACTGTGTGTATTTACTAAAGTACAGTACTTAAGTATAAAT